>NC_059330.1:0-318863 GCF_018350155.1 Leopardus geoffroyi
ATACTATTGCTGAATGGCAATAATACACAATGCAACATATAGATTCAATGTGAATCCCAGGAAAATTCACAAGGGCCTCTGAGAAAAAAAGCACAAGCCAATCCTAACAGTCATATGGAAAATCAAGGGGCTGCAAAATAAACAAAATAACCAAAAAAAAAAAAAAAAAAAAATCAAAGGTAGATGCTCATATTTCCCAATTTCGAATCTTAAAACATAGCAATAAATAAAACATTGTGATACTGTCATAAAGGTACATGTACAGATCAGTGGGAATTAACTGAGAACCCAGAAATAAACCATTTAATCTATGGTCAACTGAATTTTGACAAAGGCAGACAACATAACATTGTGGAAACAAAGGTCTATTCAACAAAGGGTGCTAGACAACTGGCTATTCATATGCAGAGCAATGAAATTGGACCCTTTCCCTCACACCACATACAAACATTAACTCAAAGTGGATCAAAAGCTTAAATGCAAGAGGTAAACTTATAAACTCCAGAAGAAATCAATGGAGATAAATCTTCATGAGCATTGAGTTTAACAATGTTCTCAGAGCTGACACCAAAGCACGAACAAGGATAAATTTAGTTTCCTCAACATTAAAAACCTTTGTACATCAAAAGGTGCTATCCCAAAAGTGAAAAGAGAATGCCTAGAATGGAAGAAAGTATTTGCACATTGTTCGTCTGGTAAGAGTCTGTTATACAGAATATATAAAGAGCCATACAATTCATCATCATCAACAACAAAGTTTTTTTTTTTTTTTAATTTTTTTTTTCAACGTTTATTTATTTTTGGGACAGAGAGAGACAGAGCATGAACGGGGGAAGGGCAGAGAGAGAGGGAGACACAGAATCCGAAACAGGCTCCAGGCTCTGAGCCATCAGCCCAGAGCCCGACGCGGGGCTCGAACTCACGGACAGCGAGATCATGACCTGGCTGAAGTCGGACGCTTAACCGACTGCGCCACCCAGGCGCCCCAACAACAAAGTTTTTAAATGGACAAAGGAATTGGACACACCTTTCCCCAGGGAAATCATACGAATGGTGAATAGACATGAAAAGATGTTAAACATCATTAGTCCTTATGGAAATGAAGATTTAAACCATAGGTAGATACCCTTTTACAGTAAAATTGCTATCACCAAGAAAACTACAGAATAACAAATGTTGGCAAAGATGTTGACAAATTGGAACCCTTAAACGTGCTTGTGGAAATGTAAAATGGTGGAGGCTAGGTGTAAAATAGTTTGGCATTTCCTCAAAAAGATAAAAACACAGAATTACCACATGACTCAACAACTCTACTCCTAGATGTGTATCCAGATGAATTGAAAACAGTAGTTTGAAAAAAGAGCACGTGCACAAACATACACAGCAGCACTGCTCAGAGTAGCCCAATGGTAGAAACTATGCAAACGCCCCTCGGTGGGTTAACGGATAAACAAACTGGGGCAGACCCACGAACAGCAATAGTATTCCGTCCCGTAAAGGAATGAAGTAACACGGCGCGGCCGCAGGGAACAGTACGTGGTTCCTCAGGAAACTAACACAGACTCCACCTCTGCACACACGCCCGGAAATTGAAAGCGAAGCCTTGAGCCGACATTCCTGTTCCCGGGTTCATAGCAGCCTCTTCCCAGCAGCCCAAACGTGGAAGCAACCCGAGCGACCGCGGCCAGACGAATAAATAAACACGATGCGGTCTCTACGCGACGGAATAGGCTCGGCCTCCCCAAGGGCGGGAATTCTGACACCTGCCACGACACGGACTGAACCTTGCAAGTCTTTATGCTGAGGGAAACAGGCTGCAGGACAAATACTCTCTTCTTTCCAAATAAACCCATTTTTGCTGGTAGAAACCGGTGGCTTTATATTTAAGGTAAATGGAACTAATCAGTAAGCGCACTCGCAGGACACGAGATCAACACACAAACACCACGTGCACATCGACACACTCCCGACGACCCGTCGGAAAGAGAAAGTAAGAGACGGTCCCATTTACAACCGCATCACAAGGAACGAAGGGCGGGGCGGGTATCTAAGCAAGGAGGTGACAGACCTGCTCTCTGAGGACAGGACACTGGGGGCAGAAACGGAGGAAGACGCACGGGGACGGAAAGCTACTCCTGGAGGTGAAGGAACCGACCTCGTGACCACGTCCGTCCTGCCCGGAGCGACCTGCAGATGCGGGGCCGTCGCACCGAACTCCCCACGACGCCGTCGCAGACACGGGACAGACGCCCCGACCCGCACGCGGAGGCGGGACGGACCCCGCGCGGCCAGAGCGGCGGGAGCGCGAGCACCGCCCGGGCACCTGCTCCCGGACCGCGAACCGCGTGAGGACGCGGAGGGAACCGAGTCGGCGCGGGGCAGGAACACGGACGCGCGGCCCCGCGGCACCGGAGCCCGGAGCGGGAAGACCCGACGGCCGCGCGCACAGCCCCGCGGGGGACACAGTGTCACCGCGCACGAAGCTGCGCCGGGCCCCTTCCCCGCTGGGTCCCCTCAACACCGCCCCCCTCAGCGTCCCCGCTCCGGAAGCCCCTCCTCCCCCGGCCTCGTTTTCTCCCCACCTGCTCCTTCCGCGGCGGGTCCTGAGGAGACCAGGTTCTTGTCGGTGTGGACGTGGGCCCACGTGCCCGGAAGCCTCAACAGCGGGTCCTGAGGAGACCCGTTCCCGTCTCTGTGGCCGCGGCCCCACATCCCCCGGAAGTCCCCACAGCGGGTCCTGAAGAAGCGGAGCTCCTGTCCCGCAGGAGGCGGGCTGAATGCGCGTGCGCGCGCCGGCGTCCGGGAATCGGGGCTCGGACGCCCCCTGCAGGCGGTGGAGGTAGTGCAGGACACGCTGGGCTCACAGGTCCGAGGAGGCAGCGCCCTCTCTTGGCCGCCCGCTGAATCAATTACATTTTGGAAACTGGAACCGAAGTGGAGCCCACTTTCCCCAACTTCGCCAAAAATAGTTAAGAATCAATTAATTGGAAACCTTATGAAATGAAATGTACACACAAACTTTACAAGCTACAGCAAAATTCACTGGAAACTGTCGATAAATTTAAAATGCAAACACAAGGGGCAGCTCTTCCTGACCACTGGTCCTGTCCCTCTGCTTTAATAAAACCACCTTTTTCCACCAAAGATGTCTTGAAGAATTCTTTCTTGGTCGTGGGCTCCGGACCCGGCGAACCCCACTATCATCCTAAAAGCCTCATCATTTATATGGCGCCCATCGTGTGGGGCAATGAGTCTTTTCATCTGGACTCAGAGCCAGTGAAAACTTGATGAGTACTCTTTCCTTACTTTACCCTCATTTCAGGGCCTTTTGAGGAAGTATTGTCTTATTGGAACACTTTCATGTTGATCGCTCAGGCTGCCATCCTCTCAACCGTGGCTACTCTATGGGGAGGAGAAACCTGCCTTATGACTGGAAGTTACCACCCTGGCCAGAATGGTAACATCTGTAATGAACTAAGATTGACTATGGAGCATGACACCAATAAAACCCCTTGGAAATGTTGGCCGGGTACCTTGCTTACAGAGTTCCCAGCAGCCTTACCAGGTGCATTAAGAATGTCACTTCCTGGCAGGTACAGGAACCTCAGGATACTTTGGGGACCTCATGAAGACGAATCTGCCCAAATCTGCAGGTATTGACGGCAGGTCTGACAGCAAGTACTTGGCTTGGCTTCTGGCCTAGAGAGGCTACTAAAATTTCAATCTAGAGGTTCCTTATGAAAGGTTCCAGCAAAATGAACTTTCAAAGATCTATATGATCAATCACTAGTCTTGCTGAGCTTATGTAAATAATTAAGCCACGTATGTGAAAACTGGACTTGTTTTACAAACAAACTAGTCTTGATTTGGCTTCCTCTGTAAATGAGGGTTTTTAGAGAGAAAAACTGTTTCAATAATGCACCTTTGTGGATGTAAAATTCTCGTTCTGATAGTCTATAAATGTTGTTTGCCTAAGCTGGACAACTTGAGATACACTTGAAAAAAATTGTCACAATAGCACAGATGTGGACAATCTTCTTGCTTGTTATTCTGTGCAGATAGTAACAGGACCCATGGGCATATGATTGTTTAAACAACTAAAAATGGGATGGACTCCTCCAATAACTGCATATGGAAAGTGTTTTCTCACTGTAGACCTATCAGTAGATAGGCCAAAGTGGTTTTCTTAATTATTCACTTGAGGCTGGGTTAATTGATATGTCTCTAAATGAAGATACAAGTCATAGCCTTCCTGACAGTTACTGATCTGACAGTTACTAGAAACCCACCCCATGTAAACCCAGGAGACATGATGCATTTAAAGAATTGGAAGTCTAATACAGCAGGGGTTTTAACCCCCCTTACTGGGTTGTATTATGTACTCCCACTGTAGTAAAATTAGAAGGTCATCCTTCATGGACTCACATATCAAGAATTAAACCTGAACCTTCCTCGCAGGAATCTAGTATGCAAGCTGACACGCCTTCTTATTCCTGTGAACCAGTGGAAGGTCTCAAATCCCTCTTCAAATGACAGTAATGGACTGAAGGAAAATTACCAAGGGTTTTTTTTTTTTTTTCATATTTAGGCTTCTCTTTCCCATAATATGAGCCTTATTTTGTTGTCTTTTCCTGTGTCTTCCTGCCTGGTGCCAAGCCTCCTTCACTGCCATAACTTCTAGGAGACAGAGGATCGTTTCTACTCAAGGAGGTTCATATATGTTGTCTACTTTGGATTGGCTGCCTCTGCCTGTGGTAACTCCTATATATAAATACCTTCCCCAACTGACCAATGTTGATCCATAGGTAGGGACATCTCTACACCCCTACTCAGCAGGAAGAAGTTACAGAAGGAACCTGAAAGATTTTAAGGGTCAAAATTGCTCAGTGGGGAATGATATTGAAAACAAAGGCAGAAGGAAATGGCAGATAAAATTAAATTTCCTTATAACCTGCATCCCGTTGGCAAATACTTGAGGCAGGCAGAGTAAAATGTTTGTCCAGGAACTCCCTACTGTGTTAATGCTAATGCTTTGCTAGGGGGAAAAACAACCTTAGCTTGACAAAAGCTAGGCCTCCAATATCCTGTGAGTCTTCTTTAGCATATGAAAATCTCACTGGAAATTTCCCCTGGACTTTACCTCCCCAAACTATATAACCAGTCTCTCCTCATGGTCCCGGAGCAGCTCTTCCTGTCCACAGGTCCTGTTCCCGTGCTTTAATAAAATCACCGTTTTGCACGAGAAAATAAAGGAAGAAGGAAGGAAGGAAGGAAGGAAGGAAGGAAGGAAGGAAGGAAATGCAAACACAAGGGGCACTTGGGTGGCTCAGTCGGTTAAATGCCTCTTGACTTCCACTCAGGTCATGGTCTCATGATTGGTGAGATAGGCCCTACATTGGGCTCTGTGCAGACAGCGCCAATCTCTCAAAATAAATAAACATTAAAAAAAAAAAGTACAGACACAAATACCAATCCAAAAAAGAGAAAAATTGATAACACAGTCTTTATAAAATTAAAACTTCTACCCTGATAAACTGTGTTCAAAGAACCAAAAGACAAGCCACAAACTGGGAGAAAATACTTGCAAACCACATATCTGAATTCAGAATGTACCCTGATGCTAAACCCTAGCTCTCAAGGTCTTCTACCTCTAGGTTGGAACCCATAAACCTGTTAGTCTAGTGCTCTCCCTAATGAGTCCTCTGGACAACTGCGTTCTCTTTGGATCTTCCACCACCCCAGCCTAAACACATTAACCATTATCCAATGACTCAAGGCTCCACCTAACTCCTATCCTCATTTCCTAAACCCTCATTCCCTAAACCATTACCACCTGATCCTTCTAATCACACAACTAATTAGCAGTCATCCCCCAAACCTTCTAAACCCACACCCAATACTGTCATCCCCTTGCCACCTTAACAACCCTCACTCAAAACCTCTCAAACCCTCTCAAACCTTCACTCACCCACCCTTAAACCATCACCTCCAAATTCTGAACCCACTAGCTGTCCCACACACCATCCACTGAACCTTCTAAACCCTCCCCCCACAAACACCCACCAGCTAACCCCCTCATCCACTCACCCACAAAAAATATTTCGTCTCAAACCCAATAACACTCTTCTTCCCACCTCCTCACACGAAAACACCCAAATCATAAGGGTGTATGACCAAAAAGCCATATGCCATAAACCCAAAACCATATACCATTAAACAATAGAATCTTAAAGCCACAATCTATAAACCGTGTACCATGATCCACACATCATAATCATAACCATAATCACAGAACCATAATCATAACCAAAGCCAACATAAATATTCATAGCAATACTATTCACAATTGGAAAACAGTACAAAATATGAAACATGCCACAAAGGGTAAATGAATGTATAACATGGGGTAGATCCATAAACTGAAATGTTCTTCCAACATATCAAGAAGTGAAATAAATTTGTGCAGCTACTGAGGAAAACTTAATGGGAGTTCCTCAAAATCTTAAAAATAGAATTAATTGATATACTTCAGGGTATATACCCTGATTGTCCAAACAGGGGCAGGTGGTCTTGGCGGGGGTGGGGGGCATGTATTTTCATTTGTCCCGGTTAATAGGCCAGGTGAGTGCTTCCCTCCAAGGGAAGCTGCCAGATGCTTGCCAGGTGGCCCGACCACTTACACTCACATTGGCACTCAGCTTCCGCTGCTCGGTCCTGCCCAGTGCGTGTGCCCATCCGTTTTGGGGCTGAATCCCGAGGAGATGCTCCTGACATTTCCCAAATGTATATGGTGACAGAAGATTTCACATTTCTCGTGGAGGAACCACACCAGCCTGGGAGGCCCTGCAGATAGGTGGAGATGAGTCCCCAGACACATGGGCACAGGGTTCTGATCCAGATTAGCTGGAAGTCCCATGTGCGGGCTGATCCCCACTTTGGGGAGCTCCTGGAGAAGCTGTCCTTGCAGCCGGCCCTGCCTGCATCCACCTGGCCTCATCTTACCTGCTGGAGAGGATCTGCAAGGCCATCGATGCCTCAGCAGGGTTCCGTTGGGTGGAGACTGGGCATGAATTCCTTGGATCACTTTTGTTTCCAAGACAAAGTGTGAGAAGCAGGATTTAAATGATGGGTTATTGTTGGCTTCATTGCTCACGTTTTCATGTTCTTCCTTCTCTAATCCAAACAGAATTGAGATTTGAACTTATTTAGGAGCCCAGAACATAGACCCTGCTTGAAATTAGAAGCCATATCTAGACCCCCCCCCACCACCACCACCACATCTAACAGCAACTCATGGAAGACAAGGGACCTGGAGGGTGTCACATCCAGATGGAAAAGAGGTGGGAAGCTGCCCACCGACCCTGAGGATTGTGGAGGCCACCTGCAGGCAGGAGGGGATCTGGCCAGGCAGCTGTGTCCTGGGGTGGTCGGGGGTTGGGCTTTGGACAGTCGACCTCTCCCTGGGCTCCCACAGTTCCCCAGGTGGGCTCTGTGGCCCATGGGACTCCTGAGGCTCCGTGCAGCTGTACCTGCTTCTCTTGGGACACCTGCTCAAGTAGTGTCCATGTGACAAGCTGGACTGTGAGGGCACCCAGCAGAGAGACCACATGGGGGATAGACACAGGACAGAGACTGAGAGAGAGAAACAGAGACAGGGCCTGACCTGTGCACAGCAGGCTGGTCAGAGGCCACATTCCAGCCTCTGCAGCCCAAGTCTCGGCCACAAGCACTGATGGGCCCTGGGCTGGATCACTGAGGAGTATGGTGGCTGCCCCTGCTGACCAGGGATGTTGCGTTGCATCTCAGAGGGCTGCTGGGGCCACTGCAAAGAGAATCATCTCGGGCTGTTGGGGGTCCAAGGCCCTGTTGGAGCAAAGGGAGCAGACCCATCGCCCGGCCCTCCACCCTCAGGACACCCTCCCAACATCCAGAAGCTTCTCTGGGGAGGGCAAGGCTGGTGAGAGAGCCACAGGGATGTATGCTACCTAGGGCAGCTGAGGTTGAACCACGGAACTAGACTTTGCTGGGCTCACCCACCACTGCATCCAAACCACGGAGATGACCAGATGGAGGCTACGGCATGTGCTGTTTTGCACGATTCTGTGCTTGGTAAGCAGGTCCCCGCTGATTTCCCTGGGCCCCGGCAGGCCTGAGTGGGGTGCCAGGGGCTCCACACACGTAAGACTCGACTTCTGCCTGTTCGGCAGATTCCACATGTAAGTGAGACCACGCAGCCTTTTCCTTGTGTGTCTGGCTTATTTCACTCAGCATAACGTCCTCCACATCTGCCTGTTCTTTTTTACAGCTGAGCAATATTCCTTCATAAAGGCATCACTCGCTGGATGGACACTTAACCTGTTTCCATGACAGGCCATTGTGAACAATGCTGCCATGAACGTGGGGGTGCGGAGATCTCTTCCAGACAGTGATTTCCTTCCCTTCGGGTAAGTCCCCAGGAGTGGAATTATGAACCATTGGGTGGTTCTATTTTTAACTTTTTGAGGACCCTTCATAGTGTTCTCCACAGTGACTACACCAGTTTGCATTCCCACCAGGAGGGTTCCTTCTTGTCCACATCCTCGTCAATACTTGTTATTTGAAAATAATGATGATTTCAACAGTGCCCTCATTGCCAGTAAACAGCCAGGATGCTCCCAGGGAGCCGGGCAGTCTTTTGGCCTGGGAGGAAATAGCCAGAATGTCCTGAAATTCATTGAGTGTGGCGAGCCTCTCCTGGCCACCTACCTCCCCCTGCCCGAGCTGAACTGTTGGCTTGTAGGAATACTCGGCAGGAAGTTAGGGACAGGGGACGGAAAGGCAGACGGAAAGCGGTGAGAGACTCAGAAACAGGGAAGACGCTGGAGAGCAGGTGCTGTGTGGAGTAGGGAGGCCAAGCTGGAAACGGGTCTCTGCCACCTGGGCTGCTCTGAGCAGGTGGGTTCAAGAGGTGCTATCACCATCCGTCGGGTGGAAGCGGTGACTTCCCAGCCACCGTGAACCTTTATGGGCAGAGGGGCCGTTAGACATGTTGGTGTATCTCAGGAGGGCTAACCCCCTAACCTGATCCAGGCCCTGAAACTGCAGATTCTGTGACTGTTAGCAATGATTCGTGCCAACAGCCTTTTAGTGCCCGTGGGTGTTTCCTCTGCCCACACTCACAATAGCAAACCCGTGAGCGTCAGGTCTGACGGTCCCAAACACGTAAAGGGACACGGCTTCTTCCAAGTTTCACCGGCTCTTCCATTTCTCTGCTTGTTTCACAGACACCAGGAGAAGGGAGGACGGGCGCGGAGCAGGGACACCACTGAGGGCAGAGCAGCACCTGCCTGGAGGCCCCACAGCTGCCCACAGCCACGTGGAAGAACCATCTTGTCACTCATGCAGACCTTCCCTCCAGGGAGGACATTACAGGACAACAAGTCAGAAGTTCCATTCTTGGGGTTTCTTCTGAGGTAAACCTCCAGCAATGTAGGATCTGCATCCAGAAAGATCCCGAGGGGAACTCTCCTCTTCATGTTCCAACTTGGATGAGAGCTTCCCTGGCTCCAGTCTTGTCGTGCAGCCTCTCAGGGCGTCAGGAGCTCAGCCGCACCTGCTGCAGGCGTGGGCTCCCCTTCTTCCTCCCTGGGAGGTGATGCCCGGGGTTCTTCCCTGCTAGCGCACCAGGTCTCCCCAGGAGGGCTCGGCCTCATCTCTCCCCTGCAACTTGCAGTGTCCTGTGACAGGGCAAAGGAGGGCAAGATCTCCAATCCAGGGTCACCAAACAGCGCCCCGAGTGGGGACACTCGATGCTGACAGAATCCAAAGGCAGAGATGTGAGTGGAAATGACACAAGAAAGTAATTCATTTCAGTAATGACAACACCAGGAAGACAAGAGACCAACATCTCAGAGACTATATCCCAGGAGCCGAAAATACATCCTGGCTTATGTCAGGAAAATGTAAGACAGAGGCCCCTGGCTGCGTGCAGGGGGGCAGGTGTGTGCATGAGGGGGGAAAGTGAGTACATGCAGGGGGCCAGTGGGTGTGTTCAGAGGGGAAGGGGGCAGGTGGGGGGTGCATGCAGGGACATGTGGGTGCGGAGAGAGGGGCAGTGGGGTAGGGTAGTGCATGAGGGAGGTAGGTGTGTGTGGGGGGGGGCCATGTGGGTGTGCGCAGGGAGGTTAAGGTGGTGGGGTGCAGGTAAGTGGGCAGGTGGGTGTGTGCGGGGGGAGTGATGGTGGGGGGGTGGGTGCAGGGGGGAAGATGGGTACAGGAAGGGGGGCATTGGGGCGAGTGGATACATGTAGGGGGCACACGGGTGCGTGCAGAGGGGCTTGAAACAAGGCACATTTACTATCTCATGGTGTCCGTGGGCAGGAGTCCGGGAGCAACTCGGCTGGGTCCCCTGAGACGAAGGTGTGGGCTGGGGCTGGGGTCCCATCTGAGGCCTCCCCCAAGGCAGGACCTGCCTCCTCACTCAGGCCTTAGGCTGCTCAGTTTCCATGTGGGTCAGACCCTCTCTGCATGGCCACGGGCTTCCTCAGGCCACCTGGGGGATGTGTCTACTGGAGACACCGTGACACTCTTATGGGACAGAATCACATATGTGTTATCACCTCTGCCGTGTTCCCATGGATATCAGGAGGCGGAGATCTGGGCGCACCTTGAGGTCTATCTGCCACAATGTCCACAACACAGCTTCTAATTTTCAGAAGCAAGGGAATAGGAACACAGCAGAGATGGGTAGCTAATGACACGGATTCTACGGAATGGTGCTGTTGCCAGGCAGGGGCTCCCAGGCCGGAGCCCATCCTCAGCACCCAGCCCTCTCTCACTAGTGGAACATGAGTGGGTCCAGCAAGTGCCACTTCCAGTCCAGAGGGTTTAGGAGTGCTGTGACCTTCCCGTGGTCTCTGTCCCCATCTTCGGACTGAATTGGAGAGCCAGCAGGGGAGAGAGGTCTTGGGTCCATAATTCCTGCTTGGAGGAGAACCACCAAACACATCGTGTCCTCCACAATGTCCTCCCTCTTGTGTTAGCTGTGCAGACTTTAGGATTTATTTAAGATAGCAGCTGGTGTTAGCTTGAATATGGTGATGTACAGTCCCATTTAAAAACCTCTGTGTGCATGTGTGGGGTGCATATAGGTGACAATATGATTGTCCCGTCTCATCATCAGGGGGCAGAACCGCTAGCTGCCTCCTCCTATCCAACCAGGTACTCCAAGACTTACAGTCGTATAACGATCAACACATATGGGCTCTCCTGGTTTCTGGAAGTCAGAAATTTGGGAGCAGTTGGGTGGGTGTTTGGGGCTGTGGTCTCATCTGAAGGTGTGACTGAGGCCAGAAGACTCCCTTCCCCGGCAATCCCTCACACGGCTGGTTCCTCTCCATACATGGCTCTCCACAGGACTGCTTGGGCATCTGCAGGGCATGGTGGCTGGCTGCTCTCAGAGACAGATTGGCAGAGTGATTGTCTTTTACGACCCAGGCTTGGAGGTCACAGTCATGTCTACAAGATCCTATTGTGACACAGGTCACTGGGGCTCTGTGGGGGAGGAACAGCAGAGAGAGTGAGGACCAGATGGAGGGAAGGCTGGTACCCCTGTGTCCATCACTACCAACTTGCCACTATAAATAGGAGAGCTCGAGAGAGGGAGCTCTTACACCCCACACCCCAAATCCAAAGTGCACCCCAGCTCTGGTTGGCAGGTCCTCCCCAGAGATGCCTGTTGGGGTGATTATTCTGTCTCCACATATTAGTTTGGACGACTGGCCAGATCACTGTCCAGGTTCTCCCCAGCCCCCGAGGCAACCACCTCTCCTGGCCTCCAGAAGTAGGTGGAGGGCTGGGCTCCCAGTGGGGGTGGGGAGACATTTGACCAATGATACTGTGCCCCTAGCACTGGGAGCTGAAAGCTGGCATGGCTCTTCTCTGTGCTCTGTGGGTCATCCCTGGAGAGTCTGAATTCTGTCTGCTGTCTCTAGTCATGGTCTTTGGCGAAGGGGGTGACATGGTATCATTCCAGACTGTGTTTCCTGACAACAAGGAGGATCTAATGCCCTGAGACTCAAATTTTCAGCCTGTAAAATGGACAGGACAACACCCACCTCTCTGAGCTGTCATGGTGATAACATGGGGGATGGTGAGGATGTCTCTGCTGAGCCTGGGCTCCTGGCAGGATCCTGCCGTCTGTGGGAGGGGAACGTGACCCTCCATCAGTGGGCTGGGAGAAGAACTGAGAAGGCACAGGATGGCTTGTCACAATGCTGATGACACAAGTGGCCACTTGTAATTCGAATTCTGACCTGGAATCTTTGAATGGCACAAAGCCCTCTGTGAGTGTGGGCATGTTCATGTCATCATCACGACCATCGGCTGTGGGTGTGAACATACCTGGAGGGCTGTTAGCAAAGCTGGTGTCACAGAAGGGCCGTCACCCCCGAGGCTAACCACCCTACCCCCCCCCCACCCAGCACAGTGTGTGAGGGTGGAGTGGGTCACCTTCATGTTGGTCACACGATGTTCCATGCCTAGCAGTCCAGGACGGCAATGGTGAATCCTAAGACAGCCTGTCACAGCCAGGCCCTTTCCTTACTCATGACGTAAGTGACCCTATCTGATCTTCATTATGGGGTGGCCTGGCTGGCCAGGGAACTCGCCCCTGGTGCCAGAGCTGGCTGGAGGCATCCCTGAGCCCTGCAAGCCGTGGCCCGCGTAGTTGGGGTGAAGCACTTCTGCTATTTGGGAGACAGACCTTTCTGTGGGGAGATACCACAAGGCTGGCTCTTCTAGAACTTTCCTGTTGCTAAGGTGACAAACTAGTGGTGATAACTCAGATGCCTGATAAGATGCTCAGGTTGGTTTCACTTCAGCGAAACCACTGGTATAAGATTAAAATTCTGATTTACTCTCTGTTAAAAGACAAAGTTTTCTTGGATTGTTGGTCTGCTTTTGGACAAAAAAAATAAAGTTTTTTTTTCTTCCTCTGTTGCCCAAAAAGATGGAAAAAACCATGATTTTAACCAAAAGAGCAGGACAGCATGCCCTTTTGAGTTGATTTGCTCAAGCCTTGGTTGAAATTGCCCCTCCTTAGCCGGGGCGGAGGGGTGGCTTGCCGGCCAAGCAGAGCCCCCGAGTCTGGCTGACAAAAGCAGAGGGGCCTGGTGGACTGTGTTCCGACAGCAAGCGCGACTTAGCGTCTGGGAGGTCATAAGTTAACAGCTCTGCTCGGAAAGCGGGAAGGCTGGAGGACAAAGGGAGGGAGAGCTGCTGAGCCCCCGGACGACAGAGCTCAGTTTGGTGGGGAACAAAGGCGCTCACCAGCACCATCTCCCCCACCCATCCCCCAGCCAAAATCCCAAAGGGAACCAGTTCCTGCCAGGGAACTTGCTCGCTCCACGCAAACACCCAACTCTGTGCTTCTGTGGAGCCAAACCTCCGGCAGCGGATCTGACTCCCTCCCGCTGCCACAGGGCCCCTCCTGAAGTGGATCACCTAAGGAGAAGCGAGCTAAGCCTGCCCCTCCTGCCCCCGTGCACCTTGCCTACCCACCCCAGCTAATACGCCAGATCCCCAGCATCACAAGCCTGGCAGTGTGCAAGTAGCCTAGACGGGCCACGCCACCCCACAGTGAATCCCGCCCCTAGGAGAGGGGAAGAGAAGGCACACACCAGTCTGACTGTGGCCCCAGCGGTGGGCTGGGGGCAGACATCAGGTCGGACTGCGGCCCCGCCCACCAACTCCAGTTATACACCACAGCACAGGGGAAGTGCCCTGCAGGTCCTCACCACGCCAGGGACTATCCAAAATGACCAAGCGGAAGAATTCCCCTCAGAAGAATCTCCAGGAAATAACAGCTAATGAACTGATCAAAAAGGATTTAAATAATATAACAGAAAGTGAATTTAGAATAATAGCCATAAAATTAATCGCTGGGCTTGAAAACAGTATAGAGGAGAGCAGAGAATCTCTTGCTACAGAGATCAAGGGACTAAGGAACAGTCACGAGGAGCTGAAAAACGCTTTAAACGAAATGCAAAACAAAATGGAAACGACGACAGCTCGGATTGAAGAGGCAGAGGAGAGAATAGGTGAACTAGAAGATAAACTTATGGAAAAAGAGGAAGCTGAGAGAAAGAGAGATAAAAAAAATCCAGGAGTATGAGGGGAAAATTAGAGAACTAAGTGATACACTAAAAAGAAATAATATACGCATAATTGGTATCCCAGAGGAGGAAGAGAGAGGGAAAGGTGCTGAAGGGGTACTTGAAGAAATTATAGCTGAGAACTTCCCTGAACTGGGGAAGGAAAAAGGCATTGAAATCCAAGAGGCACAGAGAACTCCCTTCAGACGTAACTTGAATCGATCTTCTGCACGACATATTATAGTGAAACTGGCAAAATACAAGGATAAAGAGAAAATTCTGAAAGCAGCAAGGGATAAACGTGCCCTCACATATAAAGGGAGACCTATAAGACTCGTGACTGATCTCTCTTTTGAAACTTGGCAGGCCAGAAAGAATTGGCACGATATCTTCAGTGTGCTAAACAGAAAAAATATGCAGCCGAGAATCCTTTATCCAGCAAGTCTGTCATTTAGAATAGAAGGAGAGATAAAGGTCTTCCCAAACAAACAAAAACTGAAGGAATTTGTCACCACTAAACCAGCCCTACAAGAGATCCTAAGGGGAACCCTGTGAGACAAAGTACCAGAGACATCACTACAAGCATAAAACATACAGACATCACAATGACTCTAAACCCGTATCTTTCTATAATAACACTGAATGTAAATGGATTAAATGCGCCAACCAAAAGACATAGGGTATCAGAATGGATAAAAAAACAAGACCCATCTATTTGCTGTCTACAAGAGACTCATTTTAGACCTGAGGACACCTTTAGATTGAGAATGAGGGGGTGGAGAACTATTTATCATGCTACTGGAAGCCAAAAGAAAGCTGGAGTAGCCATACTTATATCAGACAAACTAGACTTTAAATTAAAGGCTGTGACAAGAGATGAAGAAGGGCATTATATAATAATTACAGGGTCTATCCATCAGGAAGAGCTAACAATTATAAATGTCTATGCACCGAATACCCGAGCCCCCAAATATATAAAACAATTACTCATAAACATAAGCAACCTTATTGATAAGAATGTGATAATTGCAGGGGACTTTAACACGCCACTTACAGAAATGGATAGATCATCTAGACACACAGTCAATAAAGAAACAAGGGCCCTGAATGAGACATTGGATCAGATGGACTTGACAGATATATTTAGAACTCTGCATCCCAAAGCAACAGAATATACTTTCTTCTCGAGTGCACATGGAACATTCTCCAAGATAGATCATATACTGGGTCACAAAACAGCCCTTCATAAGTTTACAAGAATTGAAATTATACCATGCATACTATCAGACCACAATGCTATGAAGCTTGAAATCAACCACAGGAAAAAGTCTGGAAAACCTCCAAAAACATGGAGGTTAAAGAACACCCTACTAACGAATGAGTGGGTCAACCAGGCAATTAGAGAAGAAATTTAAAAATATATGGAAACAAACGAAAATGAAAATACAACAATCCAAACGCTTTGGGACGCAGCGAAGGCAGTCCTGAGAGGAAAATACATTGCAATCCAGGCCTATCTCAAGAAACAAGAAAAATCCCAAATACAAAATCTAACAGCACACCTAAAGGAAATAGAAGCAGAACAGCAAAGGCAGCCTAAACCCAGCAGAAGAAGAGAAATAATAAAGATCAGAGCAGAAATAAACAATATAGAATCTAAAAAAAACTGTAGAGCAGATCAACGAAACCAAGAGTTGGTTTTTTGAAAAAATAAACAAAATTGACAAACCTCTAGCCAGGCTTCTCAAAAAGAAAAGGGAGATGACCCAAATGGATAAAATCATGAATGAAAATGGAATTATTACAACCAGTCCCTCAGAGATACAAACAATTATCAGGGAATACTATGAAAAATTATATGCCAACAAATTGGACAACCTGGAAGAAATGGACAAATTCCTAAACACCCACACTCTTCCAAAACTCAATCAGGAGGAAATAGAAAGCTTGAACAGACCCATAACCAGCGAAGAAATTGAATCGGTTATCAAAAATCTCCCAACAAATAAGAGTCCAGGACCAGATGGCTTCCCAGGGGAGTTCTACCAGACGTTTAAAGCAGAGATAATACCTATCCTTCTCAAGCTATTCCAAGAAATAGAAAGGGAAGGAAAACTTCCAGACTCATTCTACGAAGCCAGTATTACTTTGATTCCTAAACCAGACAGAGACCCAATAAAAAAAGAGAACTACAGGCCAATATCCCTGATGAATGTGGATGCAAAAATTCTCAATAAGATACTAGCAAATCGAATTCAACGGCATATAAGAAGAATTATTCACCATGATCAAGTGGGATTCATTCCTGGGATGCAGGGCTGGTTCAACATTCGCAAATCAATCAACGTGATACATCACATTAACAAAAAAAAAAAAAAAAGAGAAGAACCATATGATCCTGTCAATCGATGCAGAAAAGGCCTTTGACAAAATCCAGCACCCTTTCTTAATAGAAACCCTTGAGAAAGTCGGGATAGAAGGAACATACTTAAAGATCATAAAAGCCATTTATGAAAAGCCCACAGCTAACATCATCCTCAACGGGGAAAAACTGAGAGCTTTTTCCCTGAGATCAGGAACACGACAGGGATGCCCACTCTCACCGCTGTTGTTTAACATAGTGCTGGAAGTTCTAGCATCAGCAATCAGACAACAAAAGGAAATCAAAGGCATCAAAATTGGCAAAGATGAAGTCAAGCTTTTGCTTTTTGCAGATGACATGATATTATACATGGAAAATCCGATAGACTCCACCAAAAGTCTGCTAGAACTGATACATGAATTCAGCAAAGTTGCAGGATACAAAATCAATGTACAGAAATCAGTTGCATTCTTATACACTAACAGTGAAGCAACAGAAAGACAAATAAAGAAACTGATCCCATTCACAATTGCACCAAGAAGCATAAAATACCTAGGAATAAATCTAACCAAAGATGTAAAAGATCTGTATGCTGAAAACTATAGAAAGCTTATAAAGGTAATTGAAGAAGATTTAAAGAAATGGAAAGACATTCCCTGCTCATGGATTGGAAGAACAAATATTGTCAAAATGTCAATACTACCCAAAGCTATCTACACATTCAATGCAATCCCAATCAAAATTGCACCAGCATTCTTCTCGAAACTAGAACAAGCAATCCTAAAATTCATATGGAACCACAAAAGGCCCCGAATAGCCAAAGGAATTTTGAAGAAGAAGACCAAAGCAGGAGGCATCACAATCCCAGACTTTAGCCTCTACTACAAAGCTGTAATCATCAAGACAGCATGGTATTGGCACAAAAACAGACACACAGACCAATGGAATAGAATAGAAACCCCAGGACTAGACCCACAAACGTATGGCCAACTCATCTTTGACAAAGCAGGAAAGAACATCCAATGGAAAAAAGACAGTCTCTTTAACAAATGGTGCTGGGAGAACTGGACAGCAACATGCAGAAGGTTGAAACTAGACCACTTTCTCACACCATTCACAAAAATACACTCAAAATGGATAAAGGACCTGAATGTGAGACAGGAAACCATCAAAACCTTAGAGGAGAAAGCAGGAAAAGACCTCTCTGACCTCAGCCGTAGCAATTTCTTACTCGACACATCCCCAAAGGCAAGGGAATTAAAAGCAAAAGTGAATTACTGGGACCTTATGAAGATAAAAAGCTTCTGCACAGCAAAGGAAACAACCAACAAAACTAAAAGGCAACCAACGGAATGGGAAAAGATATTTGCAAATGACATATTGGACAAAGGGCTAGTATCCAAAATCTATAAAGAGCTCACCAAACTCCACACCCGAAAAACAAATAACCCAGTGAAGAAATGGGCAGAAAACATGAATAGACACTTCTCTAAAGAAGACATCTGGATGGCCAACAGGCACATGAAAAGATGCTCAACGTCGCTCCTTATCAGGGAAATACAAATCAAAACCACACTCAGATATCACCTCACGCCAGTCAGAGTGGCCAAAATGAACAAATCAGGAGACTATAGATGCTGGCGAGGATGTGGAGAAACGGGAACCCTCTTGCACTGTTGGTGGGAATGCAAATTGGTGCAGCCGCTCTGGAAAGCAGTGTGGAGGTTCCTCAGAAAATTAAAAATAGACCTACCCTATGACCCAGCAATAGCACTGCTAGGAATTTATCCAAGGGATACAGGAGTACTGATGCATAGGGGCACTTGGACCCCAATGTTCATAGCAGCACTCTCAACAATAGCCAAATTATGGAAAGAGCCTAAATGTCCATCAACTGATGAATGGATAAAGAAATTGTGGTTTATATACACAATGGAATACTACGTGGCAATGAGAAAAAATGAAATATGGCCTTTTGTAGCAACGTGGATGGAACTGGAGAGTGTGATGCTAAGTGAAATAAGCCATACAGAGAAAGGCAGATACCATATGGTTTCACTCTTATGTGGATCCTGAGAAACTTAACAGAAACCCATGGGGGAGGGGAAGGAAATAAATAAATAAATAAATAAATAAATAAATAAATAAAGAGGTTAGAGCGGGAGAGAGCCAAAGCATAAGAGACTGTTAAAAACTGAGAACAAACTGAGGGTTGATGGGGGGTGGGAGGGAGGGGAGGGTGGGTGATGGGTATTGAGGAGGGCACCTTTTGGGATGAGCACTGGGTGTTGTATGGAAACCAATTTGACAATAAATGTCATATATTAAAAAAAAAAAAAAATTGCCCCTCCTTTGATCCAAAGGCTGGGAGATGATGGTAATGTCCTTGCTGCCGGCCTCCAAACGTGCCACATTTGTGTTGTTTCTGCAAGGCAGAGGAATGGATGCCTGTGCCATATGAGGGTTGGGTAACTAAGATATGAGAAGGGTTTTACCGGGATACATGGGGCCATTTTGCTACACTAAGTCCAGTATATGCCAACTTGTACCAATCTAGTGACTGTGAAATGGACACCCACATGGCTGGAACATATTTGTGTGGGCATTGCTGAAAAAAAGGCAGGGGAATAGATGTCGACTTTGGCCCTCTTAGCCCCCCTTCAATGGCCAATTTATCCTTGGGTGGGGGGCCAATGGTTTTCGCTAGCCTTTTAAAATAGATTTGTAAAGAGGAACGGTTTTATTATGATCGATACATAAATTACTATTGAGATAAGTTAAATTAATGCATCCCTCAACAACCATGGGAGTCTTTCATGGTCACAGTCCATACTCCCAAGGTCCCGTGGGCGGGAAACAGGTAGGAGAAATCAGGGAAGACCAGGTCAGCTCTCAGAAGTAGGGTCAAGCCCGGGTAAGAGCAACTACTCCCAGCAGCTCGACAGACTGACTGGGCTTCTGGCTGCCAGTCCCGTAGCCAGCCAAAATGTGGGGTTAGAAGATGAGGTTTCTCCTGGCCAGCTATAAGGGATGCCTTTGTCTCTTTTTCCTCTAGATGGGCAATTCCCTAACCAAGGCCAATACCCCTTTGGGATGCATTCTGAAAAACTGGGACGACCTTGATCCACAAGCCCTGAAGAAGAAGCAACTCATTTTCTTTCTGCCCCGAGGCTTGGCCCCAACGCACCGATCATAATGCCACCCTACGACTGGACTTGATCTGCAAATGTGAGGGGAAATGGGGAGAAGTCCCTACGTTCAGTGTTTGGGGGGCCTTAAGAGACAACCAAGGTAGATGTCAGGCCGACCCTTTCTGAAGCCCAGTCATCAGGAGGGTAAACAACCGAGGGCCCTTTGCCTGTACCCAAAGCAGACCTAGAGAGGGAGGAAGCGAAGGCTTTCACCTCAGCCTCCGCCTCGGGCCCTCCATCCATATACCCAGACCTCAAACGTGCACTTCTGCTCCCTGCTGCCCACCTTACCCAGGCCCTCCCCGTAGCGTGACAGGCGTGTTTCCCCTACAAGAAGCTGGAGCGCCGGAAGGAGAAACCCAGGGAGGCACCACCATGACAAGATTACAAGTACCTTTTTCGCTCTAAGATTTAAGAGGGACGAAAGGATATCTAGGTACATTTTCTGATGATCTGGATAAGTATATAAAGGCTTTTCAGAATATTAGGTAGGTTTTTTAATTGACCTGGAAAGATATAATGCTTTTGTTGAATCAGACTCTTAATGAGACAGAGAAATGTGGGGTTCTGGCAGCAGCTGAGAGATGTGGGATGAGGAACTCATTAATTACCATGGGACTGGAGGTCCTTCAGGGAACTCCCAGTTCCCTACTGGATTTCAGGCAGTTCCACTCCAAGATCCAAACTGAGACTATGCTAATCCCGCTGGGGGATTGGTATCGCTGCCACTTCCAAGCTTGTGTTTTGGAGAAATTAAAGTCTAAGGTTAAACCCTTAAATTATGCTAAATTAGCCACTATTTTACAGACATAGGACAACAGCCTGGTGGCCTTCCTGGAAAGGCCTCCCCGCTCTGAAGCTGAGAAGATTCTAAAGGACAAATCTGTCCGAAAGACAAAATTGGCCCCTGATATTCAAAGGAAGCTGCAAAAATTGGCTATTGGTCCAGAAGGGACCCTGGAGGAGCTTTTACAAGCTGCCAATTGGATATATGACTATCGAGATCAAGAGGAGAATCAGGAACAGGAAAGAAGGCTTAAAAAAAAAAAAATCTGGGGCACCTGGGTGGCTCAGTTGGATGAGTGTCCGACTTCAGCTCAGGTCATGATCTCACGGTTCATGGGTTCGGGCCCTGAGTTGGGCTTTGTGCTGACAGCTCAGAGCCTGGAGCCTGCTTCAGATTCTGTCCCCCTCTCCCTCTCCCCTACTCACACTCTGCCTCTCTCTCTCTCTCTCTCTCTCTCTCTCTCTCTCTCTCTCTGAAATGAATAAATAAATAAATAAATAAATAATAAAAATAATTTTTAAAAAATGTAAGGCCTTAGTCTCGGCTTTACATACTATGTCGAACCAGACTTCCCAAGGTCCTGGCACCAAGTGCCATATCCGAGGCCGAGGCCATTCAGGGCACTGGAAACACAAGTGTTCTCAGAGGGGACAACCGAAGTCGAATCCCCATGAGCCAGGCCCCTTGTGTGGAGACGGTCACTGGAGATCCGGATGCCCTCGGGGACCTCAGTCTGCAAGGGCTCAGATACCCAGTGTCCCTGAAGGGAACGGATCGGTCCTGGGGCTCATCACAGTGGCCCCCCTGAACCAACTGTCCACTGAAACCCAGAGCCTCGGGTAACTCTGGAAAACGGAAGGAAAACCGCTTGAGTTCCTTCTTGACACTCAACTGCCTTTTCCGTCCTTTCCCCGGCCAACCATCCAAATGCCACATAACTCTTAGAGGCGTCTCCAGAAAACTTATGACTAAATTTTTCTCTCAGCCCCTGGGGTGCATATGGGGAGACTCTTTTTTTTCCGCCCTCTTTTTTGATAAAGTCAGAGAGCCCCACTCCCTTGCTAGAAAGGGACATTATGGGGGCACCTGGGTGGCGCAGTCGGTTAAGCGTCCAACTTCAGCCAGGTCACGATCTCGCGGTCCGTGAGTTCGAGCCCCGCGTCGGGCTCTGGGCTGATGGCTCAGAGCCTGGAGCCTGTTTCCGATTCTGTGTCTCCCTCTCTCTCTGCCCCTCCCCCATTCATGCTCTGTCTCTCTGTCCCAAAAATAAATAAAGGTTAAAAAAAAAAAAAAAAAGAAAGGGACATTATGACTGAATTAGGGACAACGGTGCTACTAGCTCCAGGACGGATAAATAATTGTCTGAACTTAGAGTAACCTGGCTATTGGAGAGGTAAAGTTAAATACTCCTCGTGGAGTTTGTTCCTGTGGAAACTGGATGGCCAAAGGAAGATTCGAGGATCGAGAACCAAAAACTAGTTAACTTGCTTAATTATTCTAACCAACAATATCACAAGATCCAAATAAATATTGAAGAGAAAGGAAAACTTGTGGTTACATTTTTTAAAAAATGACCAGACATGTCAGGGACTTTTGGGATGGCTACAATGCTTCTTTCCTTTCCATGGTGTGGTCTCCTCCCTAGGAGGCGTTGCGTTCGGAATATTAATGCTTGTTAGTCTAATAGTCTACGTATGTCATTTGTAGAAGCCGATGATATGCCAGAAAAATAAGACCTCCAAGAAAATTCTGCTAGCCCAAATGTTCCAAACACCCTCCCGTTATCTCGGACCTCTGGATCGACCTCGGAACCTGCCCTGACTGCCATACCCCTGTCATTGCCCCCTTTCAGCAGGAGGGAGTTAAGATCGATCGTTGTCCCAATTCCTAACGGCAGTTAGGAGTCATGTATTCAAAGTGGGGAATATGATAGGAAAAGATGAGATTCAGTAGGCAGAGAAGGAATTGTTAGGACCTGGGATTCTGGGTGGAAAAACAACAACACATATTTTGGAAAAATGCCGGGAGCATCTGACCACAGCAAACCCCCTTGGGCGTAAGGTTCTTCTTAAGAAACAAATGTCTGTGCCTTATGTCCAAAATAACCTATTATTATTGGAAGATAAACCTGACTGTGAGGAAAGCCCACACTTCTGAGCATGTTTGAGCAAGACCTCAAAAATAAAGGAAATATAAATGAAAATGGAATCAACTTAGAAAAGGAGGGATTGTGAGAACTAAGGGAGATGATTCATTTCCAGAAGTACCAACTAAAAGCTGGGCTATCTGCTTAACAGGAGTTTCCAGCCTATTGGAAATCTGCACGGACCTCCCCACTCCCACAGTGGGGTCCCAAACCCTGAGACACCTCACTTCCTCGTTCTCCCACCCTCCCGCCAGCCTCCGTTTGGCGGGATTCTTTTTCAAAGGCTTTGCAATGAGCACGCGCCACCAAACTGACGTCTCTGCGTCGCCCCAGGGAACGTCCACTCGTTCTAATCAGACTACGTTGTGCCTCCCGTGGGCGGGCCCAGGCCACGTCGGCGTAAGGCTGTACCCTCTGTAGCACGCAGCCAATGAGGAAGCAGGGGAGGGACTTCAGCTAGGAGATAAATCGTCTGCTGTAACCGCTCGGAGTGCGCCTGTCCGTCCGACGCCCGCTCTTGTAAGAACGTTGATGAGAGCCTCGCTTCACTGCGCTCGGAGTCTCCGCGTCCCCGCTTAGGTTGGGGCAGCGGGCTTGTGTCTCACACCTTTGGTTCCTGTCAACCACAAGCCCTTGAGATTCCAGCAATTCCATCCCTTTGGGCCGGGCAGAAGCTGCAAGTATGATCCTCACAAGAAAGACAGAAGGAAGAAAAACCCCACACACAGTTGCACTTTTTTATATAGAATTTGTACAATATATTTCTCTTCATTTGCATATTTTACCCACAACTCAATATCCTTTTTACAGGCTGAAATCACTCAGCTTGATATAATCAAAATTCTTTCTTTCAAACAAATAAGAAAAATTCAAAATCGTAAACCCGTAAGAAAACAAATTAAAAACAATGATGAAAATAAGTCACTCCTCCCCTTAGGAACAGTGTCTGTACAATATATAGGATTGGGGTCAGAATCTCTTTATAAATCAGGCACATGTTTCCACGACACCTTTATTCCTGCCAGTTTTATCTCCTGCCTGGAAGTTCTGCCTCCAAGAAGGATCAAGGCAGGCTGGTCTCGGTGGTGTCCGTTCTTCCAGACACTGCGGGCCGGTGGGGCCCCGGGGCCCAGGTGGGTGGGGCGGGCTGAGCAGGGGAGAGCAGCGGCTGTGTGCGAAGCAGAACCCGGGTTCACTCCGTGCAAAGTCAGAGAAGCCAGAACGGCAAGGGCGGCGTGAGACAGCGGCGGTGCGGGGGCCGGCATTTACTCACAGTTGGGCCTCCCAGCAGGATGGGGAACACGGTTGGCAGTGACCACACCAGGAGGTGTGAACCCGCCCCGCCATCTGTCCTGCTTTGGTCAGTCGGTCTGGGGCACGAGGGCTGTGGGTGGCAGCGAGGCGAAGCGGTGAGCACACCGTCTCGTCCATCTTCCAGGCCCCCCTCTGCACTGAGACCGGCCTGGGCCTGGGTGGTAGCGAGCGTGGGGCCTTCTCTGAAAGCTGAGGACGGTTTCCTCCAAGCTGCAGTGCCCAGAGCCTGCATCCCCACACCATGGGGGACCAGACCGAGCCCGGGGCCCCAGGCCTGATGTCACCAAGTTTCAGGACGGGCCCCTCGGTTTGCATCTCCTTTGAACTGTCCCCCACACGCTGGCTCAACGTGTAGCTTGGGACTTGAGTGAGAATCCAACTCCGAGGCTGCATGAGGTTGCTGCCCCTCGGCCTCCTGACCACGAAGGCAAAAGTGCTTCTGCAGGAAGACAGTCGTGGGACCTGCACTCTCGGGCCCCTCCACCCCAGACCCCGCAGACCCTGCGAAGGGGGCTTCAGAGGCCACGGGAGCACTGACCTGCTCCCCTCGGCCTTCCCCGGGCCCCGCGCAGCAGGCCGTGCTCAGGCCAGGACGCCCGCCCTGAAACGGCAGCGGCCCCAAGCGCTCTTCACCGAGCCTTGCGCGCAGCCCAGGTACCCACCCCGCCCTCACGCTCCAAAGCATGGCTTTGGAAAGAGAATCGTCGGCACTTCAGGGCAAGACCGCAATCATAAAAAGAAAAATGGAAAACAGCATTCGCAAGACCTGGCGCACTCACAGCCAAATGACAGCCGAAGAAGCAGGTGGGGCCCTGGGGTGGACACGTTGGGCTGCCCATGACCACGGAGAAGAAATAAAATCATGTGTCTTTTGTTTATTTGGTTTTTTGTCTTTTTTTGTTTTGCTTTGTTTTGTTTTTACTTCTAAAATAAGATCTCATCTGATAACACTTCAAGTATTTAAGTACAGAAGCTAAAGAGAATGCCTCAACTTGTTGCTTCCACAGTGTGTCCCCCTGCGTGACCGTTCTGCCGGGCCTCCCGTGGGGCCTTTCAAGGGAGTCATGCTGTTCTGCTCTAAAAATGTGAGGTGGAAACTGGAATAAGTTGAAACAACTCAACGCAGATGTGCTGGGACCGGTGCACGAGCGACGCACGTGGGAGGCCCGCTGGCCGTTTCCAAGGGCACTTGATGTCACCAATGACTTCTGCGGGGCAGCTGCGTGGGTGCTCGGGGGCCAGGTGGCAGCCAGGACGAGCTCTCATCAGCTTTGGTTTGGACCATCCAGTCTCAAGAAGGAAGAGCAAAGGGAGAGCTCCCAGGCCAGGCCACCGCTGCCGGAGGTCTTGCTGAGGGACGCAGCTCCGGGCAGACGCCGCGTTCAGCCGCCGGCTCCGGCTCGACGGAGACAGAACCCTTTCCAGGCTGGTCTCTGAACAACCTTCTCAAGGGCCCCTGCCTGCCCTCCCAAATAATTCTGAGTTATTCATACTCATTCTCATATGCTATGGTGTGTGCAGGTGTCTAGCTTGTGACGTGGCAAGTTCTTGGAGGCGTGACTACTTGGCATTCTACTCGGAGCAAAGGGGGAGCTCAAGGGGGGCCGGACGCTACAGCATGGGCATTTCCCTGAATGAGTTCAGACGTCTGCTCTAAAACCCGTGTGGACACATCAGCTAGGTCCATGCACACCATACCAAGGGCTAACACTTGACATTCCAGAGGCGGGTTGCCTTGTTTGGGTAGTTGATGGCCAGGCTGATAGCAGCGATGTTCTGTAGAGCCTGTGGAGGGAGAAAGGGTCACCGCCAATGTTGAGAACCATTCAACTGCTCACTCGTTATGTGTGGACTGAACAAGAGCCTCAGCTGAGCACTGGGGGTGGGGCTGGGGCAAGGGAGACACAAGCAAATGTGGTTCCCCTCACCCGGAGCACCAGTCTAGAGGAGAGAGAAAAATTCTCTCAACCACACGGAAGCTCCAAACATAGGGTAGAAAGAGCATCACTGCCCTGTAAGAGGGGCGGATGCAATGCTTGGCGGGCTCAGTCGACCCAGAGGATGCTGCCCACGGGGTGTCTGGGCAAGCTCTTTGGGAAAGGGAGGAGCACAAAGGTGCGGAAGGGAAGAAACAGACAGCCAGCGCTGGGCCACAGTGTAGGAAGGGTCCTTGCTGGGAAGGAGGACGCCCTAGAGCCAGGCCGAGGCTGTGTTGCGGGCTCCGTGCAGCAGGAGCGGAAGGCGGCTGGGGGAGGACGAGGCAGAGACCTGGGCCAGCACGGTGATGTGCTGTGGGGAGGGTCAGGACGAGGGTGACACTGGGCACAGGGGCAGGTGAGAGGGAAGAGCCCACAGGAATATATGGAGCGCTCGGTGCCATATGGTCAAATCTCAAATTTTCGCTGCATGTCACAAAAGCAGGGGTACTGGGGGCGGTGGGGGCAGGCACCTGTTAGGAGGGGAGGGAGGTTCTACTGTGCCTACGGTTCTCAGGAGAATTTGTACAGACGCCCCAAGTGGATGGGAGCTTCCTGCTTCTCCACAGGCAAGACCCTTTCCTGTGAGAGGACCATGTGCTCACCGAGCAGACTTGCAGGAACAGAGTGCAGGGCTCGGGCTGGACAGCCACTCAAGCGTGACCCTGGGCAAACCTCCCCCTTCTCAGCCTTAGTGTCCCCCTGTGTCCACTGTAGGGCTGGATCACATGCTCTGTGATATTCAAGGGGTCTGCGGGTCTAAGGTTCTCAACATGCGGCCTGCGCCTGGGGGTTCCCGAGACCCTTTCCGGGCTCCGCGTGGTGATGCTCAGACATTATGTGCCTTGCCACCCTCACGCTCTGGAGCATGTGGGGAGTTTTCCAGAGGCCGGTGCAGGACAGCACAGCTGCAGCAGCAGGACGCAGGTCAGGCGGGCGTGGACGACAGCCGCCTCCTCAAGGATGGTTTTGTTTGGGAACATACAGCTGTTTTGCAGAGAATGTGTTACTCATGTTAACACGGAGTAAGTTTACTATTTCTTAAAGTGATAATTACGTGCTTAAGTGTTTTAATTTCTAAGTTTAAAACCTAATCTCTAATGGTATGTATCGATATGTGCAACACACGAAAGCTTTTTGGGACCCTCGATAACTGAAAAGTGGAAAGGCGTCCTGGGACCAAACTGTCAGGGGTTCTCCTACCAGGGAAAAAACTGAAATCTAACTCTAGGGAAACTTCAGGCAAACTGTCAATTTAAGGCATTGGTTGTTTTGGTTTCAAAGACAAATTCTTGCTAGCGTGTTCCAAGCCCACGGTTGGATATGAATGACACCGAGTAAGGGGCTCAACTCCCTCCTTGGACACTGGAAGGATGCGATGGGGTTGGGAAAGAGCCCCGGGTGAACCCCAGGGGGGTTCCGTCCATGGCAATGGGGCCATCTGGCCACGGGGAGGCAGCAGTGGCCAGCTTGGGGTCGGCGCGGGGTGGGGGGGGAGCATACCTGTGCCGCGCAGCGGAGAAGGTGGTCGTCAGTGGTTAAGGCCAGCAGGTACTCCTGCAGCAACCCCAGCTCCTGCAGAGAGAGCATGGCTGTGGCTGGAGGGGACCGCCGCCCAGGGGACACCCTCCCACCACCACGGAGTCCCGCATGGGTGATCGCTCCTGGCTCCGCGGGCACCTCACGGCACTACCTCACTCGAGAGCCATGGGAGGAGCTGGACCAGGAGCAGCCAGGTGCCCAGTTCTGGAAAGGGGGGGGGGAGCGGGAGTGGGGAGCCCTCTGCCCCAACTCTCCACAGGGTGCTCCGGTCGGTTTCCTCATGTAGAAAATGAGGGGTAAGCTAAAGAACTGGGAAAGACCTTCTCATCTCACACGTTCAATGAGCCTACTACGCTCATGGGAAGAAGGAGGAGGAAGAAGGAAGAACCCGTCCATTTTATTTTCCAGAACTCACTACTGTCAAGCACTGACCCGGGGCAGTTTTTCCCCTGTGGCTTTAGGCCCGACAAAACAGCATTCCGGGGGGGGCGGGCGGAGGTGAGGATGCGTACTTCAGGTCACGCCTGCCCCCTGCGCAGGTCTGCCGCGACCCCGACGACACCCCAGGGCTTGGCCCTCAGCCCGGGCAGCGGAGGAGCTCCAGCAGGGCCCTCACCGCTCACCTGGGCGCGGTTCTCAGTGACGAGGAAGAGCTCCGTGAGGGCGCGGTGCAGGGGGAGGAGGATGCCAGGCTGTGTCACGTCCTCGAACAGGCTGTACTCCATGTGCGTGAAGAGCTGCCACAGGGGCTTTAGCAGCGTCAGGTCACAGAGGTCGCTGCAGGAGGGGGTGAGACGTGAGACAGAGGCCAGCTGACACACTCTCCTCACACCCAGTGAAGTCATCACTGTCCCCCAAAATGGCCAAAAATATTCACCGGTGGCAAGTAGGGAAAAGGGGCAGAACCTAAACTTCAGAACAGGACTCCAAGGATGCAGGAGACCCCGAAGCCCAGGCCTATAAATCAGCGGCATGCCTCTAAACGGTTGTTAGGAAGAACCTCGTGGAAAAATCTCGAGATAAATGTTACGTGGAAAAAAGGAGGCATAAAACTGCAGATATGGTATCGTGTAACTGTATTAAACACAACAGTGAACAAATATATCAAAAATGTTATCAGTTGTTGTCTCTGTCCGTTTTCTAGATTTTCTGCAACACTTGTTGCTTTAACAATCAGAAAAAAAGAGGCAGTTAAAAGGCAATGAAAGCCACTCTAATAATCTTAGGCTCACGAAACACAAGAAATATGGCTGTGAGGTCGCTCGGGCCAGAACCCTTTCCCAGTAGAGCAGAATCCTTTTCCACTGGATAGGCCTCCGTGGAGACTCACTGCGTGTTTCACTCTGAGGGAGGACGTGCTGTGTTTCCAGTTCAACGTCCTTACGAGAAGAAAAGTCAGGAAATGATATTCTGAGCCTTACGACATGACTTTATGTGTTTATAACCCTAAATTTTGCTTTTTCTCTTTCACGTATGACTGTACGAAGTACTGTGCGCATTTACTCTTGGAGCCCATCATTTTCTCCCAGAAGAGTGAGTCTCCCAAAGCACCAGGAAAACTTGGCTCGATTTAAAGAGACAGCTCTACAGCTGAGCTTTCAGGAAAGCGCCCCTACGTGGCTCATCCGTGGCTCATCCGGCCACTGGCAGCCACCCCTCCCTGGGGCTGCCTTTCCCCTCTGCCCGGCCTGTCTGGACCGAGGAAGGTCGGCAAACCGCAGAGGCGCATCACGTGCAGCAGGGAAGGACCCGGCCGTCTGAAGACAGTTTCAGGCCCATCCCTCAACCACCACGTGGTTCTCACTGCAGGCTGCTCTCAACAGGACAGAATGGAGCCCCTGGGGGCGAAGGGGCCTTTGTCACACACGAGGACACGGCGCTAGCGGCAACCACGGCTGGCTTCCTCTCTACCTGCCTGTGCGCAGACGGACTCAACGTGCCATCCTTTTCTCTCCCTGACTCGGAGAGCCCTTTGTTTTTTAAATAACAGCTCCATATTACACCAGAAGATGGCGTGCTATCTCGAATATCATCTCTCCACTCTGGCGGCATCCTGCGTCTGTGTGCCTGGAAACTGCTAGAGAGGCGCACTGACACCGCGCGCGTGAGGGACGCATCGCCAACACCTGCCCTCTGAGGTGAGGAACAAGACAGCGGGCCTTTAACCTCCACTTCTACTCAGTACTCTGGGGAGGTCACGGCTAGTGCAAAAAGGAAAAACAAAATTTCTAAGGACCGAGAGGAGGAACGAAAACCGGTTCTTTGTAGATAACGTGACTGTGCACGTGAGCTCTCCAAGTTAAGCAACAGAGCACTGTCACTGGATACGAGGAAAATACACAAAGTGAATTATATATGAGCAGAAACAATGAAGAAAAAGAATTCTACAACACCAATTACAGTATCATCGAAAACATTAGATAAATCTAATTTAACGGAAATCCTCTACATAGAAACATCACTCAGACCTGAGCACTGGAGGATCGCAGAGAAGAGGACTCAACATAGAGGGTTCAGTGCTCTGAAGTCCACCCAAACCCCATCAGGTGAGAGGGGGTATGTGCATATGTGTGTGAACAGAAAATACACAAGCGGATAAGGAACACGACAAGGTACTGGAATTTCTCGCCAGAGCAGTTAGGCAAGAAGACGAAATAAAAGGCATCTACACTGGAAAAGAAGACAGAAATGTCTCTGTTTGCAGATGACATTCTCTACAGAAAACACCAAAGACACCACAGAAAAACCGTTAGAACTCATAAATCCAGTGAAGTCGTAGGGCACAAAATCAACATAGAAAAACCAGCTGCCTCTCCTCTTTTTTTAAAACTAGGTTTCACACCCAGCGTGGAGTCCAGCATGGGGCCTGAACTCATGACCCTGAGATCATGACCAGGCTCAGATCAAGAGTCAGACACTCAACTGACTGAGCCACCCAGGAGCCCCCACCTGCATTTCTATATGCTTAATGACGAGCTATCAGAAAGAGAAACTAAACAAGTAATCCCATTTATAACAGGATAAAACAGTAAAATACTCAGACATACATTTTCACAAAGGAGATCAACAATCTGTACGCTGAAAACTATAAAACACTGATGAAAAAAACTGAAGACGCAACCAAGTGGAAAGGCTGTTTTGCGTTCAAGGACCAGAAGGATACTGTTAAAATATGGCCGGGAGCAATATCCAGATTCCATGTAGTCCCTATCAAAATCCCAATGGCATTTTCACAGAAATAGGAAAAACAATCCTAAAATCCACAAGGAACTACAAAAGACCCCAAACAACCCAGTCAATCTTGAGAAAGAACAAAACTAGAAGCCTCGCACATCCCAATTCCAAACTGCAATACAGAACTATGGCGATCAACACAGTATGGTATTGGAATAAGAGAAGACACAAAGGTCGATGAACAGAACAGAGAGCCGAGAAATAAACCCACACGTAGACACCCAATTAATTGACAAAGACGCCAAGAATATGCAACGAGGAAAGGACAGTCAGTCACCTCAACAGATGTGTCGGGAAAACCTGACACAAGCCGCATGCAAAAGCATGAGACTGCATCCCTCTCTCACACTACGCACAAAAATTAACTCAAAATAGATTAAAAGACTTGAATGTAAGACCACCAACTATAAAACTCCTACAAGAACACATACAGGTAAATTCCTTGCCATTGGAGCGCACACCAAAAGCAAGAACAAACGAGTGGAAGGAACGACATCAAAACAAAAGGCTTCTGCACAGTGAAGAGGACCATCAACAAATGAAAAGGCATCCAGGGAATGGGGGAAAACAGTGGTAAATCACATATCCGGTAAGGACTTAATACCCAAAATACACAATGAACTCATGCAGCTCCATTTCAGAAAACCCCACATAACCCAACTAAAAATGGTCAAAGGACCTGAACAGATATTTTCCCAAAGAAGACATCCATATGGCTGACAAGAAAAGATGCTCAACATCACTCAGCATCGGGGAATTCAAGTCAAAACCACACTGTCACCTCACATGCGTGCGGGTGGCTAGTATCCAAAAGACGGGAGGTAACAGGTGCCAGCAAGGATGTGGAGAAAGGGGAGCCCTCGTGCACTGCTGGTGGGAACGCAAACTGGTGCAGCCACTGTGGACACAGTATGGAGCTTTCTCGAGTAATTCAAAACAGAACCACAGTATGATCCAGTAATCGTACTACTGGGTTTATATCCAAAGGAAATGCAATTGTTATCTCAAAACGATACCTGCACTCGAATGTTCATTGCACCGTGATTCACAATGGTCAAGGCATGGAAACAAGCTAAGTGTCCTATCGATGGAGGAGGAGTGGAGAAAGCAAATGTGGGGCATATATACACAGCGGAGTGTGTGCAAGAAGGAAAGTCATGAGAAAGAAGGGAGACCTGGAGGGCATTATGCCGAGTGAAATAAGCCAGAGAAAGACAGACGCTGGATGACCTCACTCGCATGTGGAAACCAAAACCACACAAAGAAACAAACTCATAGACACAGAGCGTAGAATGGTACTTGCTGGAGGCCGTGGGTGTGGGAAACAGAGAGGCTGGCCAAAGGGACAAGCTTTCAGCTGTAAGACAAGTAAGGTCTGAGGATCTAACGAATGACACGGTGACCACAGGAGATGACGGCATACCGTACTGGATCGTAGAGAGGCGCGCGTAACTGCTGTCACACACAACAAAGGTAACACGAGGTGCTGGGTGTGTTAAGGAACTGGATGGGGGCCCATGTACGACGCGGACACACAAGAAATCCCCTCTAGCCTGTAAATATGTTACAACTTTGTCAATTACACCTCACCGAAGCTGGGAAAAAAAGAGAAAGAAACCAATTCTAAGATGTATATAGATATGCAGAGTCAAAGATGGACAAGACGGCCTGGAAGCTGAAGAGCAAAGGATTTATACGACTAGATACGCGAATTCATTAGAAAGCAACGATAGCCAAGACGGCGTGGTACTGGCACCAGGAGAACCATAAAGAGCGTTGGAGCAGCAGAGACCAGACACAGACGCATCTGTACAGACACCTCCTTTGTGACCAACACGGTGCTGGAGTGAGGTGAGGGACAAGGTGGTCTTGGGGTCAGGTGGAGACTCACATTCGAATAATTAACCCTGACCCCCTGCACTTCACGTCCTGCGCAGAAGTCGTTCCGTGTGGAGCGTACAGCTAGGAGTGAAAGAAAAAATAACAAAAGCTTCTAGAACACAGGAAGCACCTTCACCACCCCAAGGTGGAGTGAGGCGGAAACCGCCTAAACAGGACAACAAAAGCACTACCATAAAACATGATTGATGAACGGCAAGATGTCAAAATTAGAAACTTCTTTTCATCAGACTCCAGTACAGAGAAACGGCAAGCCAGAGTGGGAGGAGATATTCACAGTTGTTCACAAACTCCCTGCGAAGGACTCACATACGGAGAGCGGCTCACCTGTGGGTGCAGCAGCGGACGATCCTCAGAAGCAGGTGAATGGCTTTCAATCGCTGATGGCCAGTCTGGCGACAAGCCACACCCACCAGCCATTCCCAAATCTGGGCCAGTGGGAGGTGTGGCACAACTCTTTCTTCTGACAACATCTGCTTCAAGATCTCGAACCCTGGCCCACAACCACAAAACACCAATATTTTAATTATTAACTCTTGGATTTACTCTTGTATTATTAACTCTTATATTTAACAAATATGAGAAGGTAACTACAGTTATTTAAATTTTGCCTTTTATAAAAGCAACATAGGACCAACATTTTCAGCTCCTCCCTTTCGCAAACCGCCCTGCAAATTCCAAGAGAAGACGTGTCTTTTGGAGGTGCCCACAGGTCCCTCTTCTACCCGTCCACGCAAGAGTACAGCCAACCACCACAGCACATCACGGCGACCGTGTGCTGGTATTAAAATACCTGCTTTGACCTTAACAAAGATCCGTGACATAATGGCACCTACCCCTCCCCCGAGCATCCCTGGCAGGGACATCCTACACACAGAAAGACCAGGGCACACACCTGTCTGGAATCGCCCGAGGTGTCCAGCCGTCACAGTGAATTTGTAGCCCCACTCCGTGTTGCTCATGTCAGAGGTGAAGCGATAATACAGAGTATCTCCTGGGTCACACAAGAACCAGAAACAGGTCAGGACACCACAGCAACAGAGAATGGCAACAGACCAAGCCCCACGTGACATCCCTCCATGTCCCTTCTCTCACTATTGAGTTTGTTTGTTTGTTTATTTGTTTTTGAGACACAGTATGAGCAGCAGAGGGGCACAGAGAGAGGGGGACACAGAATCCGAAGCAGGCTCCAGGCTCCGAGCTGTCAGCACAGAGCCCGACGCGGGGCTTGAGTCCATGAACGGTGAGATCATGACCCGAACTGAAGTTGGACATCTAACCGACCGAGCCACCCGGGCGCTCCTCATTATTGAGTTTAAATACTTGATGGTAAGAGTCCGTATGACCAAGTATTTATTACCTGGAAGCTCAAAATCCTTCCATTTCTGCTGAGACCCACTGAAAGTGTGTCGATCCTGCTGGAAGTCACTGCTGCTGGACATGGCCAGCTCGTCACAGCCCTCCTCTGTGCTGCACTGCGCGTCGAATTTGATTGAGAGGTAGATTGCACCAGGGATGTGGACCTTATCCTGCGGAGGGGACAGAAAGACACCTCTGTCACTCCTGAGGGCTTGCCTCATGCCACATCCTGCAAATGTGAGACGGTTAAATGTCAGCCCTGCCCTCCCCGGCCCTCGGTCTGGCGGGGCAGGAACATGCACACGTGAATTAAACCGAAGGACGGGGGCCTCCGAGGTGTGGCCACGTCATCGAGATGGTGCAGCGAGGGCTGAACCCAGGCCCACACTCAGATGCACTTCTGAAAGATGCCAAGGATTCCCTGCAAGGAGCCAGCTGCAGGAAAACTGAACCCCCACCCCCCCACCCCCCACCCCAGGCCTGGGCGCCCACTTTTTCCATTAAAACCAGGTCACCAGGAAAAAAGACTGGGTGGTAAAGACTCCCCGGCTTTGGGACCAAGGAGGCCCTTTCTTGGCTGGGACTTGGCAGGGGTGGGGGGCGGGGAGCCGCTCTGGGCATTGGTGAGCTTCTCAGCACCCCTCGTGGGTCCTGCCAGCCACACGTCTTGGAGCGTACCTCAAAGTTGGTGTTATTGTTATACGGGTGTTTAGACTCCCTCACTTGCACTTCCATCCCAGGCTCCTCCATGAACTGGCAGGCGGCCAGGGCCATGGTCCCCAGCATGCTCCCTCGGCAGCCCTGGAGTACCTTCCGCAGGATCTGGCGGGACACGAAGCAGCGAGCGTCAGGGCCTGCCGGTGGCAGGAAGGAGGAGGAGCCCAGTTCAACCCAAGGCCTGTCCAGAGGGGCTGGCGTCACCGCAGAGGCTGACCTCACCAGCCGCCTGTCACGGCAGGGGGGCGGGGAGAGGGGGGGACTTCCTGTACACTGGGATGCTGGTTTTCCTTCCGGAAAACACCACTTCTGAGAGCTCTGAGAGAGCCAGCAGAACCTATCAGGGGTGGTCCCGGGCCCTGAAGAGTCCTGAGACCAGCAGGGGAAGGATGCGGAGAGACAATTACAGCACAACAGGCCACATGCCGAGGGGGTGAGGGACTGGGGGCTCCTCGGGGCGAGGGTGGGGAAGGCCACGTTCCCCTCTGCCACTCGCAGATGAGAGGTGCAGCTACAGCAGAGCCGCCAGCACCTCCAAGGCCGTGTGGCTGGGGACAGATCCAGGACTTACAGGCAAATTAAGGAGAAGAGGATGAACTCACGTCCTGAGGAGTCCTCGCATAGGGCATGCATGTGTGTGGGTGAGGGTACATGATGTATGTGGGCGCCAAGGGGACAGGGATGAAGAAGGCGGCAGTAAATGTGACTCAAGAGTTGTGCACTTGGAATCTGGTAAGGTGGTGACAAAACCATCCCGCTCGGCTGGAGGTGGTGCCCACAGCTCCCGCCACCCAGGCCAGGCCAGCTCTGTGACGAGGCTCCTCACGTATGTGCACCCTGGGAAGCCTTGCTACCCCAACAGTACTCTCGAGACAAAGCTGAAGATCTGACTTAAGAATAAACACAAAACCAGGGGTGCTGGGGGGGCTCCAGTGGTTAAGTGCCTGACTTCGTTCAGCTCAGGTCATGATCTCACAGTTCGTGGGTTCGAGCCCCACGTCGGGCTCTGTGCTGACAGCTCGGAGCCTGGAGCCTGTTTTGGAGTCTGTGTCTCCCTCTCTCTCTGCCCCTCCCCTGCTCATGCTTTGTGTCTCTCTCTCTCTCCCTGTCTCTCTCTCTCTTAAAAGTCAATGAACATTAAAAAGAAAAAAAAAAAAAAAGAAAGAAAAGAATGGGGTGCCTGGGTGGCTCAGTCGGTTAAGCATCTGGCTCTTGGTTTTGGTTCAGATCATGATCTCACAGTTCGTGAGTTCCAGCCCCACGTCGGGCTCTTTGCTGACAGCTCAGACCCTGGAGCCTGCTTCAGATTGTGTCTCCCTCCCTCTCTGCCCCTCCCCTGCTCATGCTCTCTTTCTCAAAAATTGATAAACATAAAAAAAATCAAATCAATTCAAGTCAAAGAATAAGAACAGAACCAGAGGCCTGGAAACTGAGAACCAGAGTGTGGGGTGAGGGTGCAGACCCCACACCTGCCCCCCCAGAGGCCGGGGGCCTCGGACAGGTCCCTGGCTGCACTTCCTCACGACAGAACTCTCGCGGGTTCCACTGCAGCAGGTGCAAGTGTCCTGGGGCCGATGTTCCAGGAACAAGACGCAAACCACCACGGAGGCGTCCTGTACCACGGAACACACCGGGGGCCGTAATTCACCCTGTCCTCTGGACCTGGCGCCACGAGAAGAGATGGGCCGGGGAGTGTGCAGAGTCAGGCTCCGCGGGATCGGCGGGCCGAGCGCTCTCTGCACCCCGAGTCTGCCAAGGCTGTGACCTCCGCTCTGGGCCGGGACTCGCGAGAGCCCAGCCGTGCCCACGGCCAGCCTCCGCTGCATCCGGAGGAAGCATGTTCAAACTCGGGGGCGCAGAGGAGGCGCAATGAGGGCGAGGACCCAGCCTGACCTAGTAAACAATCACCTTCTCCCACTGATGCTTCTCTTCCAGCTGCATGAACATATCCAAAATGTAGGTCATGTGGGCCGGGCCGCTCAGCTCCAGGGTCTCCTCACTCACGGGCACGTGCCCAGGCCACTCAGCGAGCAAGGACGCCAGCACGTGGCGGGCATACAGGACAGCCGTGGCCTCATTCACGCGGAAAAGGTACTCGCGGACGGCCCTCCTGCTCTTGCAGCCCAGCTCCTTGTGCAGGAGGGCAGCACTCTTGCTCCGGCGCTGCTGGGCATAGCTCTGCTGCAGTTCGCCCTCCGTGCTGGAGATGAGCTTCTGGGTCACGGGGTTGGACTCGGCAGTGGCCTGGTCACAGCGTGCGGGCCGCGACTGCAAACCCAAAGACCACCGTTACGGCAGCCGGCCCCTCCCAACTGGCTGGGGTGCGGGGCCAGGGGCCGACCTTTCGTCTCCAAGGTGGAGGCAACGTACCAGACACGGTAAGATAATCATGTCTGTGTCCACGGCCTTGGCGCTCTGCTCGTCCAGTCTCAAACTCCTACTGGGCTGCCACCTCTGAGCCAGGGTCCGGATCCTTTCGTCCGTGGTGAGCTCATCCCCATCAAACCTGCGGAGAAGGGGCACGAGGATGGACACAAAGGTACCGAAAGGGAAGAGTTCAGCCTGCAGTGGAACTTGTCAGGGACACTGACGGGAGGTGTCTTCCTGGGACTCTGCAATTACATCATCACACCCCCGAGTCTGCGACACCAGTTCACCGTGCTCATTCACTCGTGCACGCAGACGTGCACGTACACGCTTGCGGCAGAGAATGCAAGGCGTCCCTCAGGATCCACGATCCCTGGAGCCTAGGAACAAAGTTTCCCCGACGTTGTAGCAAGATACACAGCCCCCCAGCCGGCGATGTGGTGCCCAGCCCCTCCCGCAGCTAGATGCGGCGGTGAGCCGGGCTCCCGCCCACGGGAGGCCAGCGAGGTAACGCGTGCCGCTTCTAGAGCCCACCCTCCAGCGGCCGGGGTGAGGACGCACTCCTCTCTCTACGATTCCCCCTCCCCCCGGGCCGGAACAGAGGTGGCACGCACGGGTGAGCCATCTGGTGGTGGCACAGGGCCACTCCGAGGAGCAGAGCTGCCCACCCACCCTGGACAGTCCACGAGAGGAAAAACAAACTCTATCTTCCTTGACCCGGTATTTCTGGGTCTCTTAGTTCCAGCAGTGCCCTGCTTCGTTTCACAAAGGACTCGAGGCGATACGTAAGAAATACGTACGGGAAAATAGAAATACGGGATGAAAACGCAGAAGAAAGTTAGAACAGGAAGTCAAAACCAGGATATGAGGGACAGAGGGGGAGATTAGCTGCACACACACGTGGGAGTTGGGGCCAAGAACAGCCCTGAACTTCCTGGCAAGAGAAAGGGAGCATTATAAATTCTATGAGAACCCTTGGGGGAACGCCATGGAAATAATGTGCTGCGGTGAACAAGCAAACGACACTCTGGCTAGAAGGCCCTGCTTTGTGCTGTTTGCCCCAGGACGACGTAGGAAAGGAACCTTGGCGTCGGCGTCAACCGGCACCCCCGCGAGGGACACGACCGCCACTCAGATGACGCGGGCGTGCGGCAGTCAGCTCTCACATCGCTCACGAAGAACCACGGGCCAGCTCCACGTCGTGGCCTCCCGGGAGTCTTTACCCACGTGTTGCTGGCAAGGTCCTCACCTCTTCTGAACCTCCAGGAAGAAAGAATCGGTCCTCTTCATCTGCAGCTCGTATATGGCCCGGAGAACGTGCAGAGGGGCATTGAGGGCGTCGTGCGCCATCTGCAGAGGAAGAGAGACAATTTAAGCGTCGGACTTCGGCTCAGGTCACGATCTCACGGTCCGTGAGTTCAAGCCCCGCGTCGGGCTCTGTGCTGACAGCTCAGAGCCTGGAGCCTGTTTCAGATTCTGTGTCTCCCTCTCTCTCCGCCCCTCCCCTGTTCATGCTCTGTCTCTGTCTCAAAAATAAATAAATGTTAAAAAAAAAAAAAATTTAATAAAAAAAAAAAATAAAATAAAAGTGCTTCCGCACATCGCGGATCACCTGAACGCAAAAGGGAGAAAATAACTCTTTCTAGAGTTACCACAGGTTATAATTTCAGAATATTGTGTGGTCACTTAAAGCAAACAAAATCATAAACTCTAAACCATGGACCGTGGAACCTGCTACTATAAATCCAAAGGAAAACATAAAGCGTGGAAATGCCAAAAGAAATACCAGGCCCCCAAAGGCAGTGCTAACGGTTGAGAGCTGCCATCGCCACCGCATCACTGCCGGCTTCTCTCCAGCTGCCTCGTACCCCCGTCTGACCACTGGCACCGGAAGTCCAAGGCTACACTTCCTTTTGGTTTCCGAGAAAACTAAACTTGCTTTCCTGACCTCCAGCCCATACCCGTGTGCTCTTCCTGCGGCCACTGATCCGAGGAAGAGCGCCTCCCCAGGGACTGTGAGAGCGCGCGTCTCAGAAGCCACGGGGAGACACAATGGACGGGCTGCAGACCATGAGCACGACTGCACATGTGTATTTCACGGGAGAGAAGATCTAAAGCTTTTAGACTCAAAAGGCTTAAGAACTACTGTGCTAAGGGCTTCTCCATCCTTCCGGATCGATTCTACACAATTCCAACTGAGTCTTCAGGAAGTGATCTCCCAGCATGTCAGACAGAGGCATTTTCGCACAGAGGCAAAAACCAGGTGCAGGCCAAAAGGAATCCATCCTGGGGAGTCCCTCCACCGTCCACACCACGGCCCCAGAACTCACCAAGAAACATATTCTGGTGGGCTCATCCAGGCTTTCCAGAGGATCTAGCTTCCTCTGCTCCTGCTCTCCAGGGCTGCTGACCACGCCTTCTGCGTCCTCCCCTTGATCCCCTCGCTCATCCGGTTCCAGGCCTGTGTGCTCGACCAAGGTGTGGATCTCCTTCTTTGAGGAGTACAGCATGATGGACAAAATCTATGGGCAGAAAACCAGGCAGGGCGGTGGTGTGGGGGTTCAGTGGGTGGGAATGTCACACATATCTTTAACCCTCAAAGGGTGGAAAACATCCGACCTCCTTAAAAGATGTACGGATTCACAAAAAGAATGTGAAACGAGTAAAAAAAGAAAAACATGAAAACGTGTTCAGTTGTACCTGTAATCAAAGAAATGCTAATAACTAAAACTACAAGGGACGTTTGTGTTTATTAACTCTGCTGCTAACGATGCAGATTGGTATTTGGAACTCATTTTGCTGAATGGTAAAGAGCTATAAAAACGTCTACTGCCTTTAATCCAGCCAATAACTCGCCTTAGGAATAACATAAAACGTGCAAGAAGTTACACTTACGTTATGGTCAATGAGGCTGGAACCTGCTTCCGTGTTTCACTTACAGCCATTAAACGTGGAAAACTGTCTAGTGACCGAGGGAGTGGCCGCTGCACGCACACCCTGCATTTGAGGCTGTACATGTAACACGGATGCAGAAGAAAACAACTAGGGAAACCAATCTGACAATAAATTTCATGTTAAAAAAATATATTAAAAAAAAAGAATTAAAAAAAAAAGAAAACAACTAGAATAAGGACATACATAAAATATTAACAGGAGCTGTGTGTGTGAGATGAAATTGGAAAGTTTTTCTTCCTTTCCTATAGTTTGAATTTTCTGCAATGTGGTTCTATTATTTGACGAATAAGAAAATTTTAGGGGCGCCTGGGTGGCTCAGTTGGTTAAGCCTCCGACTGCAGCTCAGGTCATGATCTCACAGTTCATAAGTTCAAGCCCCGCGTCGGGCTCTGTGCTGACGGCTCAGAGCCTGGAGTCTGCTTCCGATTGTGCATCTCCCCCACTCTCTCTCCCTCAAAAATAAATAAACATTAAAAAAAATTTTTTTAATTTAAAACGTTTCCTCAGATTGAGAGCCCAGATGCTCTCCAGATATTCCCCATTACTATGCTTTGGCACATTTTCCTGCAACTGAAGCAAACCCTCTCGTGGGACCTGAGAGCTGTGTCCTCATGCTCAGCCCTGTGTGATGGAGACGGGTGGCTGACCAGCTCCCACACAGCAGCAGCTCGTCTTGGACCTGAAGCAGTTGGTCCAGAAACTCCACAGAGAACCACAGTAATTCCACTAAGAAAGACCTAAGGCCTACAAGGAATAGTAATCAGATGAAAATCACTGACTAAATCCTACATAAAATAAACATAACCAAGGGCAAACTCAGAAACTGATTTTAGCTCAAAGAGGCTTTAAAGGGAAATAATGATCCAAGGAAACACCTTATCGCCATGATAAAGGGCCAACCGCATGTTTCCACAGAATACTTCTCCAGTGTTCTTGAACAGACATCAAGCTCATCCTCCCTGACACGGAGGGCAGGTGTCACAGTCCCTGTTTCCAACAGGGACACAAACGGAAGACGTGGTCCAACCACAGTACAGAATGAGCACGCGCTGGGCTAGCCCCGTCTTCGCTCGCGGGTGGGCAGCCCGCACCTGCACCAGGGGGCGGTGGTGGCGGGAGGCACGCCCACCCCTTACCTCTAGATCCCGGAGGAGCCACGTTTTACTGAAACCAGTTCCTTTGCTGCACTTTTTCACCAGCAGCTTCAGCAAATCCGTCTGAAGGAAGGTCGCATGGGTCTCTTCGAAACCGTGAGCCTGCCACACAGAAGGGGTGACCTGCAGCTGGTGTGGGGAGGGGACCGCCTATCTCAGAGCCCACCGTGTCAGGAAGATTCCAGAATCGGCAGGAAGGATGAGACTCTGAACCTCAGCCCTAACCAGAGTCTGTCCGCTCTGTCCCCAGTGCGCCCTCCACAAGCACTTCTGAAGCCCAGGACACGCCGTGTGCCACGTCCCATGCTGAGGGCAGGGGCTTCACGGCCCTCTCCTGCGCTCTGCCTTCCCAAAGCTTCCCAGTGTCTTCAGACGAAAATCGAAGTCCCGACCCGTGGCAGTCAGGGCGGACGGGGCACTGTGGACTCTCTGCCTGTTTCTCTGGTCTCGCTTCCCTCTCGGGCACGACCCTGAAGGCCTGGAGGCACTGCTTCCGTTACGACCACACCTGTTCCTGGGCCTGGCGTCTGCAGCTCCCCCTGCACACATCGCTCTGCCCAGATTCCCTCTCTACCACCTCGAATTTCGCCTCCGCAGAAAGGCTTGCTCTGACTCGTGGTACTTTTCCTTGCAGGCTCCGTGTTGTCTGTCTCGCAGGCTGGGCTGTAAGCTCCACCTTTTCTCAAGTTCAGTGCCACATGGCTCTCCGTGCTCAACAATACTTGTGAAAACTGGGAATCAGAGACAGAAATGGTCTACGCCTTGGGGCACCTGGATGGCACAGTCGGTTAAGCGTCCAGCTTCAGCTCAGGTCATGATCTCACAGTCTGTGAGTTCGAGCCCTGTGTCGGGCGGGCTCTGTGCTGACAGCTCTGATTCTGTGCTCGGATTCTGTGCAGCTCTGATTCTGTGCTGACAGCTCGGATTCTGTGTCTCCCACTCTCTGCCCCTCCCCAACTCACAATGTCTCTCTCTCTCTCTCTCTCTCAAAACTAAATAAACATTAAAAAAAAAAAATAAATGGTCTTTGCCTTCAGGAAGTTTATTCTTTCTTTCAGACCATGACAAATGCCGTGGAGTCAACAAACATCATGCATGGCCTCCGTCCCTCCCTACAAGCACTCAGGGCTGGGCTGGAGCTGGAAGCCCCTCAGTGCTGGCTCCCTGGGCTGCTGGGTCCTTCTGTGGTCCCCTGGGCAATTCTGCCAAAGTCCAGGCACTCACAAACTTTTAAAATGAAACCCTTCTTTCATGGCTATTTCTGTGGGGAGGTAGGGTCCTAAAAACGCTCCTTCCCCCTGTCAGGCCCCTCAGGTGGCAGAACAGAAGAACCATGTTCCCTACAAGTCAAGCTTCTCATTTGTACCCCTGTTACCACCCAGGGGTAATATCCTCACATGTCTCCCGCCTTCCACCCCAACCACCAAGCCTATCACTCAAAGTCCCGTAGGATGCTGGTCCTCTCCCCTTCCTCCTGTCCTCTGATGGGCCGGAGGAGCTGTGGTTCAGAGGGAAGAGAGAAACAGTTTGGTCTAGTTTCCTCCCATCTTCGAAGGTTATGTGCTCATTAGGTAAATACCTGCTCCTGGGAAACAGTACTGAAAAAATACAAAGAACCAACTACTGGGAAAAACCTGTTTTGCCCTTCGAGTTATCCTTGTGCAAGACCCCATACATTCCTAAAAATAATCAAGATCCTAGGTTAACCATCTATCGAAATCAGATGGCATTTCCTTGATGTAAATGCCCCGCAGATGTTAAATCACAGCCAGACTCGTTAGCAAACGGGAGAAGCTCACCATTACCTTCAGTGTCTTATACAGTCCTTTGAGGGCCAGGGACAGGACCCAAGTTGCCTCCACTGCCTCAGGACAATGGCTCTCCATGCTGGTTTGCAGGAGGTGACTGGCGATAAAGGCAAAGTGCTGGGAGTACTGGCTCAGCTGGGCCTGACAGTCGTTGCATTCCTGTCCTTTCTGGACCAGCTGGTAGTCCTTCACTGGAGGGTGACGTCAGGCAGGAAGAGAAAAGGCACAAAAGTCTGGTCAGTGCTTCCTGCAGCGAGGTCTCTTCCCTAGTAACACACCTTTACTGAAGTAAGAGCAGCAGGCCCCAGAACACAATCTCCCTGGCTTCAATTTAGCCGTCATAATTAAGGCTGGCTTGCAGGTAAGCACAAAAATGGCACTGGGCCACCTATCCATCGAGCAACCGGGAGAGACAATTTACGTTCCTACTACTGTGCACACACAGGCTGTCTCCAAAAGTGTTAAAGGAACTTAATATAGTACACAGAAGGGACTTCCACTCCCAGACAAAACTAAGACAGGCTGAGTTTACTCTCCTATCTTAACCAGAATGTTAAAAAAAAAAAAAAAAAAAAAATCACAGACAATGCTTTGCAGACACGAGGCAACAAGCAGTAAAGGACTATGATCCCTGATAGAAGAGACATAAACCAGGGGAGTCTTCCAACAGCCTGGCTTTCTGGAGACAATTTACAGGCTGCAGAACAGACGCTGGAAATCCAAGCAGAGTCCCGCAGTCTCAATGAACTGATGAGAAAGAGGTCAGAGTTCAGGAAAGTCAAGGTAGCTAGAATTTTGGGGGCAGAATATCATGAAGAAGAGAGAGGCACAGAGACAGAGAGGGTATGGGAGACCTGTCTAGAAAAGCCACAGAAGCTTCCTCATGAGTCTCTGGATGTATGATCTGCGGGAAGTCAAGAGCAAACTTCCTAGATAGGAAACCACCCAGTTCTATGAAAGAACTACCAAAAAGCAGTAGGATGAACAATTCTTGGAGCTCACACAGACCTGGGAATATTGTGTTTTCCCACCAGTGAGAGTGGAAGTATCCTAGTTGGGGGTGTGGGGGTGGGGTGGGAACAATTATTTCAAGACATAATGATTAAAATTTTTCTGAATTTGATGGAAACTGTAAATCCACAGATCAAGGAGCTCATTAAATCCCCAGGCCGAAGAAACAAAAAAAATCATTAAATCCCCAGGCCGAAGAAACAAAAAATGCTAAAAACCAGTGATTAAGAGAAAAATCTTAAAAGCGGCCCTAGAGAAAAGATATTTGAAGAGTAACAAAGAATTACCATAGACTTTGTGGCAAAAACTATGCAAGCCAGAAGACGATGGATCAATAACTACAAAGTATTAAAAAAATTCTCAGCCTAGAAATTTTTATGCAGCAAAATTATCTCTCAAGGATAAAGTCAAAATAAATATTTCTTTGGCTTGGTAGGACAAACCAAAACAAAAATTCTGTAGCAGCAGACCTGACGTTCAAGAAATGTTGTTTTCAGGCCAAAGAAAAATGATACCAGATAGATACCCAAACCTACACAAAGGAATGAACAGCACCAGAGATGGTAAATGCATATGTAAATAAATATAAAAGATATTATTTTCTCATTTTATTAACAACTTTTTTTAATGTTTATTTTTGAGAGAGAGAGAAAGAGAAAGAGAGAGAGAGAGAGAGAGAGACAGAGAGGGCACGAGTGAGGGAGGAGCAGAGAGAGGGGGGACAGAGATCCAAAGCAGGCTCAGTGCTGACAGCAGGGAGCTCAATGGGGGGCTTGAACTCATGAGCCAAACCATGAGGTCATGACCTGAGCTCAAGTCAGACGCTTAACTGACTGAGCCGCCCAGGTGCTGCAAGTAACCTATAGCAAACTCTGGAATAACCAGTGAAAAAATTAAGAGATAGTTAAAAGCCAATTCTGAAAATAAGATGGAGTCATTAAGAAACAAAAACAAAAATCCTCAATCCAAACTAAGGCAGAGAAGTGGGAGGAAAAAAAAGGAACAACAAATGAGACAAATATAAAACAATCAAGAAAATAGTAGATTTAAACTCAATCATCTTGATAACTACATTAAATGTAAATCATCTAAACATCCCAATTAAAAAACAGAGATTATCAGAGTGTATTAAAAAGAAAATTCTACTACATGCTATCTACAAGAAATCCACTAAATGTATAGACACAGGCAGGTTAAGTGAAAGGATGGGACATACACACCATGCAAATGTTTTGAATAAAACAAAAGCTAGAGAGGCTACATCAACATTAAAGTCAATTTCTGAACAAGGAATATTAGAGATGAAAAGGAGACATTTCATGGGGCACCTGGGTGGCTTAGCCAGTCAAGCTTCTAACTTTGGCTCCATGGCTCGTGGGTTCGAGCCCCACATCGGGCTCTGTGCTGACAGCTCAGAGCCTGGAGCCTGCTTCAGATTCTGTGTCTCCCTCTCTCTCTGCCCCTCTCCTGCTCACGCTCTGTCTCTCTCCCCTTCAAAAATAAGATAAACATTAAAAAATTTTTCAAAAAAAGGGACATTTCGTACTGAATTGAGAAACAGACATATACACAATTACAGTTGGAGACCTTAACATTCCTCTCAGTAATCATTAGAACACACAGAAATTCAGTAAGAGCATGGAAGGCTTGAACAACATTATCAACTAACTTCACTTAAAAAAGACGTCTACAGAACAGCATAGGTTTCTCTTCAAGTGCACATGGAACCTGATTCAAAACAGATCAAATTCAGGACCGTAAAACAAGTTTCAATAATCTTAACAGGACTGAAATAATTCAACGTATGTTCGCTGATGCCAGGAGAATTAAACTTGAAATCAATACCAAAGATTTCTGGAATATCCCCCAAATATTTGTAAATTCAACAATAAGTTCTTAAAGAATCCATAAATAAACACTCATAAGATAAATAGAAAATATTCTATTGTAATGGCCTGAATGAAAATAATATAAATTATATAAAAAAATTATGGATGCAGCTAACGCTATACCTAGAGGAAAATTCATAGCATTTACAATGCTGCTACCAAAAATAACAAAAATTTCTAATCAGTGATTTAGGCTTCCACCCTAAGAAATTAAAGAAAGAAAGAAAAAAATTAGAGCAAGGAAAAAAAGTAGCAATTTAAACCCGAAGCAAGAAGTAGGAAATTAATGACAAGGACAAATCAATGAAGCAGAAAACGGAAAAATAACAACAAAAAAATCAACGAAACCAAAAGTTAGTCCTTTGCAAAGATCAAATAACATCGATCAAGCTCTGATGAGGCACTGTAGGAAACAAACAAGAGAAGACACAAGTTATCAAAATCAGGAGTGAGAGGGGCGCCTGGGTGGCGCAGTCGGTTAAGCGTCCGACTTCAGCCAGGTCACGATCTCACGGTCCGTGAGTTCGAGTCCCGCGTCAGGCTCTGGGCTGATGGCTCAGAGCCTGGAGCCTGTTTCTGATTCTGTGTCTCCCTCTCTCTCTCTGACCCTCCCCCGTTCATGCTCTGTCTCTCTCTGTCCCAAAAATAAATAAACGTTGAAAAAAAAAAAAAAAAAATCAGGAGTGAGAGAAGTCAGCTGTGCCAGATGAAGGGCAATTAGAGACCTCAATTTATTCCCTAGATAAATGGAGAGGTATACAGTACTCATGGGTCATGTTAAGATGTCAGTTCTCCCTAAACGGATATGCAGATTCAGCGGTTATTTAAGAGAAACTAACAAGTTGAATCTAAAATTTATACAGAAAGGCAAAGGAACTACACTACCCGGAGCAATGCTGACAAAAGAATAACAAAGCCGGAGGACCTGATTTCGAGGCTTAGCATAAATCTACAATAGTCATGAGAATGCGGTATTCGAGTAAGGCCGGATACATAGATTAATGGAATAAGACAGAACCGATAAATGGACACACACACACACACACACACACACACACACACACACACACACACGGGTGTCAACTAATCTCCAACAAAGGTGTCAGAATAATTCAATGGAAAGAAGTCTGTTAAACAAATGGTCCTAAAACAACTGGATGTTGATATGCAAAAAAGAAAAACAAAGGAGAAAGAACGAGAACCTTGACCTTTACCTCACACCACACACAAAAGCACAGCCAGGGCCTGATGCTGAAGCTGAATGAGAAAGCACATTACTTCAGAAGCAGAACTGGGCACACAGTGGTTACAACACTCCAGAGTTCGCAGGCTGTTTAGGGTTCGGCAAACTAAGTCAAAGGTGACTCGTGATATACTTCCGCTCTTCTACTGATGGAGCAAAATGGAAAGCGACCCGAATGTCAACATACTTATTCAAAGTTATTTCACACTCATTTAGACATCTGACTCCACAATCTATTTAAATTACCCACTAGAAAAGCAAGAACACCGGCAAATGGAAAAATTACATGTTCAGAACCTAAACGTGTCCCACCAAAAACACAGAGCCATATTTACAAAATAACAGCATGGCAAGGGCCTTCAAATTTACCCTAATTTGGGGCGCCTGGGTGGTTCAGTCAGTTAAGTGCCTGACTCGATTCCGGCTCAGGTCATGATCTCACACTTTCGTGAGTTCGAGCCCCGTGTCAGCTCTGCACTCCAATTATGCAGAGCCTGCTTAGGATTCTCTCTCTCTGCTTCTCTCCTACTTGCATTCTCTCTGTCTCTCTCAAATAAAATAAACAGACTTAAAAATTTTTTTACCCTAACTCAACCACATCTCTTCAGAGATGAAGAAAAAGAAGCTCAGAGACTCACAACTTGTTTTTTAAAAAAACCATAGGCAAGGGTAAGAACCAAGGTATCTCTACGCATTTCAGAGTATGCAGAGGTTGGACAATTTCCTTTCCTTCTTAGAAAAAGCAATTACGCTTGGCACCTGTTTTCCTCTTCCGGGTTTTGACATCGACGACGACAGCCCTGTTCTTCTCAGTGAAGTGCTTCAGGATGATCACGTCATGGGGCTCATTGGCATTATCCACATACACACAGCGAGTTCCCACACAGAGGACCTAGAGCAGGACAGAGACCAAGAGGCAACTCAGAAGCACACGGAGACAGGAACAGGCCCATAGCCCAACACCAGCCCCGCCCCCGCCTCCCTACTGGTGCCCCGGACGCCAGCAAGTCCTCAAGGACGGGCTCTCCTACACCGGCAAGTCCTCAAGGACGGGCTTCCTACGTCCAGGGCCCGGCACAGAAGTGGTTTACATGCTTGCTGGAGGAAGTCACGTTTCACAGCCCCCTTTGTCCCAACCAACTGCAAGCCGTGAGGATCAGAAAGATCAAGGTCAGTGCCCACCCGAGAGACAGCTACCCCGAGGTTCTGTGTAACTTCACGCATGAGTTACCTGCTAGTCAAAGCCAGCTACTGGCTAACAAATGAGTCAAGTGCCTAACCTATTAAAAATGCAGTAGAACAGACCATCCCATAATCTTGAAAACCCAGCAATCCTGTACATGCAAATCATATACCTGAAGGGAGGAAACTCCCCAAGACACATGCTGCAGAGACCCTGCCGTGCGGGCGGAGGGTGGGAAGACGTGGCCCAGCCTCCAAAGAGGCGTACCTGGGGGATGCCAACCAGCACAAGCAGGGTGAAGATGTTGGTGTGCTTCAGCTGGAACGGCAGCTGCTTGATGCAGTGGTCCGTGAAGGTGGCGATGACGTCACGCCACAGGGGGGCACCGCTGAGGGACCGCAGGATCTCCGCCATGGAGCAGGCCCAGTCCAAGCCCACCCGGCTGGAAGGCGAGAGCTCCGTTAGGTGGTGCAGCCTCTAAAGTCAACTCCGCAGAGCTCACGACACTCCACGGCAGGTGCAGCCGCCTGCCCGAGAGCCACTCGCCCGTTAGTTTAAGCGACCCGAACGACCCCTCTGTTACCTACACGCTCAGCCTACAGCTACGTTTAAAAAAAACTCTGTAAAAACAGTCACACGTCCAAGTGCACTTGTGCACTCACATTCACACACAGAAAAAAAGAGCTCAGAAGGAAATATATTGAAACAGGACCAGGTGCGTTAAGATGGTGCGGCTGGGGTGATTTTTTTCTCCTTTTCTGTTTTCCCAATTTGGAATTGTGACTGTTACTTTTACAGTAAAAACTGACCTATTTGCTTCAACCTCCAAGCCCACACTTACTGCTGCCAGGGAAGAACAACCAGAATGTATATATCATCAGAAAGTTGAATCGGCAGACAGCGCCCCGACCACACAGCTGTTTTAAGGACAATGTGAATGTCAGGTGACACTATTTCTAATCAAACTAATTTTATTCTCACAAGAGATGCCTGGACAACAGCACACGGGAGTGAATCGAGGGCCGGACCACGGACTTAAGCAGATGGACAGCAAGGTGGGACAGGGCGCGGGGGGCGGGGGGGCTACCTGTCCAGACACACGGCTCCCAGGCTGAAGAGCAGGTGGGTGGTCTTCCAGCCATCTGGCGCGACGGAACTGTCCCCCGCTGCAAACAAGGTGTGCTTGGCGGAGAGGACCTTCACCACGGCAGCATCCACCTCTGCTGGTAAAAGGCGGGTGATTAACTGGCCGAGAAGACCCAGCGTGAGGTGGTAGGTTTCGTTCAGGTGGCCTGCGTTCGAGATGACAACCTGAAACATGAGTGGGAGGGCACGCTCCAGGTCTATCACGGGGACCGCGGGGTCCTGCCAAGAGAAGGAGAAACACCTACTCAACACGGAGCCCGTGTAACCTCATCAACTGCACACCGAACCCCTCACGTGCTAGGTACACCTGGCTAGCACACAGGGGCCGTGCGGTATCTTCCCTCAACAGCTACGCACAATCAGGCGAGAAAAGACATTCTCAGGTATCATCTTTTTTCTTTTTTTTTAAGTTTATTTATTTATTTTGAGAGCGAGAGAGCACGAGGGCACCAGTGGGGGAAGGGCAGAGAGAGAAGGGGACAGAAGATCCAAAGAGGGCTCTGTGCTGACCGCAGTTAACCCGACGCGTGGGGCTGCAACTCAAGAGCTGTGAGATCACGAGCCCAGCCAAAGTCGGACGCTTAACGGACTGAGCCACCAGATGCCCCTTCCGGTATCCTCTTACAATCCCACTTGGAACTTATTATGCTACTCTCCGGGACACACAGATGACTGCTAGTAACAGGTGGTCTCTCCCACAAAACTACCACCCCTCTTCCAGAAAAGAAAGTACCACTGTCTCTTACCAACTTTAAGGGAGGTAACATGGCCGCCAGCAATCCCAAAATCCTCTTCTGGGAACACTCGGCAAACACCTGCTCCGGGCTGGGAGTAACTGCCTTTTCCTCGACGGGCTTCTGAGAGGACACGACTGAAGTGTCAGCATCTGAGTTGTAAAACATCAAACTTTCAGGTCTTGCCAGGTTCTGTGCACGTACAAGCAGCAAGTAAGCTGCCGCATGAGAACGAAACTTAGACTTTGCTGAACGCGTCCTGCTCAAGGGGGCCCCCCCCGACTGCCCTCCTAAAACACAGGGCACCCGGCCTCTGCAGTCGCCGTTCCCCTGACGCTGCTAGTCTGTGCTCATGCTAACTGGTTACCTTTCAACAAACCAAATCGCTGGTATTTATTATGTCTTCCCTTCCAGATTTTTACTGTCCTTCAGTGATGTGTCACAAGTACCTAGAAATGTTTCTCGAGCATAGCAGGTGCCCAGAGGACGCCTGATGGATGAATACTCTGTATGTGGACCGGGACGCTGGCACTTGCGCAGACCAAAGAGGGCCTGGGCCAATGAGGAGTGTCAGCCGGCTGCACCGCGAAGACGCCCATCAGCCCCTGCTGAGGGCTGGCCCCACGGACGGGGCAGGATGCCTGGTGCCCACTCCTGCCTCCATCATGGAGCAGGCTAGGGAGACACACGCTGCCCACCCCGACGAGGAGGTTCTGCAGCCCACAGCACGCACCTCCATCTCTGGGCTCATCAATCTTCTGGGAACGCAGCTCCGACCCTGTTGCTGCCAGCCCCGGGCAGTCGGCCGAGGCCCTCCTCAGTAGAGGACGCGGCAACCCCTAGGGCTCTCCTCCACCCACGCCCGTCTGCCGGCGGGACGCTCCCCTGCAGTCGCCTGGCGGCTCCCACTCTGGGGCCTGATCTGCTACTGCCCCGCCTGCCCTCCAAGTCTCTCCCCACAGCAGGTCCTAGCACGGCTGAGGTCCCTCGCAGCCTGACCTTTACAAGGCTTCCTGTGGATACGGTTGTTCCGGTTAGACACCGGTCGCCACCGCTCACACCTCTCTTCTGGACAGAGCCACGTCTCACTTCCAATTACAGTCACCGCACCGTGCTCGACACCCTCCCAGACCACAAGCACCGTGGCAGGGACCCGCGTGTCTGTCTGACTTGGTCCCTGTCGCATCCCCACAGTCTAGCACAGGGCTTGGCACACGGAAGGCCCTCCGTAATTAGGGAATAACAAAGGAGGAAAGCAGGCAAAGTGTTAGCAGTACCATCCGATACGAAATGAGAAACCGTGTGCCCTTGGTTGCTAGCCAGTTTGAAACTGTGTGCAACAAACAGCCGAGGGATGGGTCTGTGTGCATTTCAGACAAAAGAGATCAAGGTCACGATCGAAGAATCTTCACCTGGAAGCCCTGCAGGTGAGTCTGAAACTTGAGTCTGGCGTGCGGGATCCTTCATTAAAGATGCACCTTCGTCCTCCTTACTCCTCTGCTTGCAGTCGAAAGGTCTGACCTTCTTGTGACCATCTCTCTTTCCCTGAAAACAAAACGCAACAGAATGAAGGTTTCTTATAATAGAAGTTTACTCATTTGGGGTGCCTGGGCGGCTCAGAAGGTTGAGTGTCCGTCCGACTCTTGATTTCAGCTCAGGTCATGATCTCACGGTTGTGGTACTGATCCCCGTGTCGGGCTCTGTGCTGTGTGTGCAGCCTGCTTGGGATCCTCTCTCTCTGTGTCTCCCTCTGCCCCTCCCCTGCTTCAAAAAATTTTTTTTAAGTTTGCTCATTAATGTTGTAATACGATTCAATTTTTAAAATCACTAGCCAGTCTTTTTTTTTTTTTTTAATTTTTTTTTTTTCAACGTTTATTTATTTTTGGGACAGAGAGAGACAGAGCATGAACGGGGGAGGGGCAGAGAGAGAGGGAGACACAGAATCGGAAACAGGCTCCAGGCTCTGAGCCATCAGCCCAGAGCCCGACGCGGGGCTCGAACTCACAGACCGCGAGATCGTGACCTGGCTGAAGTCGGACGCTTAACCGACTGCGCCACCCAGGCGCCCCTAGCCAGTCTTTATGGACCGAAATACTTTTGAATTCCTTAATAAAATGTGCCTCATTTCTGACGATAAATCTGTGCTCTAATTAAGACAGCCATCACTGCAACCCATCCCCCAAACGTCTCCCAAATGCCCTTGCACCAGAGCCCACAGTTCCATTAGCGATGGCCATAGTACAAACCTCGAGTACATTCTACTTAGCTTTTTTTGTAAGTTTATTTTTATGTATTTCGAGAGAGAGATAGAGAGCAAGTGTGTGGGGGGGGGTGGTGGTCAGAGAGGGAAGAAGGCAGAATCCCAGACTCCACGCCATCAGCAGAGTCTGACTCAGGCCTCAATCTCACGAACCGTGAGATCATGACCTGAGCGGAAGTCAAGAGTCGGATGCTTAACCATCCGAGCCACTCAGGTGCCCCCATCCTACTTAGCTTTTAGAAGCCACTTACAGAAAGTCCTTCTCTTGGGAAAAAGAAAAAAAGAAAGTGTCCTTCTAGAACACTGAGCTTACATTTCTGAGATTTTTATTTTGGCAAGGAGCCTTGTTAAGGGGGCTCTTGCTGGAGCCGGGAGGCCTTCCTGGGCTCAAGAGTCAGGCAGTGAGCTGCCTAGATCGGTAGGATGACAGCCCTCGACCGGTGTTTCCTTAGGCCTTTTCCCCTGGGCCAGGGAAAGCCTCTAAGAAGAGCCTGAAACACCTTTCTGCAACAAAAATTAAGGAAGTGCTCAAAGAAAAAGACACATCAGAAGGATACAGAGGCCAGCAGGAAGGAGCTTCCACAGGCCAAACATGGGACAATCTGAGCATCAAGACGTGTAATGAAAAGTAATATATTTCATAGATTTTATTTTATTTAAAATTTTTTTTAAGGTTTATCATTTCAGAGAAAGATAGAGAGAGAGAGAGAGAGAGGGAGGGAGGGAGGGAGAGAGACATAGAGAGCAAGCAGGGAATGGGTAGAGAGAGAGAGAGGGAGACACAGAATCTGAAGCAGGCTGGTCCAGGCTCCGAGCTGTCGGCACAGAGCCCGACGCGGGGCTCGAACCCACAGACTGTGAGATCATGACGTGAGCCGAAGTCGGACGCCCAACTGACGGACCCACCCAGGCGCCCCTGCTTTGAACTTTTTGAGGAGCTTCCGTACTGCGCTCCAGAGAGGCTCCACCAGCTTGCACTCCCAACAAATAGTCTCCATGTCACCACAGCAGCACTGAGGTGTAGTGACTACCGTGTGGGAGTAGAGCCCCTCGCGCCGGCCCGTATTCGCGCCCTTACCTGCAGGGTGGCATTGTGGGTGAGCACCGTCGTGTGCCTGCATCTCACAGACAGAAACCGAAGCACGGCGACGCTGAATAACGCACACCAGCCGCACGGTAGTAAGTGCGCAGGCTGCGGCTGGAAACCCATTCGGCTTGGGTCGGCTGCCCAACCGACTGAGCCACCCAGGCGCCCCTAGATTTTATTTTTAAGTAAGCTCTACACCCAACGTGGGGCTTGAATATACAACCCTGAGATCAACAGTCACACGCTCTACGGACTGAGCTGGCTAGGTTCCCCCAAAATAACAGCGTTTAATCCGCTGAATAAAAAAAATTCATCTAGGCCATTCTGAGGCAAATAAAGGAACAGGAGATACACAGGGAGCAGAGAGCTCAAGGCAGCCTGTCCTGAGATGCCAGGAGCTCACAGGAAGACATAACTGCCCCAGGCTCAGGGTGGAGGCTATCCCTGCTGACAACGTCCTCTCTGCCCCACCACCACCTGTGGGTGGTTGACATGCTGCCCAGAGTTTTGTGGTCAGAAACGCCAGCACGTCAGAGACTGGTCGGAAGCTTGTGCCGCCTGTCTTGTGCTGGCTCCCTGGCTGAGTGAAGGTGACAAAACTCTCAAGTTTTCACCAGCCATCTTTACTTTTGTCTTCCTCTAAAGGACAATGGGATCACGGTGAGCCACAACCATCAAACGGGGGATCCTTGAACTGGTGAGCATGACAGAGAGGACAGAAACATGAGCAGCTCCCGAGGCAAAGTCAAGGGCACTCCCGGCACCAACTCAAGCTTCGGAGGCAGCATCACAGAAGGTATGCGGTGCTTTTCCACAAAACCATCCTTCGGATCGCAATCACTGGCTCCAAGTGAATCCAGAAAGCCTTCCCCTCTACTTAGACAGACGTACGCGAACCACTGTGTCTACCTGGCACACAGACAGCACATCGTGTTCCCTGCCTGCGGGCCGACTGTGAACACCGCTTCCTACGCACAGGGCTCGCCACGGGCAGGAACAAGTCCCTTTCGGTGCGTAGCCTTCCGGCCTCGGGACCCCGCCAGAGCAGGCGACAGGAGCCGTTAACACTGACACAGAATGCACTGTGAACACAGTTTCCAGCACTTTACGCACATCAGCTCACCGTGTCATGTGTGCAAACGCTCAGAACAACCCTAGGAAGCAGGTATTACTATTCTCACCCCGCTTCACAGACGAGAAAGTGGAGGACACGTGGTGGTCACGTGCCCAGGATCGGACAGGGCAGGGGCCGGAACCCGGGACACCTGGGTCAAGAGCGTCTGCGGCCTTCACCTCTCTGTTCTGCTCCCCGCTCAGAATGGCTCCCCCTCTCGACCCGACATGGTGCACAGGAACGAACTGTGACGTACAGTGTCGTGCGGAGAAGGGCCAGTGTGTGACGGGCCCTCAGCGACCCGGACCGCTCTCTCCTCCTCCGGTGTGTGGGCGGGCACAGCGACGGGCGGGGCCTGACTTTGAGGACTAGCGTCACCATCTGGCAGTACCCCGAGAAGAGCTAGGGCTTTCAGACCTACGAGGGGAACAAATAAGGGAATGGTTACACATTTTACAACAAGGGTTAATTCCCGCAGGTGCCAACAGTCACTGCTCCTCTACGGAAGTAGACGGCCGGGCTCTCCACAGAGCAAACCAGAGCACAAAGCTCTCCGGCACGCACACCTGACCTCAGGCACCAAAAGCCTCAACGGTGACGAAGGCCTGTGCTTCACTAACAGCAGAAGACTGGAGACACAACACGACTGTCTACCCAGGAAACCACTGCCCCACACAACTAGATTTCTAAACTCCCACCGGCAAACAGGTAACAAGACGGCTCCAAAGCACTGGTGTTGCCCCCCTGCCACCCAACACAGGTCTGATGTCCTCAGCGTTTTCTAGAAGAGGTCGTCCCTTACTGTGGAAGGACCGGAACATGTCAGAAGTAACATTCACGCTATGTTCTCCTTAGCACTCCGCAGTCAAGTCAGAATCGTCTAGAGATTTTATGAGGCGAACGACTTTAATTACAAAGTGCTCTCATGCAGAACGCAGTCGCGTGAAGCGGATGTGTGCTCCGGGCTAAAAACTATTCCTTTGGCAAAGTTAAGTCTGGTAGATCCAAACACTAGATACTTCATCCACAGACAGTACGAGTTTCAACGGGTAGCTTTTGTGTCTTTTTTTTTTTTCAACTTCGTGTAAATATTTTAGAGGCACTAAGTGCGTTTTAATGTGACAATCTTCCTCAAATGCATGTGAGAGTCTGGAATGAGCTCCACACCAGGGTGAGCGTCTCCCGTGCAAAAGCGGATTGGGTTGCCTCTAACCGAGCACGGCATTTCACTGCTAGTGAGGCTTTTCCTGCACAAGCGGCTGGGAGCTGGTCTGGTTTCGGTGCACGAGCGACAATCACCTTTTCCCTGGTGAGCCTTCATCAGACAGTCCCCCACAAGCTGCATGCACTGGCTGTGCAGGGCCGCGGCGCTGCTGCGGGCCCGGGAATCCAGCCTCTCACCGCCCGCATCCTCTGCGCTGGCCAGGTGGGTGCTATAGAGAGCCAGCGCGGCGAAGAGCAGCCAGGCGTAGTTGTGGATGTAAGGCTGGATGAGCCTCTGCCGGTCGCTGATCCGGATGGTCACCATCGGATGAGCCGTGACACTGTGGGTGGGCAGATGGCTGCAAAGAAGACACAATTACGGCCCACGGGCCTCTGTGAGGCTCGAATCGAGAAACGGGGCCTCAGCGGGGGTGCGTGCACGGTCACTGCTGGGCGTTGTGACCTCTAAGGCCGTGCTAACTGGAAGTATAAACACAGGTACGAGCCCTCTCCCCAGGAAAATGAACCAACACAAACGCTGTCATACCATTTCAGGATTTCACAACCCCTCACCCCCTCCCTGGCAGAAGACTCTCTAGGCAAACTAGCTGATGTAGAATTCCTTTTGTGACATTTGCAAAGTGTGATATCATTTTGGTAACGTGAAAAAACGTTTATAATTTTTAGAACGGATGTGGAGTATGAATGAAGGAAATGATTTAAGATCAGTGATTTGTTTTAAAATACTTTAACAAAGAACAAAAAGGAATAAGCTAAGCACACATAGCAAAATCTCCCTAACTGTTAAATCTGGATAACGGGTATGTGGGGGATTCAGCATACTGGTCTCTTTACTCGTAGGCACGTTTGAAATCTGTTAAAGAAAAAAAGGAGGCATACCCATAGGAGTATTTCTTCGCCGCATAGCACCCGTAGCAGAGATCAAAGTCATCACACACATTGCAATTCATCCTCCGGCCGATGATCAAACCCTGGCACTGGTCACAGGTAAACTCCATGCTGACCATCTCGTGGTTATCTCCGTGGCCCTCGGGCTTCACCCCACCTGGGGAAACAGCCACGGGAGGCGGATCAGGCAAAGGGCTCTTACAAGGGCTAGTTTCCAAACACAAACCAATCTAGAAGCAGGGCTCTGCCGAGTTACCGCTCAGGATGTCAGGAGTCACCAGGCTGTTCCGCCCAGTGGCTCCGAGCACATCAACAGTATGCTCAGCACAGAACTTCTTAGCCATGGTACCACGGATCAATCCCCCCTTTCCTGGCGCCACACAGAGCCTGATCGAACGTATTACAAATTCCCATTGTGACCACCACCTGGCAGAAACAAGACCGCGTACCCATCTGCGAGCTGTCTCCTGTGTGACCCCCTCCTCCGACAAACATGAAGCATCTACTGTGTGTTCCCGTTAACAAGCACGGAGAAGTGTTCGGGTCTGTGCTCTCACTTTTTCGTTCCAGACTCACACAGGGAAAAAGACCCCACAATCTCAAACCCTGTGAGTGAGAAACAGCGTTCGCATCCCGTGGGTCTCCGTGCCCCATCGCACACCCTGTTCACCGCTCCTCACATCTGACCCCTGCTGCTCCCGCCACCACGAAGCTGGTCCAGGCAACAACCCTTGGTCACTGCTGAGACCGAGTCCCCAAAGGAAACTCCTATAAGGCCGGAGCCACCTCCCTCCAGGAGAGATCTGATTGTGTCAACACGCCACTGTCTGTAGGTTTGTTCCAACACGCCAGCCAATGACCCCAGGGCCCCAGCCTGGGCCTCGCCTGCCGCGGTCCGTCACTCAGCTGGAAAGACTCTAGACACACTACAGGTGCTCACTCCTCTGTCTCCGGACTTGCTCTGCTTTGGGCAGTGATGCACCACCTTCACATCGCCCAGCTCTGACTTTCTTCAGAGACGAAGTCACAGCCCACAATTCACACTTCCTCACGAGCCTCCCCTGCAACACCGATTACTATGACCTCTGAACTTTTCCAGAACACTCGGTCACTCATCAGGAACTCAGCATTCGTGTCCTGGGATATATATTCTGTAGGCGTGTCCCGTTTAGCTCCTGCTAAAACTGTAGCCGCTTCCCAGGATGGGGCTATACCTTCTGGGACCGGGCCATGTGTACAGAGCACTCAGATGCCCACGATTGTCAATGTGCTTTACTTCAGCACCTGCACATCAGGCATATTCAAGGATTTCTGAGGTCTGATTCTGTGTACTCGACCACTTGGACACGCTGCGTGATTCGGAGAGAAAAGTAACGTTCTGCAGACTCAGCTGACTGTGCATTCGTGGGTCCTGTGTGTTTACTGAGCGACTACACCCAGCTTGACAGAAGCCAGAAGCCCGTCAGGCCACAGCTCTGGAGCTTCTCATTCACCCAGGAGATGCGACTCCTATCTGCCAACCAGTCAGAGCACACCCCGGGCAGTCTCTCTATTCAGCACAAGGGGAGTGAGAAAAACCGACCCGGTCACGGAAAACAGCACGACTATCACCTCTGGGCACGGCCCGCTTGGACCGCGGCGCGTACCTAGGAAGCAGGTCGTGCAGAGATCCATGTCGCTGCACTGCAGACACCGGTAGCGGTGCCAGGGCGCGATCTCGTCACACCCGTCGCAGGAGATGTCCACATGCAGCAGCTCAGAGTAGCGGGCAATGAACATGTGCATCTGTAAGGCGAAGGCAACGCAGTTAGCCGATGGACCTCCCAACGTGGCCGCTGCCCATTGACCCAGTCGTCCTGGGAGAGGTTCGCGAGCGCTCCGCCCTGCAGCAGGTGCCAGGGAGAGAAGAGGGAGGGACTGCCGTCTACTCGGGAACCCCCTCTGGTGACGATACAGACTGACGATAGCCCCGACGGGCAAAGTCAGGGGCCGAGAGAACCCTGCAGAGGGTATCAGCGGCCGTTGGGAAGGGCGTGAAGGGTTTTCAAAGGAGGTGAGTCCTCGGCTGAGACCTGAGGGACAAACGGGTGTCAGCTGGGTGGGGGTGAGCGTGACAGGCATGACAAACACCATCGGTAGCAAGTTCTACAGGAGGGAATGAGACAGCGGGACGGTGGTTCATAAGACTGTCAGTAATTCAGTACCTGAGTGTAAAAGGCGGTACAACGCGGGGGAAGCAGGTGGAGGAACGATCTCTGAGCTTTCTAAAAGTTCCTCTGGCTACCGAGTTGGGGATGGACTGCAAGAGGCAAGACCACAGTCCGGCAGACTGGCCACGGGAGTGGCTGTCAAAGCAGCTCCGTGACACAAGGGCGGTGAAAGGCGGGCAGGCCTGACAGACGCTAGGGAGGCCGAGGTGCGGCACCTTGGGGACAGACTGGACGTGGGGCTGCGGAAGGGAGAGGTCAAGGACAGCATCCAGATTTCTAGCCTGGGTACTTGGTTGGACGGAGCAGCGTCAGAGAAACAGGAAACACTGCCGAGGACGCGCTGTTTGCAGGCGCGTGAAAGGGAAACCTTCCACGGGGGGCGGGGAGGCAGGGGCACCTCGGCATGAGCAAAAGCACCGGTTTTACTGGAAAGGAGCTGCAGGCCTCAGGACCGCCTGGAGAGCAGGAAGTAAATCAGAGCACACAAGCCACACCACCTTAGAGCTACTGATGGCTCTCGGTAAGACACTACCACAGGAGAGAGAAGACTCGCTGAGGCCACGTGGGCGTGCCCCATCTGAGCACCACAAAGGTGCTACGTGACCACCGTTAACTGGCACACAGTAGGCACGCGATCCTGAGAAAATGATCGAATCTGAGGCAGGAGATGCCTGGCACAGTGTGGCAGTGATGGGTCCACACCGAACGCGGAGACGGACACGGCAGGCTGTCGGAGCCCGGTGCCTCCGCGCGTCTGGACCACGGAACTCTGACTGGGCGCTCGGCTGCTCCCAAGCTTGCCGGGCGGCCCACGACTGCGACGTGGCTCCCTACGTCACCTGCCTACGGGAAGAGGGTGTGCTGCCCGAGGACACCGGGGCCCAGGGCTTTCAGCACTTCTCTCGGTGGAGGGAGGAAGACGTGGGCCCCTCGCGAGCCCACACTCTGGGAGTCCGGTTCTCCAGGAGGGAGCTGCACTCGGAGGGAGGTCAATCCGGGCTTCGGGGCCCCTCAGGCTGTACCACCGGGACCCTCGGGAGCCGGCCTGCGGGCACCCCCCGGGCAGACTCTCCTCTCCAAACTCCCAGCAAATCACTTCAGATTACTCCAGTTGAGAGGTCTTACTTTCCTCTGCTTCTCTGGGTCTTCCTGGGCTATTTTTTCATACCAGGCCTCAAACATGCCATCCTGACACTCGTCCATCCATTCTGAGTTCTGCTTGGCATCAGCAAGCTCATCGTCTTCACTCCACTGGCTGCAAGGACACAGAGAGAAAAGCACGCTGGGGAGCAGACTGGCCCCTTCACGCTGCCGCGCGAAGACGTCCCAGGACCGCCAGATTGCCGAGAGGTACACGGCAGGCAGCGAGAAGGAACAGACGACAGTGGGTGAGGAGCCGGAGCCTGAAAGGTGTGCCCCCAGGGCACAAGTGCACCTGCGAGCCGTTCGTGCTGACCCTATTCTGTGCCAGGCACTGGAGCCACAGCGAACTTTTTCAGCTCCAGCAAGAGAGGCAGGCGGGAGACCCGGGCTCTGGCTCTCCCGTCAGCTGCTCTGAGGCCCTGGCACCACACTCCGCTCTGCTCAGTGTCCTCGTTTCATGGCATTTTTTCTTAACGTTTATTTATTTTTGACAGAGACAGACAGAGCGTGAGCGGGGTCGGGGCAGAGAGAGAGGGAGACACAGAATCCGAAGCAGCTCCAGGCTCCTGGCTGTCGGCACAGAGCCCGACACGGGGCTCGAACTCAGGGGCTGTGAGATTATGACCTGAGCCGAAATCGAAATCGGAGGCTTAACCAGCTGAGCCACCCAGGTGCCCCTCAGTTTCCTCCTTTCAAAGAAGAATTTCATATAGATACTCCCATGGGCTCCTTTTAGATCAAAAAAATTATAGATTTCCGTAACTTCAGTTCATAGTTTGTTTTAGCACCAGAATTTTACATACAAAGGGATTTGCTCGCCCCTAAATGCGAACACAACAGACTCCACTCTGGGCGGGGCACGGAGGGAAGTGGCAGGGTCGGGGGGTGGGACTACCTGGCTGACCCCCTCACCCCCACCCCGGCTGCGTCCCCTCACAGAGGGCGACGCCAGGCTCTGGGGAATGAGGAGATGGCTGTTGTGCCACCTCCTTCCCCAGAATGTCTGACAAAGCGAAGCCTCTCCCCTTGCCTTCCTTCTCTCGTTTTGTTCTGTCTTTTCTACAGACACGACTGGCTCCTGGGTAAGTGGACTTGAGCAGGGAGGAGACATTAAAAGTGGAAAGGAAAGAAAATCCGCATACTATTTTCTTCTCATAAACTAAGTCTTTACAATACGCAAGAGGGTAGAGTGGCTAAAACCCTATATGGACATGACCAAAGAATAGAGAAAAGGCTTCTCGGATTCCACAAGCGGTACCAGGGTGTCCAAAAACGCGGAGGGTCCTTGTCCTCCAAGGTCCCAATCCCACCACCACCAACTCACATACGCTTCCTCGCACCAGACCCTGTTCTCACCCCTGAGAAACAGAACTCACCTGCCCTTCACAACAATCCTGGGAGGTAGGTACCATTATTATCTCCAGGCGGGAGGAGGAGGGAACTGAGGCAGAGCGGGCTCCGAGTACCTGCTCAAAGTCACCCGGCTGGTCTGTGCCCGAGCCAGGACACTACACAGGGAGGAGCCTAACCAGAGGAACCCAGCTGCGACCCCAGGACTCACGATCCGCTCGAGGAGCCGCAGACGCAGGACCGGGTTCGTACCTGATCACACTGTCGTGGACACTTATGTTCTCTTGTGTCATTGTCATGAGGAGATCTGGTAGCTGAATGTCCACAAAGAAAGCGAGGTCGCCAGGTTCCCAGCCCATGTCCAGAAGATGAAGCAGGGCTGTCTGCACACAGGACAAGGCAGGCAGCAGGGACCTAGAGAGCCCATGACGGTGCAATTTGTGAACGCTGTCCATCGCCAGGGGGACAAGACAATGCAAGTCACGACCCGCTGTGTCTGCAGGTGGAGAGCAGACGGGACGGCTGGTCCTTCCAAACTGCACACACCCCACACAAGCCCTCGTCAAAGCACAGCTCGGCAAGAGCTCCAGAAGCACGAAGTGAGGCGTCTGCCCTGCCAGGCCTACCTCAGGGGGCGTTTTACGGCCAAGGACGGAGCCGTAAAGATCACCTCCCGATAAACAGCAAGATGGGGGCCAGTCCCGAATTAGCCCAGGTCGGTCAGCGTAGGAGGAGAGGGAGACCGTTTGATTCGAGGTTTCTGTCTGAAGCACCTACTGTGGAGGCACCTGGGGAAGGGCTCTCCACTCAAATTCTAAGACTGCACCTAATACATCTGAAACTAAAATGACAGGTTGGAAATCCCTACATGGACCGAGAACCATCCCCTTGAAAACGCTCACACCACACAGAAAAGAAGCTGGGACAGAGTATACAGTAGGTTGGCAATGAGCTCAAGATGGTAAGAGCAGGGACCACAACTTTTTTTAACTCTGTTTTTCCATATTTTCAACACCGAACACGTATTTCTTCTAAAATCAGAAAAAGCAGGAAGAACGCTTTCTCTGGAAATGGCGCAGTTATACGGTACCTGTCGTTCATGCTGCTGAATCCTTTAACCGCTTTGACCAAAAACAGAACAAACTGGTAGTAAGTGTCTCGAATCTCTTGGTGCAGGTCTGCGCCACAGCCCTCCAAGTGTCCAAAATAACTAGAAACAGAGGAAAACACTGATCGCCTGATTGCCAAGCCACCGCGTACTTAATAATTGTGATTCCTTACAGGAAAAAGAGCCAAGACGCGGCGCCCGCACAAACTGGCCGGGGACCTGAGCACAAGTGCAGTCGCTGGGAGCAACGGCAAAGCAGGGCCACGGGTGGGGGTGGGGGGGCCGGGGGGCCGGCGCCAGGAGTGAGGGGCGGCAATCGTTTCTCTCTCTCTCTCTCTTAATATAAACCTGCCCCCATCTGATGGCTGGCCACCACCACCGAGGGTCTCGGGTTCTGGGTTAAGTACTCCGCCCTCGTCAGCCACACCCACCCTCGCCTCCCCTCACAGATTCCACCTTGACCCTTGTCACCACGGTGATGGCATCACCTCTGAGACCCTCACCTGAGAGCAGCCTGCCCACCCTCTCTGCGACCCGACCCCCACAGCAGCGACTTCAGCCCCAAGGAGCCCTACACACCACAGGACCTACTCCTCCCTGATGACCCAGGACGTCACTTCGCGCCCACTGCCACCCGTGCCTCCCTGATCTGGGCCGCAGACCCAGCTGAGACCCCACGCCCCCTCACCACACACTCGCCCGGGAACCCTACACAGGCGCCAGCACCGCACAGCACCGTGTCGCTGGAAGAGGCACCTCTCAAACAAGCGCTCAAAGCTCTCAGGCAGTCAAGCCTGCCTTTCTCACTTGGTGTTACTTTCGACCCCCCCTGCCTCTCCTTAAATGGCCGCCACTCCTCCCAACCCTTCACGTTTAGCTGATGACTCTGCCGTTCTGTTTAAAGATGGAAAGGTCACACGGGCGTCCCCCGTCTCTGTGCCTCCATCCATGCTGTGACCCCCCCCCTGCAGCCACAGCCGGCCTCCTGGGCTCTGTGCAAGCCGACCCCTTGGAGCCACACGGTACCTGCCATGCATCAAGTGCGCCTCAAACCGATGCTCTCCCGCCAGCATACGAAACGCTCTGACACCTCTTAAAAACCCTCCGTTGATCCCACTTCCCCTGTATTTCTGCCCCTGTCCTCTGCTCCTCTTTGAGGCCAAAGTTCTCGAAATGATTGTCTGTGGTCTCTCCCTCCATTTTACACGCCCCATTTTCCTCTCAACCCGGCGCGCCCGGGGTTTCGGCCCCATGGCCCCGATGAGACTGCAGCAGACCCAGTGTGTTTTCACGTGGTGCAACCTCCCACGTCAGCGTACGACACATTCTTCTCTCAGCTTCTATGACCCACCATCCCCAGTGTTCGCTCCTGATGGCCACTCCTTCCTGATCTCCTCAGCTGACCCCTCTTCCTCAGCTCTGAATAAAGAGATGCCCTTCATGCTCAGTCCTGAGCCCATTCTTGTCCACCTCTGCCCTCTTTCTTGGCCATCCGGTCTCACGGCTTTAAAGATCACCTATGGGCTGAGACTCTGTCCCTATCCCTGGCTTCTTTGCAGAACGTCAGACCCTTTACCCTTACTGCCTGGATATCTGTATTCGGGTGTGAAAGAGGCAGCTCGAACCACACACACCAAACAACTTTGGTCTTCTCCCCGATCTGCTTTTCCATTCTCTTCCCCTCAGGAAAGCGCATCACCATCCACCAACTACTTTGCTTCTGCCCACGCTTTCCCAGAGAGCAGCCAGAAGGGTCTTTCATAAACGCAAACGCCAGTATGCTCCTCCCGGGCTTGGGGTCCCCCATCTACGACTCAGTATGAAACCCAAACACCTTAAATCATGTCCTACAAAGACGTACATCACCTGAGCCCTGCCTAATTTCCTGAGCGGGTCTCCTCCCATCCTCCCTCACTCAGGCACGCTGGCTTTCGTTCTGTTCCCCGGGCTAAGCCCCTGCCCGAAGGCCTCTGCCCTGTTCCTTCGGCCTTCAGTGCTTTTCCCTGAGTTCAACCTGAGCTCTCGGTTCACAGGCCGTCTTCTCAGCCTGCTCCCTGACCACCCCCACCTACACGACAGCAGCTTCACCGCATTACTGTGTATCACTGTCCAGGACGGGCAGATTACATAGACGAATGGATGGATGGATGGACTTCTGTTATTGTCTGTCTCTCCTCCATAAAATACAAGCTCCATCAGAACAAGAATCCTGCCTGCCTTGTCCACGGCTGCACATACATCGCCTAGAACAGCGCCCGGCAGAGTGCTCAGGAAATACTGACTGAGCTATGAGAACAACCTTGTGAAACACTTCGTGTCCTTACTGTAGAAGAAAATTAAAGCCAGCTCACGGCTTCCAGGAGCTGACTGATGGGCACGGGTACGAGGGAATACAACCCTCACTGTCTGGTCAAATACAGCTGATAAACTCATCAGGAGGAGCGAACTCGTATCTGGTATGTACTCGCTAAAAGGACAGAACCCCTTTCTCCACAGGATGAGAGAACTGACCAAAAACATACATTTGCATCCTCCACGGAAATACGAGTTACTGATTAAAGAAGACAATCAGGGTTTCTTTAAAACCACCCCTGCCTGTGTTCCTTGCAGGTATGGACGTTGGACTTACTTGGTAAACTCTTTCTGGCAGGTCAGAAGTTCCAGCAGGAAGAGAATGCACGGCGGCTGGAAGCAGTGCGGCTGCCCGAGGGACTCCGCGCAGTACTGAACTATCCTCAGGACTTCGAGGACGCTCTGCGCTTGGGCTTTCCTCCAGGAGAGAACCTTCACAACACTGAACACAGAACCCAAGTCAGGGGCACCGAGAGAGCTCAAGCGGGGGCATGTTAACAACACGGAAGGACTGCCGTGAGGGCGTCAGAAAGGTCACTCGGGAGGGGGACCAGCACCTCTTGGCTACTTTTAGTCACTGCCCAGCAGCAACACAAAGCGGCTCCCGCCAACGGTCCAGAAGCCCCCCCAGCCCAGACTAACAAATTCAGTCATCAAAAAGGAACGTTGGGTTCTTTACTGCCCCACAGACACAAAGTTTCAACTCTCAGGACGGGGAAATTAAAACATGCAAATGCAATACTTCCAGAGACGTAGGTCCACAGGTATATAATTCTGCCAGAAAGTATCAAATCCTAAGTTTCTCCCAGAATTAAAAAAGACACATCTATAAACGACAGCCACCATAACAAATGTTTCTTTTCACCCTAGCAGGACATTACTGAGGTGCAATTTTCATACAGTGTAACGTGCAAATCTGAAATGACAAAATACACCTCTAAAAGAAAAAAAATAATCACCCGATTTTTCATTGAACATTCTAGAACAAATCTCAATCTCTCTTTCAAGTATTACTTGCTTGCCTTCACGTGAACCTCAAGCTTCTGACCAGCCCGGGTGCCTACAGCTCGAAAAGAGAAGGTGCTGGGAAGACGCTGCCCGGCTCACCTCTCGTGGGAGAGGGACTGGTCCTTGATGAAGTCCAGGACATCCCTCAGCAGGGGGTACTTCTCTTTCACTGTGGGCGCCGGTCTGGCCTCCTCCACTGACCGGAAGGAGAGCAGCCGGAGTCGCCCTCGGGTGAAGGGAGGCCGCCGGGTGGGAGCGGAAGGTGACGAGGGCTCCTCAGTGGCGGCAGGGGGCACCTCTGAGGCCGGGGGGCCGCTGCCGGGGGGCAGGCGTGGCTGCGCTTCCGAGCCGGGACCCCCGTCCCTCACGGCAGGAGTGGCCGCTTCCACGGGAGACAGCGAGGCCTGGAAATGCTCCTCCACCACGGAGCTCGTCCTCGGGCGCCTGTCGCGTGGCTGCAGGTGATCCACGTCATCTGTGGCCGCCAACTTGTCACGGCTTTCTTCTGAACTCACTCCCATGGGCAAAAATCTTAGCAACAGCAGACTCTTCTGAATACACTCTTTCGCTAAATGCAAACAGCAAGGAAGGTAGTGAAAAAAGTCAAAACTAAACTTACTGCTTACTTCTGGAGAGAAAACAATCTATATAAACTCTGTAATTTAAGACGAGAAATGCCTCGGTTACCACAGTGATATACACATCTACTGAAGAAAATAAACCTTTGTCTCACTGTACAGGTCAAAATCTCCCCAGCACTGTCATCACACTTAAAAAGAAGTTTTACTGGGGCGCCTGCGTCCGACTTCAGCTCAGGTCTCGATCTCACAGCTCGTGGGTTCGAGCCCCGCGTCGGGCTCTGTGCTAACAGCTCGGAGCCTGAAGCCTGCTTCGGATTCTGTCTCTCCCTCTCTTTCTGCCCCTCCCCTGCTCACACTGTCTCTCTCCCTCTCTCTCTCTCTCTCTCAAAAGTAAATAAACATTAAAAAAATTTTTTTTTAAAGTTTTATTGTGGATGTTTTCTAACATGCAGAGAGAAGAGTATAAGGACCCCACTGTGCACCCCTAACGCCAGCCCAATGCCAGTCTCATCTCACTAGCCGCTGCCTCCCTGGATTATTTCCATGCAGACCACAATATCACACTATTTCACCTAAATGCTTCAACACATTTCTCTAAAATAAAAGAGGTTTTGGGGCGCCTGGGTGGCGCAGTCGGTTAAGCGTCCGACTTCAGCCAGGTCGCGATCTCGCGGTCCGTGGGTTCGAGCCCCGCGTCGGGCTCTGGGCTGATGGCTCAGAGCCTGGAGCCTGTTTCCGATTCTGTGTCTCCCTCTCTCTCTGCCCCTCCCCCGTTCATGCTCTGTCTCTCTCTGTCCCAAAAATAAATAAACGTTGAAAAAAAAAATTAAAAAAAATAAATAAAATAAAATAAAATAAAATAAAAGAGGTTTTATTTAAAAAAAAATTTTTTTTAAACATTTATTTATTTTTGAGAGTCAGAGAGCAGGGGAGGGACAGAGAGAGAAGGAGACAGAATCCGAAGCAGGCTCCAAGGCTCTGAGCAAGCTGTTGGCACAGGGCTGGATGTGAGGTTCGAACCCAAGAACTGGGGATCATGATCTGAGCCGAAGTCGGATACTTAACCGACTAAGCCACCCAGGTGCTTAAAGTAGTAAGAGTTTTTAAACTGACCATGATAACACTAAGAAATTAGCAGGTAATTCCTTAATCTACTGAACACTCAGTGAGAGCACACTCTGAACGCATGAACAAGCTGTAGCTCAAAAGCACCTGACGTCTCTCTCCTAAGAGAAGTAATCAGAAAGATTCAGCATTTGGGTCATGTTAATAAACAATTACTCCTGGGGCACCTGGGTGGTTCAGTCGGTTAAGCGTCCGACTTCGGCGCAGGTGATGATCTCACGGTTCGTGGGTTCGAGCCCCGCGCCGGGCTCTGTGCTGACAGCTCGGAGCCCGGAGCCTGCTTCGGATTCTGTGTGTGTCTCTCTCTCTGCCCCTCCCCTGCTCATGCTCTGTCTCTCTCAAATAAATAAATGTTAAAAAACAAAATTAAAAAAATAAACAATTACTCCTCTGGCATTTTTCTCTTTGTGACCATCCTTGGAAACTACATGTAGCTCCTGTCCTCCTACTTTCCTCAGGTCAACACACCTTCAACTAAAACAATCCAGAAGACGGGTCACCGGTTCCCTAGGCCACGCAGACAGAAGGCTGAGTGGCGCACTCACCCAGGCTCTCGGGGTTCAGCTCGGCAGCCTCGGACCCATGCCTTCCTTCTGCCTCGCTCCCCAGGCTCATCAGGGACTTCTGCTTCATCTCTAGCTGGGGGGAGAGGTGGAGCCACATGACCACACTGTCCGGGCCAGGCTGCCAGAACAGCCACAGGATGCCACTTCAAACACACCCAGCAGCACTGACATCACGGAGAACCGCACCATTACTGTCCGGCCACCAAGGACACGGGACTGAGTTGGTTTTGTTTGCCCTGGGAGTAAGCCAGACTTTGAAAGATGGATGTGTCTGCAGGTGTATGTGCAACACTGCTTTCTTTTCAACTATGCCTTGTTTGGAGGGGGTTTTACCCCAACCCCATTGTTCGAAAACTGTGAACACTGGAGCTGGGGGGGCCGTTACCCACAGCTGACCAAGCGCAGCTAAGGCAGCAGAGGTCTAGAGAAGCGAAGGGTCTTGCTAGGGTTACACCTCCAGTCTGCTGAAGTTGGACCAAAAGTTCGCCTCCCCTCTGTCTGCGTGAGGGGACACTCGTAAGCGATACCGAGCCTGCTGGGCAGGGGGCGGTGGTCACACAGCGGGAGCCACAGTGCACACAGCCCAGGCGGCAGGCCGTCTGTGCCGCCCGAGAGGCCAAGGTCTGGGGAAGGAGGCTGGCGTCTTGTCCAGCTATCGCAGTCTGTGCTGCGCTAGACCAGAAGCGTGGTCTACCTTGTGCCTCGTCCACTGCCAAACCCTTTCACCTGAGCCGCCTGCGGAACGAGCCTGTGTCGGACACGCTGTCCTCAACGACTGCCGCTGCCTGCCCCGTCTCCTCTGCCAGCGCTGCTCTGGCCCTCCTCTCACCGTTCTGAGGGCAGAACCTCTCAGTTTCTTCTGAGAATCTGTTCGTTTGGTCCCCATCTATCCATCCCTCTGGTGTGTATGCTCCGATCGCTATGGATCCTGGTCAGGCCTCTCTGTTCCCGGGTAAACTCACGCCTTAAAAAAACATCGCCGATGGCGTGAAGCTATTGCCATCCCTCTTTTGACGTTTCCGTGAAGCACCAGTGAGATTCTTCCACGTTTGCTGAACCCTACCGCCAGGCGTCTCTGATAACCCGTATGTTCTCATCCTCAGCACGTCCCAGGCTGAACTCACCCCCTTCTCCCAAAGACCCAAGGCCACTTTCCCCCGTCCGGTCAACGCTTCCAGCGCTTTCCCCCGTCTGGTCAATGCTTCCAGCGCCCAGCAAGTCACCAAGGCAGGAGCGCGGGAACGGTCCTGGACGCCACACCACTGTGCACCCCTCAACAGCGGCCACGGAGCCTGACCATCCTACCCCTGGAGCAGCTGTCACGTTTACCTAGGGACCACGGTCAGTCTCCTGCACTCCGTCTCCTTGTCCATCCCCTCCTCCATGATTTCAGGGTTCCTCCCAATCACTACACAGCGTTTAAGACGACTGCGAACACATAAACAATGATAACACGTAGGGTCCATCTCCACACCTGAGAAAAATGATCTCCCGAGCACGGTGTTCGCCATTCCTGTGCATCGGCACTACGCGCCACAGACCCGGGCTGCGTGTCAACTTAACGTGAGGTGGAGCGCACTCAGACCTCCCTCTCGGACTGGTTTCTGCTCGTCACCCGTGTGTGTGTGTGTGAGCCGACACACGTGGCTCGCCTCACTCACTCCCACTGCGGCACAGCCGTACGTGACCGTCTCACTCTGCAGCGTCGCGGAGGCAGCCAGGCAACACACGGTCTCACCATCCGTCCTCCTACCGGTGCACATTTTGTTCCTCCAGTTCATGGCTGTCACCAACGAACGTTCACTACGGAACCACTTTTCTACCATGCAGAAAGGGCCCCCCTTTGACAGTGGCCTTCCCCCACTGAAAGCCCTGCGTGGTTGTCCCGTATCTACCACAGTGCTTTTCCACCTGGTCCACGAGGTCCCGCAGAGTGGCCTTTGGGGTGACAGCCCCCCACACGCACCCCGTTTCCTCTGAACATCCTTCGCGCTCACCACACTACGATCTCAAGGGTTCTAAATTATTGGACAGCATTTCATGTTGTCACTGAACTTAAGTTTTTAAAAAATTCCTAAGGTTATGCTCTTGAGAAGAGGGCTGTTACACCTTAATGACAACGAAACCATGGTGGGAAAAACTCAAAATACATAAAGGTCCCATGCAAGGAAAATCTTACCATCCATATCCGAATCCCATCTGCCAAACAGTACACCTGTGCAAACTCCTCGCTCAGGGCTGTGTGGCCCCCACTTTTTACTGGGGAGAGGAGATAAGGAGAGGGCGCTCAGTTAGCTCAATTCACTACCGCAACCAAATCAGTTTATGATGCGACCAAATCAAATTTATGCACAAATCAGTTTCTAAACCTCCTAACACTACTAACACAGAGTCTTTTCCCTGAGGCACACACATTGCGGGCAGGAAGACGCTTGGGCGTAATAAAGATCAGTTAAGCCACAGATACCTGGAATGGGTTCTCTGTGTTACTTCAAACTAACCCTTTTCAAGTGAACAACATCTGAAACGGACACACTATTAAACGGGGTAAAATATTTAAAGTAAAAACATGAGAGTAAATTATCAAAAATATTAAAAGTAAAATAGAGTATTAAAAGTAGATAAAAAATAGTTATTAAAAAAATAATAATTATTGTTATTGACATGAAAAAGGTTCACGGTATAAATTAAGTAAAAGAGGTCAGCTTTGAAACAGTGTAAACAAAATTATCTATTTATAAAGAACATAAGTATTTAAAACACAGTGTGCACGTAGGTACATATATACCATAAGGCCAGGTAGATATGCAGAAACATGTTAATAGACTTGTTCTTGAACTGATGAGATTACAATCGTTATTTTAAGCTTTTCTGTACTTTTTAAGTTCCTACATGGGTATTATTCTTATAATCAGAAACATAACAAAAAAGTTGTTTGTTTAAAAGAAAGATCTATGAGCCCTGCTTCTTTCTTGTCTTGTAAAAACCCAAGGAGAATGTGTCAGAACTGCATGATGCTTTCTGGCAAGTGGACACATGATGTGAGGACAATTTTCTGAACATGCAGGATGTGCCGGGCTCTATACCAGGCCCTGGGGACACAATGCTGACGAACGCAGACCTGGACCCTGCCCTCACGTAGTTTACCGTCTAGGTGAAAGACTCCTGCCATATATTTCTAGTGCGAAAGGTTGACCAACTTTTACACAAAGGTGACCAAGTGATCTAGACAAGGGCCACCCTTAAAGTAGCCCATCCCGCAGGACCTGTGAACAGCCCTGAGGAACTGAGGGCCTCCAACGGTGCCTCCAAAGCCCGAGTGGCAGGTATCCTGGGAACAGCCTATATTCGGCAAAGTGTTTCAAGCTCCCACATCAGACTGTGTGTTTCTCTCCTGAAATAAGATATGTGATATCTGGACACAATCTGAAAAAGAGCTAGGGAACTGGCAACCAGCCAAAAATTTTGTTTCTCGGGGTTTGTTGGTTAGTTTTTTAATTGTTACTTTAAGTAGACCCCACTCCCAACGTGGGGATTGAACTCACGACCTCGACGTCAAGAGTCGCAGGCTCTACCGATGAAACCAGCCAGGTGTTCCTGCTTCCTAGCTGTTAACTCACAAGGCTTTTGTCCATCTACTGAGACGGTCCAGCTCTCTTACTATAATTTGATTGTGACAACATACACTGGATTTTTGCTTCAAGACCTGACAGGACACATTGCCACCCCCTAGCAGAGATACACTCTTCCATGGGATGGCTGTTTTCATAAATCACTTGTGCCTCCATGTAGATTTTGTTTACTTGAGCAGCTTCTTAAAGGAAATAGTTAAGAATTGAAGGAGGAGGGATTAATGGAGATGTTTTAGAAATGAGGAAATAAACTCTGCAAAGTGAGCTCCAAAGAACCGGGCAAAAAGGGCAGCAGTGACCCTCGCGGTGATCGCGGTAACAGCAGCCGTCAATGACCTGCTCAGAAGGGAGAAACCACCCACCCCCGCTCGTTTCATCTGCACCACAGAAGTGCTCGGGGACACCCCATGTCGTCTCTAGGGAGAGTGTGAGGTGTTCTTCCCTTGAAAGACGATGAGGAGAGAGATTATTATGAGGCCGCAGGCTGCACGCACAGTGGACACAGGTGCACGCGACGGCAAGGAGCATGCTGCCCACAGAGGCGGCTGAGCAGGGCCCACGCTACAGGAGCTCTGTGTGCAGGTGTGAGCGGACACCTCCGCTCCCGTCCCTGATTGTCAGCGCACCGAATGACCTCAACGGGTCCGGGCGTAACCGGCATCTCTTGGAAGGTCAGAGCCACCGGCCCCCAGTTTACAGTTTTGCTTGAGACTAAACCCAAGTCAGGGTTTCCTCCCATTAAACTTGCTGGCAGTTTTCCGTGAGATTTGTGGAGAAAGAAGTGACCTGTCGATTAGGAAACTCAAGGCCACTTGCCATGCACAACAATCCACTGACTATAAACTGGTCACGAATCTCTTGACCGGCAGAGCAGGACTTAATGAGATGAAGTCTACGGTTGTAGAAACACATTCATATTTGAAAATATTTTAAAATTTTCACTTAAGATAGGCTTTCTTAAAACTTAGCAACTGGCCTTCGGATGAGAAATATTCCCTGTAGTATAAGTTACCATATTTCTGCAGCTTCTCATATAAGTCTGGAGTACGACACACCAGAGCAGCAAAGGTGGCGTTCACAGCTTGATCAATAGTGGAACCAGCAACTCTATCTGTCTTTGGGGCCTGTTTTCTACATGCCTGTATGAGTCCCTTGCACAGTTCTGACAGTGGCCCACAGCAGCTCTGGGCAGGGTCTGCCTGTACAAACTCAAGAAGGAGACGGCGGCAGGGATCCTCGGGGACGCACGTGACCTGGAACAACAACAACAACGGGTCCCAGTGAGCGCAGCCGTTCGAGGGGTACGGTTCGGCGAGCACCTGCCGGGCCGGAGGAGAAGGACAAAACATGGGGTGCTCTGGGGAAACCACACAGGTACACGGGTTGAAAACCAGGGTAAACGTAGGGAGACGGTGAGGGCGTGAACCCAGCGCCACCACAGAGCAAAAGGTTATCGAGCACCAAATGCCAGGGAGGGATGCCCAGTGCTGAGAGCCCACCAGACAGAGCCCCCGGGGCGGCTGATGCCACGAAGAAGAGCCTCTGGGCGGGAGTAGGCTTTGGGCCGGGCCCTGAAGACTGAGCCGGAGTTAAGAGTCAGCGGCAAGACTGACCTGGCCTTAAGTCTCACCCGGGGCTGGGCGGTGGGTGGGGGTGAAAAGGGCAGAGTGGCGAGGTGAAAGGAGATGGGACAGAGCCTCGACCGTCATACCGAGGAGCTCAGACTTCACCCTGTGGGCACTGGGAGCCATTACTGGTGCTCGGCAGTGGGATGACAAGGGACGAGAAGATGATGCCGCAGCTAAAAAGCCACATCTACAGAAAGAGGATGGCGGGGGAGAGGCCCTGGACCCTCAGCTAACCTCTGAGTGACTTGGGGGAGGGAGGGACAAGAGGTAGAGCAGGGACAGAGGGCAGGGCGACGGAAGGGGGACGAGAGGCAAACTTGTTTAGTTGACGAAATACCACGAGCGCTGCTGTTCACGGACAAGAGTGCAACACGAACACGGACAAGAGTCAGCTCCGTCTGACTCACTGGGCACCAGCGGCGGACTCAACGGGCCGGTTCAGCCGCTCCGCACAGACAGCCTTCCTGAGCACCTACGCCACTCAGCTGGGGTCACTCCCTCGCCGTGTCAGAACACCCACCACCCACCGAGTGTGCAGTGTGGACACCAGGTGAACCAGGGGTGGACCCTGCCTTCCAGGGGCTAACAGCTGGCGGGGGGTGGGGGAGTGGGGGGGGACGCAAACACAGGCGTTCGTGATTCAAAGCGGCGACGGTGAGCGAGCGGACTCCACTGCAGGTAGAAAGACGCCAGGACAGTAAATACCTCCTTACTATCCTGGCGCGGGCTAGTGGGCCAGCTGGCTGCTAATCCCAGCTCCAGACACAGCTGATGCCGGAAGACCGGTTTCCACAGCGGGGAGTTCAGGACCGCTGACATTTTTGCTGGGGGCACGGCCACGTCGCCCCCTAACTCTGGAAAGAGAAGAAGGCTCGTGAGAGCTCTGTTCTCCCGGCGACACCGAGAGTCTGTCAACTGCCCAAAAGGAGGTTTTAACCACTGGGCGCTCGAAGATGAGCAAGGGATCCACGCAGTTACCGCGACATGACTGCGGCACTTGATAAACACCCCTCCCCACCGCGAACCCACCCCGTGCCACAGCCTCAGCTCCGGGGCGTTGCTGGAGACCGGGCACAGGTGTTTAGTGACACGGGAAATGCTCACAAGGTGTAAGCTTTGGTTTGCAAAAAAAATGAGAATTAAATACGCACCCTTGTGTGCTTATGAGCAGATGCAAAAAAAGACTGGGTGGAGATACATTAAAATGTTAATACTTTTCCCCACTAGGAATGGCTTTTCTCCTTGATTTTCCCATTATGCAATTTCTATGACATTCTACTCTTACAATCGGAAAGCCTCAAAAAGTGAAATAGAAATGAAATACACGAGGAGGTTTTATTCTATAATTATTGTTTCTCAGATGCATTTAATAACTAAGCTGAAAAATCACCTTACAGCAAAATCCACATTCCCATATTTAACAAAAACACTCATGTGGTTAAAGGATATAGAGCTTGTCCTATTTCTGGCTTCCAGATTTCACTAACAAGAACGAAAAAAACAACAGCAATGCTGCTGAACACCAGCCCCGTGCCCCATGTGCCCTCCGTGACAGGCTCCAAAGTCCACGTCAAGAAACTACGGAAATAACACCTAGTGGGCACTGGGTTTACTCCGTTTGGTCTAGAGGGCCCTGTGACAGGGCACCACCTGGCCCTCCCCCACGGACTCACTGTGTGTAGACTTGAGCGCCATGCACTGGGCAGCGAGGCGTCCCAGCAGCCGGGAAACAAGCAGTTGTAAATCCGACGCCCACGACACGGCCACGTCAGGCAGACCGTAGGCCGTGACTGTGAACTTGTAGCCCCACTCGTTGTTACTGCTGTCAGAGTGAAAGAGGAACTGGAGCCGCGGGCCAGCCTTAAAGGTCACTTTCTAGAGAGAAACACAGAAGCCACAAGAAAGCGCCACTTCAGTACCAGGCATGTTCTCCAAGACTCAAAAATCTAAATCCAAAGCCAGTCTGTATTCTCGCCATTCTATCTTGCCACGCCCACTGAGGTGATGAAGGAGAAACATACAACACAACGACTGGAACAGAAAATTCACCCCTGCACCTAGTGAGGCTCTCTAAACCCCGGACGCCCATCTCGGCCAGAAACGGTGCTTGTGCGTCCCTCCGCTCCCTGCCAAGACCACCAACAGCGGAGAGGAAACCCCGCGCCAGAGGTCGTGCGGGCCCCACCGCGGTGGGGCCCTCCTGGCTCTCCCCACATGCTCTGGGCCTTCCGGGACCCACTGGCCCTTGCACGCTGAGGATCCCAACTCCCCGTTCACACCGGACAATGCGACACACACCAGGGATTGGCAAGTTTCCTGTGAAGAGCCAGACAGTAAATTATTAGACCTCTGGGGCCATGCGGTCTCTGCTGCGACCACTCAACTCTACACCGCAGCACCAAAGCAGCTAGAAACGACACGTGAACCAACGGGGGCGAGGCCACGTTCCGAGATACCTTTATCTACAAAACAGACGACTGGCTGTCATTTGCACTCTGACACCAGCCCTCCCTTTTACGAGAGTGTGACCAACACTTCCCTTCAACACCCAGCCGCCCTTCCCCCCACGGGCTGCCAAAGGCGGAGGCTCGGTGCAGAAGTGCACATGCCACCTCCTCCTGGGAGCACCACTCACCTTGGGCCACTTGTCAGTGCCGACTTTGGTGTCATAGCGTGTCTTCCCACCTCTGGCGTCGGTAAATTCCAGATAATCGTACCTGCGAAGGCAGAATCGCTGTTACCTTCCCTGGCTCACGTTAAGCGTTTCCGCTAGGGGGAAGCATGAGCGTCTTACCGCTTCTCAGTCTCACACCGCTCATCAAATTCCACCTCAAAACAGGTTGCGCCCGGGCTAACAAAGACGGACACCTCGTGGCAGTTGTTCTCATAGTTGTGTGCAGACTCCTTCGTCCACGTGTGTAACACCACCGGACGCTCCTGTGGCCAAGGCTCCACATCGAGCTGCACAAACGAACAAGCAAGCGAGAGAGCGTCCATCGCTTCGTGTCCAGACGCGCAGGCAACGGGGCTTCCGCGTTAGCACCCGGGCAGACGGCCTGGACAGCCGACACAAACTGCCGCACGGACTCAAAGCACCCCGATGTTCCATCTGCGCGCCCCGGTCACCACGCGTCTCCCCGAGCAGTGGTTTCTAGGGCACTACAGTGCTTCCGCGATTAGCTTCTGTTTTCTGGCTGGGGCAGAGCTGTTTCCTGGAGACCACTCACTACCCACTTGAATTTCCAGTGGGAAAAAAACACCAAATTTGGGACCTTGGCAAACCTGAGCTCATCTCCCTCTTCTCCCTCCCTGTGTTTTCGTCTTTGCCTTTTCACCTTGAAAGGAGGCTTTATGATACGTGCCCTTTCTATTTCCACAGAGTTGTTTTGAGACTCAAAGAAGAGAGTGAAAAATCTTTGTGTCCTGTAAGGTTAAGGAGGGAGAAAATTCTTTTAAATACCCAACCTTCGAATTTGCCTTTCGACACACGTTCTCTCTTCTAGACTTCAATCTAGTTTTCACTTACACGGCTTTTATGTAAGTTCATGTGCTAGGAAAGGAAATTAACCTACGTATAGCTTCCTTTCAGACGCTGATCAGGCCAGACCAACTGGGGCCACCCTTTATCCTTGTTAGCAAACCAGCGAGAGAACTCGGGGCAGGGTTCTCCCAGAGGCAGTCTGTTCATGTAGATGTGCATGATGTAGGTTTCGTTCAGCAGCATCATATCACTCTCAAGAGGGGACGCGGAGGGGCTCAAATGCCCACTCGAATTACCGTATTTGGCCCTCCTTCAGGGTCACTGCACAGCTGCTTCAACAGTTCCGGGAGCGTGCTGAACTCTCTCAGGAGCACGCAGTGCGAAATGTCCAGAGTGCAGAAGTCCAGGAGAAAGATGACCTAAAAGGAAGATTAACAAAGCACTGGGCACCTGCCTCAGACTCTGCCCAGGGCTGCGGGCCACCGACCCCTCCTGCTTCACGAAGGCCGTCACTGTGTCTTACCAGTTGACGAGCTGCCATCGAAAACACCGAATTACACAATTTCTCTACAAGGGTCTTTCCACTATACTGTGACAAAAGGGATTCCAAAATCACTCTCAAGCTCGCCAGAAACTGTGCCACATCTACCAAAACACAAAGACAGTAATTAATATTATACACAGTAGAAATGTCACTTGCTTGGTCGTCTTCAAGGACAGAGCTGGAGAGGATCACAGACGCTGTAGGGGGATTCCACGTCAGAAAGACCACGAGACCACTATGTCTCCCTCTGGGAAGGAAAAGCAGTGCAAATCTCAAGAAAGATCACTTTTTTTTTTTTTTTTAATTTTTTTTTTTTTCAACGTTTATTTATTTTTGGGACAGAGAGAGACAGAGCATGAACGGGGGAGGGGCAGAGAGAGAGGGAGACACAGAATCGGAAACAGGCTCCAGGCTCTGAGCCATCAGCCCAGAGCCAGATGCGGGGCTCGAACTCACGGACCGCGAGATCGTGACCTGGCTGAAGTCGGACGCTTAACCGACTGCGCCACCCAGGCGCCCCAAGAAAGATCACTTTTAAAGTGAGTTAATTTTTTTTTTGTCTTTACTACTTTTTGACAAGGTAGAGACAGCACCTGTGTGAGTGAAGGGTTACTGGCTGACCGACCCGGCCGCCAGGCGGCCTCTCCCTTTGCTCGGTGGCCATCAGCAGTTTTGTCACAATGCTGAGACCAAATGTAAGAGAGCTGAATTTTCCACACCCGCGGTTCTCAGAACCTGTTGGCTGTCATGTAATTAATTCTCTGTGAGTTTACAGGACATGAGTATGAGGATTTTCGGTATCTGCAAAGACCACAGCAGGGCTCACATATACCTTAGATTTTAGAAATTCAGGATTTTCTTTTTTGGGTAACTTGATTAAAATGGACATGACAGACTCTATTGAAGAGTGCTGCACATCCAGGAGCAATGTTTAGGCTGTGAAATGATCTGATCCCACAACAAAAAACACTTAGGCAGGGCGCCTGGGTGGCTCACTCGGTTGAGCATCCGAATTTAGCTCGGGTCATGATCTCGCAGTTCATGGGTTCGAGTCCCGCGTCTGGCTCTGGGCTGACATCTTGGAGCTGGAGCCTGCTTCAGATTCTGTGTCTCCCTCTCTCTCTGCCCTCCACACCCCCCTTCCCCCACCATTCATGCTCTGTCTCTGTCTCTCTCAAAAATGAATAAACATTAAAAAAAAAAATTTTTTTTTAACCCACTTAGGCATACTATCACATTCAGCAGAAAATTCTGGGCCGAAAGACATGCCATAGAGTTCTATTTTAAGAAGAAAAAAACAACCCAGAGACAGGTATAACCTGTAACAAAGAAGAGAAAACCATACGCGTACTCCATGCGTGAGGCTCTAAAGAGGACAGTCAAAGCCCAGACACCTCTCTCTTCCCATGGCTTCGTGTCCAGCACCAACACTCACACTGGTCGAGGAGGTCCGCGGCGAGCTCTCGGGCTCCGGAGTGCGTGCTCTTCAGCTGCAGGTAGCACCAGGACAGCAGGCTGCCTTGGACCGCCCAGAACAGGGAGAAGAGCACAGAGCCGGCCTCCCCTTGGGCCCCACTGAGCACCAACAGCTCACACTAGGAGGGAGGAAACAGATACAATGTTTACAGCCAGGTCTTCACAGAACACAGGCATGGGCGTTCTCGGAGAACAGGCATCACTGGCAAAAAATTCTAGGGAAATGGGGAAGAGCTAAGAAAGAGCTTTCAGCTTTTCGAAACTGAGCACGAAAAACGGCATTATGAAAGGTCCTCTCTCGCCCTCCGGCTTTCCAGGTGGTTTTCACTGCATGTGCCCTCCCCTCAGCCCCTTACAAGACTCATTCCACCAGTCACCTCTTCTCTCTGACATCTGCAAACCCCCTTTCCCTCTGGCTCCTTCCCTGACCCTTCACCCACACCTCTCCCACCTCAAAAATAATTCCTCACCCCCCGCTGCCCTCTAACCAGCAACTTTATTCTCCAGAGGCTCTCTGAAGAGAGAGCCTCTAGGGATTTATCACCTCTAGGGATAAATTCATGTGCAAAAGAACCCCAAGATGTGTTCCTTTCACAATTTCCGTGTTATTGCCCCAATCTGGAAACAACCCGATTACCCCTGCAAAGTAAAATGGATAAATAAATCACAGCTGGGTCTCAAAAACGCCGTTGAGGAAAAACAGCATGTCCCAGAAGACTGTGTGTACGCCATGTGACTCCGTTAATGGCTGACGCCAGGCAAAACAAAGCTGCTGTGTTTGAAAAGCTAGAAAGAAAACCCAGGAAATGATCAGTATAAACTTCAGAAGGGTGGTTGCCTGGCGAGGAAGGAGGATGGTGAGCCATGGAAAGGCATGTGGGTGGGCAGGGAGATTTCAAAACTACCCGGACTGTTTAGTTCTTAAAATGGACAGGTGGTCTTTAAACTGCCTGTCAGTGGGTCCTCTTTCGTAGGTGAGCTCGGTTTTCCAAAGTTGCCTTTCCCCAGGAGGCATCAGCCACCACCTAGAGAACAAAACCTTATCACTCAACCTTAACGTCAGTGGCTCTCCCGACCACTGTCCTTGAAACTCCCTCTTCCCTGGGCTTCTGTCTCCCAGGATCTCTTCCTGACACTCCTTCCTCCTCTCCTGGCTGCCTTTCTAGTGAGATGCGCCTCAAGACGCCCACAGGTGGGCAGGGTGAGGGTGGGGGGCGGGTGGGCACCGCAGTCACGGCTTCGACTCTCAGCACTTGGTCAACGGCTACGGAATTTTCAGCACTGACTCAGCTCCTGAGTGTCCAGGAGCTCTTGCCACCTCAAGTCCTGCCGGAGCCACAAAGTCAGCATGTTCTAAGTCTATCCGTGATCATTCTCTTCTTCAAATACCGGCCTCTGCCCGTCTCGTCAGTGGCCTTTAGCACACGCACGAATGTGGATGTGGTGGAAAGAAAGACAGATGAGCACGAGGGAGGCTAACAGACATAGCAAACACGGACGAGCAGCAGGTGGAGGCTGCCGGAGGACCTTTAAGGGAGACTCAAGAGAGGGGCCGAAGAGTCTGGAAATGAGATAGAAGGCAGAAAGCAGCCAAACGGAACATTCACGTGACAGCATGGGCAGAGTGCTGACCGAGAACAGGTAAGGCTTGGGCGGTCAGCACGTTGCCGTAAAGAACATGGACATCGCTGCGGGAGACCAACATCCCTGGACTCCAAGTAATGCTAGGTTAGCACTGTGGCCTGCCGCAGGGCGACCCTGGCAAATGACAACCCAGCACAGCCCAAGCTCTCTCCCTAAGAGCAAAGCAGCCGGGAATGAATGAAAGTGTGGCTCAGGCAGCAACACGGAAACAGGAAAGCACCAACAAAAAAACACGTAGGAGACTCAAAGACACTAAAGTTCAGCCACAAAAAACATGAGGTCGCCGTCATTAAATGTCCCAAGGATGCGGTCTGGCCCGTCCCATGGTCACAGCTGCCCTGGTCCATGTTTAGTCCAGAGAGCAATTCTTGGTCCCCCAGTCACAGGGGCTGGTCCCGTCAGAGTCCCAGCGGTGCCTCGTCTAATGCAGATCCTGAAGCCTGTCCCGAGAGGCTCTAAACCAGGAGCCTGCAGTGGGGCCTAGAAACCCAAATTTCTGATCAAATTCACCAGGTGAAGCTGACCAAGTGGACACACAGACTACCTCTTGAAAAACAGAATCCTTTGTGTTAAAAAAAATAAAGTAAAAATTGAAAAGTATCATTAGCAGAGGAAAAAGAGTCTGCTTTTTCAGACTTAATTAGCCTATGAGTTGGCCAAGTAATCTTAAATTAAAGGGAAAAAAAAAAAGCCAAAGTTCCACAGAACCCACACCACAGGTACACGCTGAGCGCTGGGCTCTCGGAAGCACACCAGAGGGGGGGCACCGCCAAACCCCTTCCTCTTTCTCAGAGAAAGTCTTCACGACTCTTCCCCACACGTATCGCTTGCTGACGACCAGGGGACGGGCGAGGGTCCCTCCCGGGCAGGCGATCAGGAGCCAAGGCAGGCTGGCCAACGTTTGTGCGCATCTATAACGGCCACAGGGACAGGCCACGTGCACACCGTGACTGAGGCTGATGGAGGCGGCGCCACGATCACTGGCCCGTGGGCACCTCCTGGCACGGGGGAAGGAGGCACAGTGGCCACCAGTTACCTCTCGAGCAGCGACGGACAGGAGGACGCTCGTGACCGCCAGCACGTCACTGCTGTTCATGCTGGCCACGTCACCCTTCTCGGGCAAGAGCAGAAGGCCGCCTGGATCCTTATCACTGAAAGGACACAAATCGGTCACGGCACCTTGTTTCAGAAAGGGCATTTTCAGGCATTCGTCTTACAAGTTTCTAAAAAGAAACCTAGCAAGATTTCAGTGTCAGTTCCATGGGACGTGAGCCGTCTGGGTCAGAAAAAGGGCCCCGTCCCAGCTGGGCCTGTGGCACGGTCTATCCCCACGTCCTTAAGAAGCACAGGCCCGAAAATCCTCACGTCCTTAGAAGAGATTCTGAGAAGTAAATTTGATGCGTAAATCACCTTGATGACCAGCAGGAAATACAGCTAATCTCACGACGGCCAACCGGACAACCACAGCCAAACATCCGTGTCGTCAAATGTCCCCACATGGCCTCCCAGATTCTTCCACCACCTGATACTCGAATCTGAACACACGTTTGCCGTCCACAGCAGACGTGACTTGACTTGCAGGCAGGAGCTGTGGCCATTAGCTCCCTCCCTCCTTCGAGAGCCCACGCCTCCGGGAGCGCAGCCCAGGCCCAAGTCCTGCCCTCCCCACACTTCCTTTGCTCAACCACCATTCTGTGCTGCTGGCTTCTCAGACTTGACCACAGGACCCCAAACTCCTTTGGCTTGTTTCTGTCTTCAAAAATCACTTAGAGGGGCGCCTGGGTGGCGCAGTCGGTTAAGCGTCCGACTTCAGCCAGGTCACGATCTCACGGTCCGTGAGTTCGAGCCCCGCGTCGGGCTCTGGGCTGAGGGCTCAGAGCCTGGAGCCTGTTTCCGATTCTGTGTCTCCCTCTCTCTCTGCCCCTCCCCTGTTCATGCTCTGTCTCTCTCTGTCCCAAAAATAAATAAATGTTGAAAAAAAAAAATTAAAAAAAAAAAAAAAATCACTTAGAAACTGAAGTGCTTAGAGAGAGCCTCAGTGGGTTCTGTTCTAAACAGTCTCACAAGGACTGAGACGTGGAGTAAGCTGTTCACAAGATTATCATCCCACCACTGTTTTTGTCCCTCCCGTGACCTGTGGTGTCTCACTCTAGAAACTCAGCTCAGCAGAGTAAGGGGACGGCTAAAGAAAATGGCAAACGTTTGGAACATCAGACAACTGAAAGGAATTGCAAACGTACCTAAAATACGTGCACAGTGACTGGAAGGTGAGCTGCAGAGACTGCTTGTGCTCTTGCTCGGTGACATTCTTCTAGAAAAAAAAAAGAGAGCGCACAGTCAGACAACCTGCCCGATGACCCTCATCTGGAAGACCAGAGAGCGGACAGTCGGGAAACCTGTTCCACATCATTCCAGAGACTGGAGCACCAGGAAGTGCCACTGGCCACGGTTTGCAGGTGTGGGGCATTCACTTCACGGCACCCAACTGAGAGCGGCCCGGTGCTCGGCGGAAGCGAGACCACCTGCGTAAACGAAAGATGGCAGGTTGGCTTTTGTCCACTGCTAAAGTCAACATTTTCAAGCTCTCCTGCAGGACATCTTGATACAAATGTTTAGGAAGACACATTTTCCATCCCTGGGCACAACACTGTAAGAGGAAAGGCAGGGACACAGGGCATCTCTTGTGAATCTTCTGTTTGTTTTTACCAGGATCTAAGCTTTCTCTATACAAGCCAGACAGGCTACAGCGACAGTTCCAGGAATCACATCTGCTGCTGGGGCTGCTGGGCTACTTTAGGGGCACTGTCTTCATTCCGTGAACGTACTCAACGTCTGCCATTATGTGAGGCACTGAAGGGGATTTCCAGAGGATTCAAGACGGAGGGTGCAGCCGGGCAAAGGAGGGTGGGAGAGACAAGAGACGCTGTTCAATCCATGAGCATGAGGAGGGAACAGAGAGCCCTCAGCCAGTGCTGTCAGAAGGGGCGGGCAGAGGGAAAGTGACAGAGCTCCTCTGCTAACGGACAGCCATGTCATTCAAGAGGTCACATGTCCTCTATTTTGACGTGTGGGACACAAGCTAGCAAAAACCATCATTGCACAGCTGCCTGGCAAATGCTTCTAGGAATCAAGCAGGACACAGGCCCGCCACAGTCCAGCAGGTCAGGCCGGCGGATGCCGTCCAAGGCTACGACTCGGCGTGAACACGGACCCTCCGGGTGATGTGCGAATTCTGCAGAGAGCTGCAAACAACCGAAGACCCTTCCTCCTCTCTGAAACCATCCACAACCACCTGGCCCCAACACGAGTCTCCTCGAAACACGTGACGCACGTGCGGCCACTTTTTCCTCGTGGCAGGGCGGGCCTCTGGTGTCGGGGACCACAGGTGATGCTTCTGCTGTTCCCCCTGTCTTTACCTGCAGCCCACAGAGCACCTCACTATACCTGCTAATTCACTGCTGCGTTGAGAAATGCTTTCTGAAATTCTGTATCTGGTTTTCCCCACTAAATTCCTCCCAGTAACTTTACCAGCAGGTGCTTGTCCTCACAGACAGCAAAAAATAACCTATAACCATATCACCCGTAAGTAATTATTTGTTTTACTCTTTCCAATTACTATGGTAGTTTAAAATTTCTTTCCCTTGTCCTGCCACACTGGCCATGGCCCTCTAATGCGGCATCACAGAGAAGCAGTGACCAGTAAGCATCCTTGTCCTGCTCCTCATTCTGAAAGGGATGCCTCCAGTGTCCCACCATTGAGCCTATTGTGTATGAAAGGTTTGGGATATACACCCTCCCCCAGACTGAGGGAGCTCCTTTCTGTTTTGAGTTTGCTAACGCTTTTGTGGTTTTCATCATCATCAGAATTTAATCTTTTTTAAAGCTGTTTTCTGTACTTGCTGATATAACTTCTTCCTCTGATTTCATTTATTAATTTTGTAACGTTAAACCACCCTTCCATTCCTAGGGTAAATCCAACTCAGTCAGGGTTTTGTTTATATTTTATTGGACTGATTCACTAACACTTTGCTAGGATTTTTCTAACTTTGTTTACAAGTAAGATTGGCCTATAATTCTGCTTTCTTACATAGTCTTTATTCATGTCTCCCTGTATTTAACCATCTCTGGAATACTGGAAACCCTGGAGTTTCCTGACCTAGAGGTCTTTGGTGTGGCTTAGAGAAATTTCTGTTCTGTCTCACATCATCATTCACATCCTTTTTTCATGACTCATACTCATTTTCGCACAGAAATACCGCCTTCAGAATTAAAAATCTGGATCTTTGTCCAGGATATTCCACTTGGTAACATCACTTTTATCAACATGAAAAGCACTTTTCACTCCCCACTACTAATGCGTGAGTGACAAGGAGAAGGGGTCTGGGAAGATTCTATTTCATTACAGATGTAAGCTGAAGTACTGACGAATGGGTCAGGGATTTCCTTTGCAACAATACTGGAGGAAGGGCAGGAGAGCAGATAAGGCGGATCACAAAGGAAACAAGATTAGCCCGAGTTTACAACTGTTGAATCGAGGTGATGGGTACATACAGGGTAGGAGGTGTTATATTTAGTCTAGTTCTGTATCTGTTTCAGATTTTCCCGTCCTAAAAAGTTAGACTGTTGACAAGGAGGCTTGGTTGTGAGCAAACCAGGAAGATGAAGGAACTAGGCTCCTCCCTCTTTGTCCCACAACAGGCCAGACACTAGAGCTGGAGTTAGCTGCCGTCCCCACCTTGAGGATGGAGCTCTGTCCTTAGACGCTCACGTCCCCCACACAACGCTGCAGACAGTGAGTGTTAGACACGCGCCTGGAACACTGAAACTGGGGAGGTATTCAGAGGAAACTAAGACTAGTCCGTTTCACCCGAACGTCTGAGTGAACGCTCACCATCATGGCAAAGAGGTGGTCCCGTCGGGTCTGTCGACCGGGAAAGAAGATGGCAGCCCCATTAAGAAGGGTGTTCTTGACTTCTTGTTTTAACGTTTCCATGGGCACAGAGTCTCCATCCAGCCTATCCACCACTGAAGAAAATGAACAAGGAATCAGCTCTAACACGTCCCCTCTGCTCACTCACAACATGTACGTCTGCTTTAACCAGCCTGCAAACTCCCTGCTCCCCACCGTGCGCCCAGCACCTCTGCCCAGGCGAGGCAGCGTGAGGACGTTACGTGAACTCAAATAAAGACTACACGCACCAGTTTCTACTTCGTCATCTCCGGGTCCTTTTGAGACACGACTCGGCAAAGCCTTAAAAGTAATTTCTCATGGCCACCTGGGTTTTGGCCTCAGTTTGTCATCACTCTCCCTCAGGCCAGTGTCTTCACTAAAGACTGAATAGTATGATAGTGATCACTCTCAGTGTCACACTCCTATATGTCAGAAACCAGGAGGAAACCCCCGACCAGAGGATAAATCCTGAGCTCAACATAGGACCCGAGGAAACGGTCCTTTTCTAAAGCAGTGATCCCTCTCCTGAGCCTGCATGACCACAGGACCCTGTTCCTATAGTGGGAGGCTGTGCCAGCACAGGGTCCCGTGAAAGATGAGCACACTCCCTACCGTCACACAAGTGCGTGTGGAGCTCCTTGGCAGCCCCCGCCCCTGCAGGGCTCTGCCGGGGAGCCTTTGCGTCCTGAGAGGCGGCCGGCCCGTCGCTCCGCAGCACGGAGAAACAGCTCTGCAGGAGGCGCAGAAGCAGGGTTTGGGCACAGATGCATTCTTCCCGCGGACTACAGAGAGACAGAGTATCAGAGAGCAAAATGGGACGTTGTTTTTACCCTCCCAAGCCAACAGCTGTCTCCAAAGGCCTCCCCAGACCCATGGGGCACGGTAAAAACAGTGCCGGCGGGAGAAAGAGAGGCAGAACAGAATCAATGCTGTACCAGGTAGCAGCTGAAAACACAGCCCCTGTGGGGCAAGTGGGCACTCGGGAGCCCACGTCTTCCCCTGCACAGTGACAGTTCTCCCACGATACTCTAGCTGCTCACCCCGCCAGGCCGGAATAAGGGTCTGATGTCAAAATGTGTGCAGAAACACGGCCCAAAGTATGGTATAGAAACAGGAGGTGTTATCTTTAACAATAACCAATATTTCAAGTGAGAATGTAAACTAGTGAGAAGTCGGGCGCCTGGGTTGCTCAGTTGGTTAAGCGTCCGACTTTGGCTCAGGTTATGATCTCACGGTTCATGAGTTCAAGCCCCACATCGGGCTCTGCGCTGACAGTCCAGAGCCTGCTTCGAATCCTGTGTCCAGCCCCCCCCGCCCCTCCCCCACTTGTGTTCTCCCAAAAATAAACAAATGTTCAAAAAATAAATAAATAAACTTGTGAGAAGTCAAAAAATCTTGGAAGAAAAACTGGTCTATTTAGAATGCAAAACTTAGTGTTTTCAGTTTTGTTTATATGATTATCACCTTATAACAAATTCTGACCTACTTTTGCTTTAATTTACTGTAAAAATTCCAGAAGATCTGCAAATCAAGACCCGCGAAGTCCAGAAAAGATTTGTATTTTAAGCCACTTTCCTTCTGTTGCACCTAAAAAATTATAAAAAATAAGTTACAAATAAAATGGAGAAATTCATATACAGAAATACCGTAACGGCTCATTTCCTCCTTGATCTGAAAGAAGGAGGTGGCTCACATGTGTAAAACTCCCATGTAACTGATGCTCACTCTTAATAACTAAAAAGTGTGTGAACAACGACTTTTGGTGTGAAACTTTCTACGATACATATGTGCGTGTGTGTCTGTGTATGAAAGTACATGTCCGCGTAATGTACGCGCACACGCCCCACCCCCACTGGCCCCCAACCAGAGTCAAGGTCCACAAACACCACACACGAACATAAGTGAGTCTCTACATGGTGAAGAGCCCTCCCCAGGAGCACCCTTTCAGACCCGCGCCTGCCTGCATGTAGGCCCGAAGGGGAGCTGTGCGCTAACACTCCCGCTGCTCCGAAGCAGCCCCTCTCCTTTGCTATTTCCTGCTGTGACAGGACAGCTTGAGTAACAAAGACCAAACAAACACAGATAAACTGAGGTACAGCCTCCAAACGTGCTGAGGCAGAACGGAGGCCAACAGTAGACGCGGCTGCTCCCGCCAATCCCTGAGCTAAGTCACCACCTCTATGGAGGTGGCGGCTAGAATCTTCCCTGGAGTGAGAGGTCTCTGTGTTTTCATTAGTGAGTGTACAAGTCAGTATCGAAAACACAAATGATTTCACATCTGGACATTTTGGTACTTTTAGGGAATAAGCAGAATTCACCTGTCCTTCAGAAATAATTCTCCCAGGACTTAAGGAAGACGTAAACCCCATAAACCTGCCGTGTCTCCCTAGTCTACCACCACCAACGCCCAGCACCTCACTCCCCGGCTCTTCCGGGGTCATCCAGGCAGCACAATGCCGGCCGCACACGCTCACTCCGCACGCTTCAGCAGGGTCAGGTTTCACCGGCTGTTCATTTCCCTCAACGTCACCATTGATTTTCCCAAAGGAATGAGATCTAACAACTGAGAAAAACTCTACCAGGTCATGGGCGAGCTGCTGAATGAACTGAAGGGTCCTGAGCAGCAGGGTGGCCCCGCAGACGCTGTCCTCCGTGTCCTTTATGCAGCGGGTGCAGACGACGTGCTGCTCTGCCCCGGTTCTCGCCGGCCGGAGATGCCCACTGATGCTGAGGCCTTGCACTCCCAAGCGCTCTGCCGACTCCTGGCGGGTGCAGAGGAACTTCACCATCAAATACTAGAAAGGAAAGACAGATTGAAGGGGAAGGACTCAGCAGCTGGAACACAAATGGAAGGGGTGACGTTAACAACCGACTAGGTCCCACTCTGCCTAGCACAAGGCACAAAACCGAAGTCCAACATCCACAGAAACAGAAGAAAGACAATACGAGTGCCGAACCAAGTCAGGTTTGGGGAAGGATCACAGTAAGGGAAATGGCATGACCCCCTCTCATCAGGGCAAACACAGGGTAAGACGGGATGAATCCGGGAAGTACGTGTGCTCTGCGGCCCAGTTATTTTGAAAGAGAGATCGGATATGTGGTGACAAGAGTCAACAACAAATGCCCTAAGGAATCCTCTCAAAGCCCCCAACTAACACAGACAACCCACGGCCCGGGATGCAGCCTTGTCCGCGCAAAGCCAAAGCCACCCGCAAGCTCACCTCCTATGCAACATCGGCCTCTCACCGTGGAAGCTCTTCTGCCAAGAGCCATCCAGACTCCGCGACTCAAATGCATACATGTCTACCCAGCGCGTACAGGCCCTACAGACAGTTCTCATTCCTCTCAATGAAGCTTCTCACTAAGACTTACACGAAGCTTTAGTTAAGAAAACGAAGCAGACAGTGGTCGTGTCTCCCGCACCGCGGGCACAGCACACCTTCCGCTCGCCCAGCTGCGCGCCCCTTCCCCACACGTGCCGGCCTGGCCCCAGGCGATGACGTGATCGGCTCTCCACACCTGGCGGCACACCGCCTCTCCTGGGAAGCCTTCCCTGGTGACCTCCAGGGGGGGCGGGGCGGGACGCTGTTCCTCTGGGCACAGCCCCCCGAACGTCCCACCAACATAGTGTCGCCCATCGGTCCCAGGCACAGCTGGCTCAGGGGCGGGCACGCGCCAACCCCTCCGTCAACACGGAGGCAGTGAAAGGAGGGGGCGGGCACGCGTGCGAAGGCCACGACTCACGACTGCTTACTTGGGCGACTCTGCACTGTTGCAGCTTCACGTCTGCTTCGTCCCATTCCTCTTCGAGCTCAAACCAGCCAACAGGGTCTTCCTCTCCAAGGTCACCAGGTGAGCAACCAGCCCTGCAAGCACAAGGGTGATCACAAAACACCGTCCTACTTCTAAGCTCCTCAAGGGTCTGAGTGGCATTAACTTGCATGTGCGACCTGTCAAGTGACAACCAGGGAGCGGGTGTAGCACCTGCGTCTCTAAGCACGTGAAGCGGCTGGTGGTGATTTCCTCCCCACTCCTCAGCCCCCAAACGTAATCTGGGCACTGAAGACAAAGTTTGCTTCTCTAGATAGCCAGCACATGTGAAGAATGAGACACAAACCCAAGGCGTCTTAGATGAGCAGGTCAGGAATAAGGAAAGATGCAACAGCCACTGTGTGCTTCTAGAAAGATCCAAAGGAGAGGGAGGTTCGGTTTTCTCTCCCGAGGTCTGGCTAATATACATACAACCAGCCTGCGGTTTAGTTCCCTTTCAACAACCGAAGGGTAAGAGGCAGGGAGCTTTCAGACCCTGGAGCTCCGAAAAAGGAAAACTTCAGCCTCTGTCATTTCTTCCTGTTCCTTAAAAGTTCCTTCCAGGAAAGCATTTCAGGCTAAAGACGCACAACTCTGTGCCACCTCTTTTTAAAAACTAGACATTTGAATCGTACTCCCTTTTCAGGAATTAAATAACCAAAGGAGAAAAAGGCAGTCTTTTTCAGGTAACACTCCTAAAACTTTCCACTAGCTAATCTGTAATACAGCCGGCAAGCTGGCAACACGGGAGTACTCTGTGTGAGAAGCAAACGTGGGCATTCATGGCAAGAAGGGGGAAAAGATTAAGGACTCGGGGTAGGTTCTGTAACAGGCACAAAAAATGTTCTCTTCTTAACACAAGTCAAGAAGATACTTTCTTTTTAAAAAAAAATTTTTTTTTAATGTTTATTTATTTTTGACACAGAGAGAGACAGAGCGTGAGCGGGGGAGGGGCAGAGAGAGAGAGGGAGACACAGAATCCGAAGCAGGCTCCAGGCTCCAAGCTGGACAGAGCCCGACATGGGGCTCGAACCCACGAACCATGAGATCGTGACCTGAGCCGAAGTCGGACGCTCAACCGACTGAGCCACCCAGGCGCCCCACTTTCTTTTTTTTTTTTTTTTTAATGTTTATTTATTCCTTTTTGAGAGAGAATGAGTGCACGTGAGTGGGGAAGGAAAGAGAGAGAGGAGAGAGAGAGAGAGAGAGAGAGAGAGAGAGAGAGAGAATCCCAAGCAGGCTCTGCACTGTCAGCACAAAGCCCAACGCAGGGGCTCAATCCAACAAACCATGAGATCACGACCTAAGCCCAAATCAAGAGTCAGACACTTAACTAACTGAGCCACCCAGACGTCCCAGCTTAAGCCCTTCTGAGCATAAACCTTTCATGACCTCGTTAACCCTAAACCCAATGGGACAGGTGGTATTCTGTCTTAACCCAAAACCACATCAATGAGTTTCATCAGTATTGTGTTTGAGGATTTTTTAATTCACTCGGTGGCAGCCATCAAGAAAATCTTTGAGATGGAGAGACAGCTGTCTGGGTGTCAGACACAAAGGGAAGCAACCTCATTCAGTGCACCAAACGGCAATCAGACAGCGGACTCTGCGCGTGCTGACTGATCCACATCCGGCCAGAGAGACAGAGGAAAAAAAAAAGGGGGGAAGAAGACAGATGCAGGTACATTAACATTTTGATTTCCAAACTGGAGACAGACTGGTAACACAGAGGCTAGCCAAAGCAGGATTTCAGAGTAGTTCAGGCTGGAACCGGAAGCTAAAAATCAGTAAGGGTGTAGTGACTAGGCTACATTTAAGCTATGAAAAAAAAAAAAAAAAAAATCCTATATGTGAAAGATCTTGTTTAATAGCAGGTTTAGGGGAAAAACTTCTTTTAATATGTCCCAAGAATGGGACAGAGCTGCTTAAAAACAAGTGTAATCTCTAGTTACCATTAAAAAAAAAAAAAGGCATCTTTTAAAAAGGCATACATTTGTGGTGGGGAGGGAGACTTTAGGGGTGAAGGATATTTGGAGGGCTGGAATTAAGGGCACGGAATGTGGATCTCAACTGAATATAATCTAACTACTGAGGCGCCGTGAGCTCTCCGTCCTCAAGAGTATTCTAGAGACTGAATGACCATTTGTCTTGGTGGCACTTGGAATGTCACCACAGGAAGTACAGCAGGGAGAGGGAGTTATTCTAGATCCCGGATACTCCAAGTGTGGTCCGTGGGTGGGGAGCGTCAGTCACCTGAGAGCTTCCTACGGGTCAAAGTCTCAGACCCTGCCCAGAACCACCGGATCAGAATCCACACCGAACACCATGCACACTTAGCATTCACTACTGGACCACAGCTAGAGCCCTCCGTGAGCTCTAGCGCCCTGTCACCCAAGACGCGCTGTAGCAAGATCAGCAAGTCTAGGGCTCAGCTCCGTGAGCTCTAACCTGCCACTAGGAGTGAGGGAGGCAACGCGGCCCGAGGGTCACCAATGACCTGTGGCTAAATCTGGCAGGTTCACACGCAGACTTGATCCCACTGACCCTGGGTCACATCTGACACCGCTGCCCACCCCCTACTTGCTTTCACATCACTCCCCCTGGCTTCACGATGACACACGCAGGCCTTCCTACTGCCTCGCTGGCTGTCTCCTGGGCTCCTTTTTTCTCTGTTGCCTCTTAAATGCTGGTGCCTCTCAGCATGCTGGTCTGTACGGTCTTTCTTCTCTTCCTGGCCCACACACTCTTCCAGAACGATCTAACTCACTTAAATGATCATTTAACTGTCTCTATCTATCGGTAGCTTCAATACGCCTCTTCCAGAATCCTGACACACTTACCCAACTAGTTGTCAAGTACCTCAAGGTGTCCCTAAACCTCACATTCAACAGGATCAAAACGGAGCTCACCGCCTTCCCCGCAGACCTGTTTTCCTGCGTATTTTCTACGAGAGAAAGGCACTCCCAATGCCCCCACCCGCCCAAGCCAAAATCCCAGGCCTCCCTGACGCCCACACCATACTCCTTCCTCTGCTCTACACTCAGTGACCTTCTGGCAGTCTCTCAGTGGGTCGCCACCTCTCCATCACTGCCAGGGCTCTGGCCAAAGCGACCCATGCCGCCGGCTGCCTCCTCCCATCCCGCCCTGCCTCCACGCTGGCTCTCCCCCGCCCATGCGACACACAGCACGGCCTAGAACGGTACTGGTAAAACACACATCTAGTCTCTCTGTTCTTCTCTCTGAAACTCCTCAACACTACACCGACCGCCCTCCCTTGCTTAAAGGATACGGTCCAAGCCCTGACCCAGAGACAGAAAGACCTTCGGAGACTCGGCCCCCTCCTGGCCCTCCAGTTCCACGTTCCGCCACTCTCCACCTCCAAGTACTTGTGGCACTTGCAGGACCCTGAAGCCCCCGCCCCCTCCGTGCTTCCCCTACGAGTTCGCAAATCTGCTCTGCTCTCTGCTCAGGATCTCTCCTTCCACTTCCTCAAGCGGCTGATCAACTGTACGTCATCCTCAGCTCCTAATACTGACGGTACTCCCTCCGGGGCCTCCCCTCCCAGAACCCCATCCCTCCTCTCCTGCCCAGTGCGGACAACACTGACACTGCCCATCTGAGAGGACAGCACCATAGAACAGGGACTGTGCCAACGCGCTCAATGTGTCTCTTTGGCGCCCAGAATCAGGCCCAGTGCAGAGCTGGGTGCTTAAAAACATCTCCAATAAAAGCATGACTAGGAGGAGGGAGGCTGGGGCATGTAAACTTCCCAGTGGCTGGGAGACTGAAGACAGTCCAGGCACGTATCAGCACCCAGCCATTCTGGAGATGCCTCGACCCGGTCACAGAAGGAATGGGTTAGGGTCTACGAACAAATTAAAACATGTCTTCAGATGCTGCTAGAAAGCAATGAATGCTCATGGCCACTGAGGATGGCTTAGGGGCACCTCATCTATGAAGACATAAACACGTATTTTACCAACAGGAGAAAGCATACAGTCTTATTAACTACAAAAATTTGTATTCTGTTCCTTACCTGCTTTTTACAAACTGCCTGAATTCCTGAAGTTTCCATTTGTCATACTTTTCAAACCTTTTGAAGTGTTCTTCTGCGTGAAATTTCTCAGAAGATGAGTTGTAGGCAAACACCAACCCGCACTGGGCCCCAATGCCACCACGTCGAACCTGGAAACAGAGATCCAGATGAAGTACGCTGAAGGTGCTAAGGTCCTGTGGCTGCTTTGTTTCCAAAAAATACGGTGAAATTCAAACGGCTTAAAGCAAAACCAAACCAACAAAATATAAACATATTTTTGAATATGTTAAGAGTAAAAGAAAAAGCTGCTTCCTAAGAAAGGATTCTTTCTCTTTCTCAGTCCTTATGTTCACACCTTCCCAGACAACAGTCTATTCATCTCTGTGTCCCTGTCCTCGGCTACAGGCCTGGCACAGAGTAATCATTAGATAATCGATGAAAACCCAGTGTCACAGACCTCTGAAGCATAATTCTATTTCTTTGTAAATGTTTATTTATTTTTGAGAGAGAGACAGACAGACACACAGACACAGGGCACAAGGAGGGGAGGGGCAGAGAGAAAGAGACACAGAATCCGAAGCAGGCTCCAGGCTCCAAGCAATCAGCACAGAGCCTGACATGGGCTCAAACCCATGAACTGCAAGATTATGACCCAAGCTGAAGTCAGACACTTAGCCAACTGAGTCACCCAGGCATCCTACATAATCCTTTTTTTTTTTTTTTTAATTTTTTTTTAACGTTTATTTATTTTGGGGACAGAGAGAGACAGAGCATGAACGGGGGAGGGGCAGAGAGAGAGGGAGACACAGAATCAGAAGCAGGCTCCAGGCTCCGAGCCATCAGCCCAGAGCCAGACGCGGGGCTCGAACTCACGGACCGCGAGATCGTGACCTGAGCCGAAGTCGGAGGCTTAACCGACTGAGCCACCCAGGCGCCCCCATAATCCTATTTTTAAAATAGTAGTAACGTTGCTTAAAGAAGGCAGCATGGGAATTACCATAATTCTGATCTGTGTAACTTGGAAGGCAGATTCAGTTCCTGTAGAAAAAATAGTACTTGCTCTGGTTTTTCCAGTCTCTGTAAGAAACCCTGCAAAAGGGAAACACTGAAGTTACGATGACTGCCTCATTTGTTAACTCATTTGACAACTTCCAGAACATTCCCCTTCTTCACCAAATAGGCAATGTTCCAAGCAGTACGGTGAGCACAAGAGGGGCGTGTGCGGATGACGGACTGGCTGGCCAATAAGACGGATGAGGAAGACACAAACACCCTGGATGAGGAAGAGAGCCCACCGCCACGTGAAGAGCACGTCAGCCACTACCGTGTTAGCACTAGGGAAGGAGTGAGGCTTCCTTCCAGACGCTCCAGATGCCAGATGAGCCACACCAAGAAATACCCTTCCCTTAAGTTATGTTCTCAGCAATACCACATGCCTCGATCTGCTGAGTCTCTTACTGCTTTAAGATGACACAACAGGAACATAATCTGAACTTAAAAACGCTAACTTTTTCTATTCCAAGATGGAGAACCCTTGCTTTTCAAAACCCAAGGCTCTCAACTACTTTGAAATTGTTACAAGCGACTGGCCCTTAGCAGATTACAGGGCCGTGATAATGAAGGCACACAAACGGTGCAAGGACCACCACCCAGCAGAGGCCAACACGGTGTGCAGCCTGCGTGTTCTGGGCACCCCAGAGCCCCACGCGCGGTCTCACGTGGCCGCAGCCCTTCCCACTCACAAGACACAGACACACCTACCACTCACCGTCTCTTGTCCATGGCTCGACGAGGAGGTTTTCAGGCCCTGATTTCTCTTCCTTCCCTTTGACATCACAGGCCTGAAGGATCAACTGGAGAGGTTTACCTGATCAAAGACAAGACAGAGAACGAGAGCCTTAACCCAGCACGATGAAAAAAATAAAGACTAGCAGACACATCAGTGGAAATGGAGCGTCTGTGGACACCACACTACTAAAAATGTACCTGTTGAAAAACTAAAGCAGAGAAGCGATGCTGGACAAAAGTTACGCTTTCCTGAAAGAGACCCAGTACAGCTTTATGTCCCTACATGATTCCATGAAGAGGTCTCTAAGACACCACTATTCAGAAACAAAGTATATTGTAAGACAGGGTAACAGCATACGTTCAACATACTTGGGAGAGGGAGTTCTAAGACAGTGTTTTGGAGTCAATAATTAATTTTGTTGTAACTGCATTTAAATACATAAATAGTATCTTACGCTTTGGGGTTTTGTTTCTTTAATACACCTGCAGGCAAATTTTGAAAGTTTTAAAAATTACAAAAATCACCATTTGCTATGATGACCTGAAAGCTTTTCCTTTTTCTCTTGTGTTAATAATGTCGTAGCGATGGGGCGCCCTGGTGGCTCAGTCGGTTGAGTGTCCGACTTCAGCTCAGGTCATGATCTCACAGCTTGTGGGTTTGAGCCCCGGGTCAGGCTCTGTGCTGACAGCTTGGAGCCTGGAGCCTGCTTCGGATTCTGTGGCTCCCTTTCTCTCTTCCCCAACACACTGGCATTCTGTATCTGTCTCTCTCAAAAATAAATAAATGTTAAAAAAAAAAATTTTTTTTTTTTAAATTTAAATAATACTGCAGTGAGAACCCATTAACCTGTACTCCATCCCAGAACTAGAACACTGCCGATAATAAACATTCCCTCACGTTTTACGCCCCAACCCAGCGTTCCCTACCTAAACAACTGCTCATCTGAACTGAAAAGCGTCCTGGAGAGTATTTCCCAGACACTACATATCCCCCCCTCATCCAGCCGTGCCTGCTATGGGCCCCCTACCCAACCAAAAAATTATCTTTTAAAATTTAGGGGGGAAAATGGATTTATAACACATTAATTGTCTGCCTTTAAAAATTAAACATAAAATAAATTATTAAGTCGTATTAAGGCAAAAGTACAAAGATCATGACAGAAACAGCACAGTTTGCCCATTACTCCAGGGATGGGATCCACTACTGTACTTTGCAGACAGAAACTTCAGCACCGGAAGCCAGGATGGCAAAGAAGTTGTTCCTCACAGCCCAACTGAGAAGGGTCGGCAGACAGCGTCACGACGGGCCCAGGTGGGCCAAGCGGTGGCAGGCCTGTGGAGCTCCTGCCTCCTCCCGGGAGGCAGAGGGATGCCGTCGAAGACGAGGATCGGTTCTCTCCTCCTCCACAGGGGAGACAGTCCAACTTCCCAACCCTCTTGGTCTACACACGCGGTGTAACTACAGTGACCTCATCCACAAACTACCCGAGGACATAAGATGCCAGGAAGTCCCACGTTAATGATGGGGTTTTTTTGCTATTGTTGTTTTATTTTAGAGAGAGAGAGCATGCGTGAGAGGGGCAGACGGAGAGAGGGGCACAGACTGACGGAGAGAGAGAATCCCAAGAATCGATGGAGAGGTCGATCCTATGACCCTGGGATCAAGACGGAAGCAGAAATCAAGAGTCAGACGCTCAACCGACCGAGCCCCCCACGCGCCCCTCGGTAACAGTGGTTTTCTGGCTTGTCCATCCCGGGAGCCTGCGTCACTTACCGTATTTAAGGAGCAGGTTCTGCCTGACTGACGCCATGGAGGAGATGAGGGACGAGGCTTCGTAGCGTGTGTCCAGGTGGTCAGTGATGGCACACAGAGAGCTCAGCACTTTGGCAACACTTCCTCTTGCTAGTGCAAAAGCCAGAAGGGTCAGCTCCACCTCTGGAGTCGAACAGCAGCTATGAGCAAAGAACAAAAAACTTTTCACTTCTTAAAAACATGAGCACATCAAGGTAGCCCAAACCCCATGTAATTGACCGCCAGAAGTAAAACCGACCTACTGTGTGCTTTCTACATGTTTACCAGAAATACTTTCTCAAAATCCTCAAGATAACCTAAAGAAAAATTAAATCAACCGAGACGACTAGGAAATGAAATCCTCACCTCTGTCTCTTAATCTGTAAGCATTAAACAAGGCTAACAATACCAACTTTAACAAATCAAACAATAAGTAAATAAACCACAAATAAAGAAGCTCCTACAAGAAGCCGCTGCTCTAAGGACGACTGGGTGAGGACTGGGTTGGGAGCTCAGTCCTCCAACACCAACAGGGTATTTTAGACGTACTGCACCATATGCTTCTCGGTCATTTTAAACACATCACGTACAAACTGCTTCCTGTTAAACGTTTGTTTGTTTATTTTTGAGAGAGACAGAGCGAAGAGAGCGAGTGTGCCAGGGCAAGCAAGACCTCCGACAAGCTACTACGGGGCCTCGGCCAGGCCTGTGGACCAGCGGCTGTACAGGCAGGCAAGCGGATGCCGCCCAAGGCCACCACGTAAGCAGAGGGACGGAGGGACACCGGTTCTGGCTGCAGCAGAGAACCCCCCACCCACCCCCACCTCCTAAGGTCAGGTAGCATCCCAAGATAATGGAGTTTACACGGGTGAATGACGGCGTCATTTCTTCTTCAATCATGAACTATGAGCTGTTTTTAGTGGTAATCCATGAAAGATAAAAAAAAGTTTTTAAAGGAAGACTTAACAAGCACAGATGCCCTCTACGCCCTACAAGCCCCACCTCATCAACCCTGATTTTACCTCGTTATTCTTATGAGGAAGCTGTCCACTTCTTCAAGAACGTTGGGAGACAGGAAAGTCGAGAAATCCGTGGATCCTGGTGAGAGGGAAAGTGGAGGCATGTGCTGCAGCGCCTTCCTGAAAGTGGGAGGTGGAGGTCAGAACACGCCAGGCGGACACATTAGTTCACGAACACGAAACAAAAACTGAACGCCCAGCAGCTCGTTTGGATTGACCCCTCCTGAGCGAACAGCCTGACACACAGTGTGACATCTGCTTCCCCCGGAGTCATGGTGCCAGGTCCTGTCGTGGGGTTTCTTTCTTGTTTAGTTCTTCTTTCAAGAGTTCCCTTGCCCTCTGCAAAGGCTCATTCCATACTCTTTGGGATCAAGTACTCATTCTACGCAGAGTGGGCAAAAGACACACGTACTCTCCAGAAAAACCCCAGACTTTGTAGAAAACCTGACCCCAGAGGGAGAGCAGCTTGGGGCCCAGGAAACGGTTCAGTTCATACATCCGATCTTAGGTCTACGGTATCTAAAGACGTGCCACGAATTTTCTTTTCTCCTAAACGGACCAGCACCCATCACCGTTTCTATTCTTGCCCGTGTTCCTAAAATATGCTATTCTAGCCTTTCTACCTTCATGCCTGCTTCAATGTTTCTCTTTTCTCGTCTCCACTAACATTTATCTTTCTGAAACCCCTCCGAAGCTTTATCTCCTCCAAACTAGTAGTTACCCTACAAACCGATAGAACCCAAAACTACTGGGTCCTACTCTGCACCAGCAATAGTGCTAGGTGTGCAACTTGAAGGTGTGCAAAAAATAACTCAAGATTCTGCAACTGACCATCATCTTACGGCAGCAGTAATGAGAATCTCCAAAACAACTTTATTTCTACGTTTCAAAATAGAGACAGCACGGTAGAGCTAATATTCTGTCAGCTCCCACTGTGCCCTCAGCTCTCGCCCTCTCTCTACACGGAGCTGCAAATGCAGGAGGCCACCGAGGTCACACATGCGGATGTAGTACAAGCAAACACTTTGTTTCATGATACTTTTTATTTTTCCTCACTGATTTTCATTGATTTTTCCAAAAAATTTTATAGTAGTTTTAGATTACTGACATTTAAACATCAGGAGTGGAAATGTAATTGCAGATTAATAATTACAGCTTCTTAGAAATATAAGCTTTAAATATATCCATTCCTTGAAATCTTGCCATTTGCAACAACATGGGTGGAACCAGAGTGTATCATGCTAAGTGCAATAAGTCAGAGAAAGATAAATATCGCATGATTTCTCTTACATGTGGTATTTAAGAAACAAAACAGATGAACACAGGGGAAGGAAAGGAAAAATAAAAGTAGAGAGAAAGGCAAACCATAAGAGACTCTTAACTGCAGAGAACAAGCTGAGGGTTGATGGCGGGGGCGGGGGGGGGGTTACATAGGTGATGGGCATTAGGAGGGCACTTGCTGGCATGAGCCCTGGGTGTCGTACGGAAGTGATGAATCACCGGGTTCTGCTCCTGAAACCAGTACTACACAGTATGTTAACTTGAATTTAAATTTAACACAATTATCCCCACTTGTCAACCACTTGGCTTATCTTCACAAAGGTAGAAAGCCCTTCTTCTCTTTCCTGAAAATTTAGTCCCTAAAGCAGGGCTGTGCTTGGGCAGGAGGACAGGCACCACGGTGGCCCACAGTGGGGTTCTGGAGTGGGGACGGTCACAGCAGTGGCCCTGCAAAAGATGCTGGGGCGGGAGCAGGTGTGAGGGCAGGGTCCGGATGAGGGCAGGAGACGGGAGCCTGGTCATGTGGGAGGACGGGCGGCAGGTTTCTCAGCATCAGATAAGGGAAGCACAAACAGAGGGCGACAACCAGAGGCGGGGTCGTCTGTACACGGGGTCAGAAGTGAGCACGGAAGGGAGCTCACAGAAATGAGCATGCGTGTAAATGTGCACAATGTACACACACGTGCACGTCACTTCCGTGCAAACACGTATTTCCCAGTGGGGCCCACGGAGACAGAGGAGAGAAGTCACACCCCACCTGCAATGAGTTCAGTGTGTTCTCTTTCTTCTTCCTTTCCTTTAAAAAATTTTTTTTGATGTTTATTTATTTTAGAGAGAGGCAGAGTGCAGAGTGCAAGCAGGGGAGGGGCAGAGAGAGAAGGAGACACAGAATCCGAAGCAGGCTCCGGGCTCCGAGCTGTCGGCACAGAGCCCGACGCGGGGCTCGAACCCACACACCATGAGATCATGACCTGAGTCGAAGTCGGACGCTCAACCGACTGAACCACCCAGGAGCCCCTCTTTTTTAAAAATTTTTTACATTTATTTATTTATTTTGAGAGAGAATGTGCGCGTGTGTGCGTGCACACAAGTGGGGGAGGGGCGGAGACAGAATCCCCAGAAGGCTCCACGCCATCAGCACAGATGAACCCACAAACTGTGAGATGACAACCTGAGCCGAGATCGAGAGTCGGGCGCTTAACTGACTGCGCCACCCAGGCGTCCCTTGCGTGTTCACTTCCTAAATTCTCCACTAAAAGGGACAATGACTCTGCAGAAAAAATGGCTCACTGCAGGACTAAGGCAGGGAGCATTCAAGACAGGCCTGGAGTATTTTGTTGTTCTGGAAAGTAAGGAAGTGTTCCAAGTTAATGAAGCCATGTCAAAGGACCCATGAACCAGACTGAAGGAGTTCCCACAGGCCAGCCTGGGCCAATGCAAACATCAACACCGTGATCAGTTATAACCCAGCGAACAACGTTAAGAATCACGCGTCCACACCAATACCAAGTTTGAGGAGGAATGGGATATGTTGTCTCAGAGCATCTCCTCACAAAATACTAATTACCAGGAAAAAAAAAAAAAGTCCCTTTACAATGGAAAAATCTAAGAGACCACCCTTCCATCCAGGGATCGATGTTGACCTGAACAGCACCAGTAACCGGACGATCTAAGGTGGCGTGTCAGCTGACGGGATGAAACCGGAGCGCGTCATCACTTCCGTGATGCTCCCGCCAGAGATACAACACCTACACTTAATCATGAGACATCAGATAAACCAAAACCGAACGACACTCTTGCAAATAACTGACCCGTAATTTTCAAACGTGTCAAAGCCGTACAGTGAAGGGAAGACTGAGGAACTGGTCCACTCTGACGGAGACCGAAGAGACGTGGCAACAAAATAAAGTACGACTCTGGCCTGGATCGCTGTGCCACACAGGACACTACTGGGCCAACTCACAAGCCCCGAAAGGACGGTGCCGTAAGTGCCCGTCAATCCCCTGGGCCTGATGGCTGTAGCGCAGTGTTCTTATTCACAGGAAATACACGCCAATGTATTGGGGACAATGGGGCACCAGGTTTGCAAATGTCTCTCCAACGCCTCAGAAGGAAATAGAAGTTCTTTGCATTGCACTTGAAATCCTTCTCTAAGTTACAGACCGTTTTTCTAAAAAAAACTTTAAACAGGAAGCAAGACAGGAGTATGGCCAAATACTGCCCTTCACATCTGGCACTGCCCGCAGTGCTACTGGCTGAGCAGTTTTATTCAACAGCAATAACCAACAATCTCAAAAGACATCGAGAGGACATCTACCAACAGTCTCTTGTTATCAGTCACTGAACTTGAACGCAGGGCTCTGACACGTCACTGCTCCTAAGGCTGCACGTCACTCACCACTTTCTGCCTTGTATGTCGCCGCTGGGACTTTGTGCCCTCACAGGTTTTTTTTTAACTTTTTAACTTTTAATTTTCGTAATTTAAATGTGATTCAACTTTAATTGTTTAATTTTAACTTTTAATTCAATTTTAATTTACCTTTACTTTTTCCATTTTAATTGTCAAAGGTGCTCTACATTTAAAACTGAATTCATTTAGCACCCTTGAACAGATTTCCATCAGGAGCGAAAAGAGCCCTCAACCTGGAGTCCAGAGGCCTAGACCCTACCTGACACATCCCTGCCCGGCGATGGGCCCTGGGGAACGCCACGGGGTCCTCACCTGTCACCGGGGGAGAAGTTTTACGTGTACATTTCACAGTACGAGGAGGTAAATGACACACAGCACCTGAAGGAGCTTATCTGATCTCAAGCGCTACATAAGTGTGACCAACTGCCCCCGACGGGCAAGGGGCAGAGCAGCCGGGAGCCGACAGCACCAACAGGAAACACCGGGGCACCCGAGGCGGAGACGCTGAGTCTCAGTGACTGCGGGCTGCTAAGTGCCATGCTCTGCAGGGGGAGGGGACGACGGGGGCCGCGGAGGGTTGGAAAGCAGAGGGGGTGACTTACTGAGTATTGTGCAGCACGGTCTGGACGAAGGCAGGGTTTGTCTCCATGGACGCCGTCACCAGAGATGTCAGCAGAGACCAGTACCAGATTGCAGAAGCATCTGACACTGAGACCCCAGACTTCTTAACTCTCTGAAAGCCAACAGCCCTCAGACCATGAATTCTAGTGTCACATCCATCGCTAAGACAACGTTTTATGTTAATCTGGACATCTGTCAAGCGCAAACAACAAATTCAGTATTGGATTAAGTTCTTTAGTTCAGCAAATGCTAGGCTCCCAACTAAAAGCAAAATAGCAATTCACATTTTGAAAAGAAAATTCTGAAATAACTCTGATACCAGAAATAATGTGTACAATGCAGCTAGCATATAATAAACTCGTCAAAAAAGCATCAACCAAATTAAGGAGTCATAAGAACAATGGGTAAATTTAAGGGCGGCTTAAAATCTTTCCATTGCAAAGTTTCTTAGAAATTTACGTGTCTTGAAAACTAACACAAAGATCATTTTTTAAATCCTGACTAAATCCATGGTAAGAAAACTTCTACAGCTAGGGTTCTGAAATTTCGATTGAGTTAAAAACAGGAGCTTGCTCACAGCAGTTGTGAGAATTCATTTCTGATAATCAAGTCCAAACAGAGGACGCAGGCATGACTCACTTTTAAGAGGTGTCACAATTTCTTATTTGGGTTGGAGAGGAGGAGGTGAGAAGTTAAAAGGGACACAACTTAGAGAAAAGCCCAGCACAGTGAGACAGGAAGCGTCTACTCCAGGAGCTGAACTACCGCTCTGCCTACGGGCAAGACACAAAGACTCTACCTCCCTAGGCCTCAGTTCCTTTGAGCAAAGTAAGAACACTTCTTTTGGCCCAGGAGAGCATTAGAAGAAATGAGACAAAGCATGAAGCATTCCGGCTCCCTGAATGAAAAAAGCCTGGAAAGAAATCACAGAATTGTGATTATTTCCAAAATGCTAGGTGTGACACAAGGTTATAATATTATAAAAATGGAAACAACCTAAACGTCCAAGAATAAAGAGCTGGTTAAAACTAAGGCAAATTCTTACAACGCTAAATAAAGGTGTGCAAAAACACGCGGTAGGACAACGCGCTAAAGAATTACAAACCAGCGTGGAAAGCGTATCGCTCGCCATTTTTGTAAATATGCACCCACAACCCTATGTTTTATTTTTAAAAGGTGTGTGCGCGCGCATGTGTACACACATGTTTACACACGCACACACACACAAGAAAAGATCTGGAAGGTTCCACACTAACACATTCACAGTGATTATCCCTGGGTGGTGGGATTTTGAGTAATTTTTGCTTATATTTTGTAGTTTTACAGTAAGGAAGCAAGAATATTTCTAATTAAAAAAAGGCTTCTATAACTTTTAAAAACACCAAATAGATGAAATAATGTGACTCTCATGCGCATCGTGAGTAGCTAATCAAACCTACAGAGAGAATCTAACGGTTTCTCCACTTTAGAAGTCTTCCCGCTAAAAAATACCCCTTCTTCCCTCCACCCCAAAGCCCTTAATTAGAAGGGCAAGGTGCACCCTGGCTGACTCACAGAGCTGGCTGATGTTGGCATTTTCCAGCAGCGTCACGTAGCCGGTGACATTGCTGGGGATGTGCACGTCGCGGACATCCTGGAGCTCACCGACACTCCTCCCCACAGCCACGGTCACCTGCTGCGGCATGTAGCTCTGGTCTGTGGCAGCCACTGCGATGGACAAGTGTCTAAGCACAACATCCGGCTTCATTTTTAAGCTGGAAAACACGGGAGCAGAAACTGCAAATGTTTACGCAGGTCAGAAGCGGCAGCATTCACAAGTCCCATCTCCAAGACCTGGTCTTTTTTTTTTTTTTTTTCCAACATTTATTTATTTTTGGGACAGAGAGAGATAGAGCATGAACGGGGGAGGGTCAGAGAGAGGGAGACACAGAATCGGAAGCAGGCTCCAGGCTCTGAGCTGCCAGCACAGAGCCAGACGCGGGGCTCGAACTCACGGACCGCGAGATCGTGACCTGGCTGAAGTCGGACGCTTAACCGACTGCGCCACCCAGGCGCCTCTCCAAGAGCTGGTCTTTGATGTCACCAAAGACTCACTGTCCTAAAAGCAACCAACTTGAAGCGCTGTTAGTTTCAAAGTCCTTATGGCCTCTCATCTCAAAAATTCCTTTCAGGTCAAGATTAATCTTACGTTTCCTCTTAAGCTAGTAATACAGGCAGGAAAGTATAATACGAACATCCTAAAAAACATCGCTTTACCTGAGAAACAAATTCTAAACTGCATCCAAAGAACTGAATATACTCCCTCGGCTGTAAGTTAGACGGCTAAAGGTCACATATACTCCCTATGAGAAAACAAGACGATTATTTCTATTCCACCAACTGAAAGGAGCCCATCCTCTGAAGAGACAGGAGAAACTTGAGAACCAGAAGCGTCCCAGCTGATAGTCGTCAATTCCACCCCCCGGGTTCCTGCTCATCCCATCCCCTCGCTTCCTCAGCGGCAAGATAGGTGCATACGGGTTTATTAAATGCACAGAGAGGATCTTAAAATGTAAAATCGCATCTAAGTACTTGCCCCTTGTGATATTAATTTTCCTGAGAAACTAGCGAAAAAGATCTGAAGTCAGTAGCACAAGATATTAGTCAAATACTATTTTCTCCCCCAAAATTCCAAGTAAAGGGATTATCCGTGTTTACGGACAGATGAGCCCGGCAGCATCATTTTACAGGAGCCCCTGTACTTGATTCTTATGGCATGGAAGGTCATTTTGAGCACACTGATGAGATGGGCACGCGGGTCGCCCAGCAGCTGGTGTGGCGCCACCCACCGGATCCAGTGTGAGCGGGCACTGCCGTCCGACTGCCAGTATGACGCCGTGTCCCCATTTGTCATCTTGTCGATGTCCGCGGGGTTGGAGGACGTTTCTATGTAAGCGTAGCACTTTGCCACCGACTTGAGTTTATCCATCTCAGGGCTCCTAGTTAGGTCTCCAGGGCTCTCTGCAGGGAAAATCAGATTCCATCACATGACATCTCTTTCACAAAGGGAAAAAAGGGTCATTTAAAATACCTAACACAAATATGCTTGGTACCTTGGTCCTCGAAAAATAAGCGTTCCTTAAAATCTTCTTCCGAAGAACCAATATAAAAGCAGAAATTGGCCACACTGCTCCGTGAGCCACTGCAGTGCAGCCCCAGAGACATGAGCAGAACCACGCTGAGGGCGGAAAATGGAACCTTACAGTCTGAACTCACGTTTCCTTAATTGTGTGTGAGATTTTTTAACCCACTCATTTGTAAGCCACCTGTGTTTCTGAGTGAGGCCTGGTCCTCCCCTCAACTATTTTCTGCGGAGCACAAGTCTTCTCACCAGTTTGTATGTTATAGGACGTGCCTGCACGAACGCGCATGCACACGCACACATGCGCGCGCACACGCACAGAACAGGTGATGTTTACTGAGTGTTCCCTGTGAGCCACTTTTCTATACATTGTCTATGTTCTAATTCAGTTTAGCAATGAGGAATCTAAGGCACAGAGAGTTAAGTGACCGCCCAAGGTCAGAGCCAGTAAAAAATTAAGTCTGTCACGATGCGTTACAAAATACATTTTTATTCCCTGAATATCATTCGTCTTTCGACTCTGCTTATATTTTCTGCTGTACAGAACTTTAAATCTGCATAAAGTCTGATTTACTAATCTCTTCTTTTGTAGTTTGAGTTTCACATCTTGCTTAGCAAGGTGTCCCATGTCAAGCGTTTGTACGGAGTAGGACTACTTGCCTCTAGCACTTTACGGTTTCTTTACAGCTGAACTGTTTGATCTACCTGAAATTTGTTTCAGTGAATGGAATGGATGAGAATCTAGCTTTATTTACTTCTCCAAATGGTGGCCAGTTGCCCTGACCCCACTTGTTGACCGATTCGCCTCTCCACCTTGTACAAAGCAATGCTGACTGTACCTGGTACCATATTCCCACACGTACTTGGGTCTACTTCCTGACTCTATCGTGTTCCACGGACCTGTCTGTTCACACTGTCAAACTGCCGGTGTCACGGAGGGAGTCCGGGGTGGCCTTCCTCATGTATTCAACTACTACTCACAGAGTATCTACCATGCGGCAGGCACAGTGCCCGGTGTTAAGGATAATGACACAAATGAGGCAGACAAAATGCAAAGAAATAATAATGCTGCAGCTTCAGGTAGTAAGTGCCACTCAGACCATTAAACCGACAAAGGTGACGGTGACTAGAAGGTGGGGAATGGTACGGGTCGGGGGGCATTAAATTAGATGGGGTAATGAGGAAAGCCTTCCCCGAGGTCACATCTGAACAGAGACATGAATGAGAAGCCAGTTGTGCTAAGAAGGAAGGAAGGGAGGGAGGGGAGAGACAGAGAAAGCCAGCAGACCATTCTTATGCTACAGACTGGCTGCGGTTCTAGTTTTCGGAAGAGAAGGCAGGGAGGAGGGTCTGCTCACAGCGCATCTGGAAGAAATGACGACAGAACGCGGTCCCACAGCCCCCACCACACACGTGCACATACCCTTCTCCTTCTGTACCAGCTGGTCCAGGGACTCCTTCAGAACCGAAACCCTCATGGAGCACATGTTATTGCAGTGGTCCAACATGGGGCAGGGGACGGCCATGCCGGAGAGCCGGTTGCGATGCAGGAAACGCAGGATCAGGGACGCGTGAACACCCAGGCCCTCCTTGGACTCTGAAAATATGTCTATAAAACCTAGGCAGACAAAACCCAGTTTGGGTGATTCAGGAATGCGCCACAACAGTGTTCCCACACCCCCGCCGGTGGCCTACCTCGACTGGCTGAGTGAAAAGCAGCCATTATGGGTCTTTACTGATACTTTAAGTTTTGATCATTTAAAAACCTAAGCAACTTTTAAGAAATGAACCAGTGGTAATCTCAACTTAAACATTAATTTCATGGGACGCCTGGCCGGCTCAGGTGGGGGAGCACCTGCCTCTTCACCTCAGGATTGTGAGTTCGAGCCCCGTGTTGGGTGTAGAGATCACTCAAAAATAAAAGTAAAAAAAAAAAAAATTCCTTTCGTTTAATAAAATTTTAGAAGACTTTGAATTATGATTATTTGTTTCAATCCAAACTTTAAAAAGGTATAAACACCGAAATACTAACCAGAAGTTCTTAAACGTGTTGTATAGACAGAACGTGGGCTCAGGATAAAGTTTATCGTCTCTGTGAGTAAAAGAGCAACTGTTTTTACACGAAACTACGGGACACCATGATGACGACGGTGCAGCCACCGCCCTGACCACGACTGCCGGTGGCATCTCACGGCCTGCAGGCTCTGGCCCCCACTCCAGTGCTCTCTCCAGTGCAGCTCCCTGGAGTCTGCCCACTCCGTCCATCCCTCTGGCCTCAAAATCTCCCATTCGTGCTGACCCACCCACGTTTCCTGAGCGGCTCTCCCAGCCGTCCTCTGTCTGGCATTAACCCAAGCAATCTTACGAACACACAAGACACACAATGTCTACCCCTGTTTAACATCCTCCCATGGCTCCGCATAACCTACAGTGAACACAGGTGCCCATAACCCGGTAATAAGTGGAGAGAGGATAAACACGGCACCTCTTCCCGGAGCTCAGATACACTCGTGGGTTTGGGGGAAATTTCTTTTCTTTTTACTTTCCAATGAATCATAACTGGACATGACAAAAAGTACCTATGTTACAAGTGTACTGACTGATGAACTTTCACAAACTGAACACCCCATGTATGCAGCACCGAGCGCAAGACCCCAAAAGTCTTAGCAGAAATTATTTAAGTGTAAAACAAACAGGTTAGGGGCACGTGGGGGGCTCAGTCGGTTAAGCGCCCGACTTTGGCTCAGATCATGATCTTACAGTTCACGGGTTCGAGTCCCACGTCAGGTTCTGTGCTGACAGCTCAGAGCCTGGAACCTGCTTCGGATTCTGTGTCTCCCTCGCTCCCTGCCCCTCCCCCACTCGCACTCTGCCTCTCTCTCAAAAATAAACAAACATTTAAAAAATTAAAAAAAAATAATAAAGTAAACAAACAGATCACATTCAGGAATGAAACTGTGCACTAGTTTTTAAGAGAAAACACGAGACTGACGAGAATTTATGCGCTGGAAGCGGCCCATTTTGACTACGCCCTCCACACAAACCCTGGAGACATGGACCCCATTTCCCAAGACTCACCAGTCCGTGCCGCCCCTGCCCTCCTTGTACAGTGTTTGTTCCCTGGGCAGACTCCACGGCAGCACCACCCTCACGTGATGACACTGCTGATGCCACACCCACGTGCTCAGCACCCACGTGAAAAGGCAGACAGACTCTGGCAATGGGGACATTCTTCGACACACAGAAACAGGCAGCGGACGTGGCAAACGCTTAGCGCCAGCGCAATGAGATGTGAAAGGGACAAGTTCCGATCTTGGTCAGAAAGAGCGACAAGGAACAAATCCCACAACAGGTGAGTCCAGCTTACCAGGGTTTGTCCTAACCCTGTGAGAAAATAGTTTTTGTACACTGGAGGTTAATAGAAAATATTGAGTAAAAAGTCCTAGTCACCACCCTGCTACGTAAGCACGTTGGGCTCCGAGCCCTGAGTCTTTCTAATTCTATCTCCCCTCCCCCAGTCTCCCAGAACAACGGCGCACTGAGTATTATTTCAGGTGAGTTCCCTGGTCTTCGCCCCTTCCTCCCCTCCCCAGCATCTGCTTGAGACGTCCACATACAGCTCCCGATGTTACCGGTGCTGGTAACGCACACGTGGTAGTGATATGGAAATGCCGGGATATGACTTAGCGAAACATAATTCAAAGCACACTTCTAACTGCCATGAGAGTAGGAAAAAAGTTAACATGTACGGACTACCTATGACGCTATAAAGACGACATAATTAGGGGCGCACGGGTAGCTCAGTTGGTTAAGTGTCCGACTCGTGATTTCAGCTCAGGTCATGAATTCCGGTTCATGAGACTGAGCCCATGTCGGGCTCTGCGCTGACGGCGTGGAGCCTTCTTGGGACTCTCTCTCCCCCTCTCTCTGCCCCTCCCCTGCTCATACTCTCTCACTCTCTCTCTCTCTCTCAAAAATAAACATTTTTTTAAATCCAAGATTATACAATTGAAGACAACTTGAGGAAGAACGGAAAGCTGCGTTCTTCATCAACATACACACATCGTCCTTTCCCAGCTCAGCACGCCCTCCGCGGTGAGTCAGAGAGGTCCAGGGCCATCCCATTTACATCGGTGCGGCCACCAAGTCTACCTGCCTCCACCGCTGCTCCCGCCAGGCTCTGCACTACATGTTAGGACACCGAGAGCACAGAGTAGGAAAAGTTCTGGGACAAGCGGAGGGTACACGGATGATAAGCAAAGTTTTATTCCTTTGCAACTCAACTGTTTTCTCACTGGAGAAAAAAGAGGGTGACTTAATTTTGATTCTGTCTTCGGAGTCCCTAGAAGAAACCATACAAAAACACAAAGTTTTTTCCGAGGGACAATCTAGAAGAAGTATTGCTTACTTTCATGCTGTTTTTATTACTACTTAAATTTCAGAGTGGTAGCTTTCAAAAACAAACAAACACTGGGCACCTACCATCTACCAAAGATACGTTAAATGTGAGGACACAGCAGAAATAAAAGGTCCCTGTCCTCATGGAGGTCAGAGTATAAGAATAAAGACAGACATTTAGGGATAAATGAACGATTAATTAATTAATCACAGCGCTGACATGAGGCAAAGACAAAGGCAGGATACCAAGAACACACACCTGGGGCCAGGGGCGGCTTCTGGAGAGAGTGAAATAGATACCCACTAAGGAAGGCAGGCTCACGACAAAAGTTCCTAAAAACGGCAGATCTGCTCAAGCATCGCTGTACTGGGGACCCAGAGGGATGATTACACAGAACTCGGACTCCAACCGTGGGCTTAACAGACACGACTGGAAAAGCACGTTTATTCCATGGCACCCTCAGCCTGCCTCATGACAACCCACAGGACAGCAAAAGCACCCTCCGGCCTTCAGCACTCAGATGACAGCCTTACCTGGGACCAGAGAGCAGGCCTGCAGTTGCCTGATGATGTGGCCTAGCTCCCCCTGGAGGTTAGCCCCACTGGAGCTCTTGAGGGCCTCCAGCATGTTCTCGGCATCCACCGTACCATCACCCTCGGCGTCAAACTGGGCAAAGGCCTGCAACACAAGAGATACAATAAAATCACGTCTGTTCCAAATCATGGATACTTTGCCGCTGGTGACACTGTTGTGGCTGCAGGAGGAGTCCACTGACATCATTCAAAGACCAAATAAATTCGGGATAGTAAGGCACCGTGTACGGAAGTATACTACGTGCACACACAAGGTTACCCTCTCATCTTTTTCATGGGATTAACCCCCTTTTCCCAAACAATTGCAGAAAGCAACCTGTGCAACATTTTCCAACTGGTTACAAAGTGCCAAACACAAAGCTAGAATCAGAGACTTGGCTTAGAGCAACACCTTGGGTTAGCCGGGCTTTTCCTTTCAAACACCCTTTGGACGCAAGACCCAACTTGATTTATCAACTCCACAGCCCTGTTTTCACTAACCTTCAACCGTATTCTCACTTGCTCCCTGCCCTTGTTGGGCCATCTGGGGAACTGGGTACAGCGTGGGATTTGGTCTGAATCCTGCTCTGTCACTAACCAGTGAATAACCACTAACCATTCCTTATTCTCCAAAAGCCTTACCTCCTTGATCTGAAAAATGCAGCAAATATTACCAAACTCACAGGCTGCTGTCTGGATTAAGTAACATCTGAACAGAGTCCAACACAGTGAAAGCATGTCAGAGTGCAAAGTGTCTCCTTCTCCTTTCTAACCTGCACTGTCATTCCCTCTGTGTCCCTGACACCATTCCCTCTCACATTCTACACGACTCCCCTCACCTAGCGACTGTCCCAGCTCCCCAGAACTCAATCTCTGCCACATTAGTGGCTTCTCTCTTCCTGACGATACACTCACGCACAGACATCCCTCACCATGAAATACTCTGAGAGTCTCCCCACCTTCTTTTCTAGGCCATTCTCTCCCTTCCTTCAAACTCCTGCCTTTTCCTTATTTCCCTCCGTCATGAAATGTGGAGATTTCCCACTGAGGTTTCATGACTGATACAAGTACCCACTGCTGTCACGGACCTCTAAACGATGCAGTGTTTAACAGGAACGTGACGAATCCCAGTGTTCGTGTCTAAAACCATGGGCATTCAGTGCAGGACGGGGGACAGTTCAGAGCAAAGCGTGAGAGAAAGCTGCCGCATTCTCTTGGCCTTTCCTCAACCTCGCCAGATTATGCAAAAAGTTAACAGGATCAAAGACTACAGTAATGAAGAAACAATGTTCAAAAGAAGAAAATACCTTTTTCTTTTCCGATTAGACCCATAGCTTACTACGGAAGCTCCACCCCAAAAGGGAAAGGAATGGATGGGATGAGAGGAAAGAGAGCATGATGGACAGAAGACACTGCCTGTGAGGACGGATGCAGGACCACGGTCTTCAGGGTGCAGAACAGGTGCCTGCAACGGGCTGTCACAAGAAGGGTCAGCGAGGATTAAGGTCGTGAGATAAAAGTCAGAGGGAAAAGCCCCTCACGAAGACGGACTCGTCGGTTGCCCGTGGGGTATAAAGACGGCTGAGGGCCTCCGCGAAGGAAGGCCCAGGCCTCAAGGCTTCCGAGCGAACCACAAGCAGCCATCACGAGTGTCCCAACAAAGGCATCTACCTCCGCCTCCTCCCGAAATCCCACCAAGACAACATTACACAGGGATGTTTTCCTAGAGCACAGGGACAGAAGCAAATATCGTATGATGCAACAGCAACAAAACTGTGGAAGCTGAGAAACAAACAGACGCCTAGTGAACACCACCGTCTGCAAGAAAGAGGCCCCTGAGCCGGGAGCGGGCAAGCGGAGACACAGGCTGCTTCGCGCTGAGGGGCCCAAAGCCTTCTTAGGACCCAGCAGCAGCGGGTGCTGCCGAAGGTGGAGGGAAACCCGTGGGAGGTCTGTTTCGGAAAGCAGGTAAAGCAGACTGGAGAGGCGCCGATCTTAAGGAATCACCGTGGGTTTCTTTTTAAGGGAAAAGCGTGACAGCGAGATTGTGTGTTTTTTTCCAGAGTTCTTACCTTTTAAGGATACATAATGAAAGATTAATCAATGAAATATTTGTGGCGGGAAAGATTTGCCTCAAAATAGTTTGGAGGAGAAGCAGGTGGAGTTTAGAGTAAATAAAATTGGCCTTGAGTTGGTAGCTGTTGGAGCTGGTGAACAGGTCTGTGAGAGTTCATTCTATTCTACTCTTACCTCTATTTTCTCAGGCTTAAAGCAAACGAACATACAAACGTAACAGATCTCCAGATCCTCTCCCCAGTCAGAAGCTGGGGTGCGGGGCTGATTTCCTCCAGAGCGTGGCACAGAGTCTCCGGACTAGGAGATACCAGGCGCGGCTGAAAGGGTCAATACTGTACTGAAAACGGGGCGCTAATGCCCAAGGGTCAAGGTCCGTAAGACTCACCCCTCCTCTAGGGCTCTCCGAGTGCTGGCAGCCAGTTTCACACTCTCCGGGCAAGACACTGGGGGGCTCTTCTCTGGGGGTGCTGGACAAGCCCCTGAGGACAGACCTGGAGACACTGGCACTGGAGGGCGCCCCCCGCAAGGGCCCAGCACCTTCCAGTGAGGCTCAGCTGTCAGTAAGCCAGACGCATGGAGCCCCCACCTCTTTAGTACCCTGCTCTTTAACGTGAGTGGGGGCAGCCCAGGACCACTGACGTTTGAGGAACGGCTTAATATGAAACACAGAACAAGCAACTTGGAGAAAAGAAAGGAGAAGGAGACAAGACCGTCAAAAAGGTGATCATCAGTATCTTCAGACAGATATTTAAAAAAAGATATTTTTAACACCACTTTTACTAAGGTGTAACTCACATACCATCAAACTCACCCTTTTAAAGTGCACAACCTAGTGGGTTCTAGTATATTCAGAACCCACCATATATCAGCAGCCACCACCAGCTAATAAAAAAGACGCTGTGTCATCATGAAAGAACAGGAGACTACTATTAAAGCCAGTCTATTCAGAATGTCTTCATAAGCTCCTGAAAGTTAACATATCACAGCAAAACGAAAATCTTAATAGATTTTGGAAGAGAAATCTCAAGAGGCTGGAAGTTCAGCTGACTGAGGTGCCCAGAGAGCACAGCAAAAAGACAGAATGACGGAAACTGGGAAAGAAAAGAGGAAAACACCCAGGAGGCCAGTCCAGGAGCCCACTATCCAAACACTCGGAGTTCCGGAAGAAAGGGGCACAGACAGCACAGGGAGAGAAAGGACAATCGTTACGATTCGAGGGGATCTCCCCAAACTGAAGGATGTGAGTTTTGAAACAGAAGAGGCCGAACACCCTACAGGTGGATAAAGGCACATGGTACTGAGACTTCACGTCGCTGAGCAGAGAGAAGTTCCTACTTGCAGGGAGGAGACACAGCGTCCATGTCAGAGGTCGGGAACCAGAGGCTAATTCCGCAGGTATGCCGGGAGATGGAAGGCGATGGGAGCTGGGCCCTCCACATATGGGGGAGGGGGGGGGTCCTCTCTAACCCCAAAGTCAGCATGTAGCCAAAATACCACCAACTGTGAAAGAGTGGAAAAAGACATTCTTCCACACACAAGGCTCTCGAAACACACACTAGTTCATGCTCCCTTAGTCAGAAGGCGACCAGAGGGTGGGGTCTCCTGAATAAAGACCACACGGAGAAAGAGGAAGATTGGGGTCCAACCGAGAGAGTGGACGAGTCCCTGGGGTGCTGCACAGCACACATCCAGAATGAGGCAGGTCGGAAAGCTCTGGAGAAGATGAGTCTATGCAACTCCTTCCTGTGTGCTTGAACACACTGAACGTGTTAGAAGACATTCAGGAAACTGGCAGAGAATCTGGAGTTAAATTAATGACAGGGACCAAAAAGCACCAATTCAGTTGTTAACGTGGGAGGAAAGACGTATAAGGAAAAGCAGCAGTGGAATAAACGGCTCAGGGACACAGACGATTCATGTCACCTTAATAACACACACACCGAGAGCAAACTAAACACAGCAGACACACTCTGCCGGGGGACAGGTGTGTGGATGTGGGTGAGGACAGGACGGCGAAGGACAACTAAGGACTCGTGCTCTGTGGGGGGAATAAGATGGCCTAAAAACTGACAACTCATAAAGTAATGTAAACATGACATCTGGTGACTCTGGGGACCTACCAGCACCAGCTGCAGGGGCCGAGTGACAACTCGGGGACAGTGAGACACTGCGTAGGGGCGCGGACGACCCATGGGCTCTATGCCGCGTGAGTGATGACAAGGAAAATCAAAAATTCTGAGTGTCCGCTTCAGGCACGGGATAGACTGCATCAGTGGTTTTACAGCTTTTTCAGTCACGTAATATTCCTCCTCTGTAAACACTGGATACATCAACCACAAATAAGAGTTCTGGGACAACCGGAAAGGCGTGAATATGGACATCAGATGACACAGACATGAACTGACATGGAAAGGTGAAGGCCACGGACTGAAAAAGTAGGCTACGAAAGAATATCAGAGAGCAGTCTCACGTTAGTTTTAAAAAACCAAATACACACACTTTGCACATTAGTACAAAGCCCCAGACACACAAATACGAAAACACACGTGTGTGTGCAAAATAAGACCTGAAAACATAAGTGTTTGCTAATGGCAGTAACATGACAATCTGCATCGAGGGGGATTTTTAAATATCAGGAAATGAGAACACAAGCCTGAAATAAAAATCGGAGCCAATGGGCGTGGAGGGAGACAGAACAGAAGCACAGCCTCCGTCTGCCCCAAGACCCCACCATGTGACAACCACAGCGCGCACAGCCCTTCCCCACTTGGCCCCGGCAGGGCACGATAAGGACTCTGAGGTCTGAGGGCATCAGCACAACTGCAGCCCGTCCCACGGGGAAGGACATATGCTTTGGGAAGCTCCGAATGAACATCTGAGCATCCCTAAACTCCAGGCACTCTGCGTAACACCACTTATCCCTCGTAACGGCAGCAGCAGCACTTAGTATTAACTGCCCCACTTTGTAGATGCACGGAGAGGTCAGATAACTTGCCTGAGGTCACACAGCGAGTACTGGAATCCGAGACTCCAGACTCAGTTCTTCAAGACTGTGTTCTCCTTCCTTTGCTCAGAGAAGGCCCAGGGCTCTTGCAGTCTGGAAACTGAGGACGTAAAATCTCTTTGAGCTCTTCTCTTTCCCCAACAGCACCTCATGCCCACGTTTGCTCAGAATTAGCCTTAAGCCTGAGACACGCTTTCTCTAAACCTCAAGATGGCACTCAAGTCCTACATCCACTAAAGCTCTTGGCTTCCTCCTTATTTCTTGCATCTCCAGTGCTCTCTGCTTCCCAACTCCTGTGCTGATGACAGACAAAAAAAAATCCCATAGAAGTAAGGTTATAAAAACGACGACAGTTTTGCTATTCCTCATAGATTCTGTTGGTCTGTCAATAGTTAATGAATACAACAAGAAGAATTTTGAAACAAACAAAAACAAAGACATTTTGGGTGAGAGAGAAAAAATCAGAACAGCATGACTAACAGCTTCACCAAATAAATAAGTCATTTCCTAACACTCGGAAACTGTCCTCAAAGAAACGTACAGGTTTTCTGGCACAAAAAAGACTCTCAGAGCAATGGAACAGAATACAGAACCCAGAAATGGACCCACAAACGTATGGCCAACTCATCTTTGACAAAACAGGAAAGAATATCCAATGGAATACAGTCTCTTCAGCAAGTGGTGCTGGGAAAACTGGACCGCAACATGCAGAAAAATGAACCTGGACCACTTTCTTACACCAGACACAAAAAAAAAAAACCTCAAAATGGATAAAAGACCTCAATGTAAGACAGGAAGCCATCAAAATCCTCAAGGAGAAAGCAGGCAAAAACCTCTCTGATCTTGGCCACAGCAACTTTTTACTCAACACGTCTCCAGAGGCAAGGGAAACAAAAGCAAAAATGAACTATTGGGATCTCATCAAAACAAAAAGCTTCCGCACAGCGAAGGAAATAATCAGCAAAACTAAAAGGCAACCGATGGAATGGAGAAGATATTTGTAAACGACATATCAGATAAAGGGTTAGTATCCAAAATCTATAAAGATCTTATCAAACTCAACACCCAAAAAACAAATAATCCAGCGAAGAAATGGGCAAAAGACGTGAATAGACACTTCTCCAAAGAAGACATCCAGATGGCCAACCGACACAGGAAAAAATATTCAACATCACTCACCATCAGGGCAATACAAATGAAAACAACAATGAGAAACCACCTTACACCTGTCAGAATGGCTGACATTAACAACTCAGGCAACAACAGATGTTGGCGAGGATGCGGAGAAAGAGGATCTCTTTTGCATTGTTGGTGGGAACGCAAACTGGCACAGCCACTCTGGAAAACAGTATGGAGGTTCCTCAGAAAGTTAAAAATAGAACTACCCTACGACCCAGCAAGTACACTACTAGGCATTTTCCCAAGGGATACAGGTGTGCTGTTTCGAAGGGACACATGCACCCCCACGTTTATAGCAGCACTATCGACAATAGCCAAAGTATGGGAAGAGCCCAAATGTCCATCGACGGATGAATGGACAAAGAAAATGCGGTATATAGATACAATGGAGTATTACTCGGCAATCAAAAAGAATGAAATCTTGCCATTGGCAACTATGTGGATGGAACTGGAGGGTATTATGCTAAGTGACATTAGTCAGAGAAAGACAAAAATCATATGACTTCACTCATGAAGACTTTAAGAGACAAAACAGATGAACAGAAGGGAAGGGAAACAAAAATAATATAAAAACAGGGAGGAGGACACTCTTAAATATGGAGAAGAAACAGAGGGTTACTGGAGGGGTGGTGGGAGGGGGGGATGGGCTCAATGGGAAAGGGACATTAAGGAATGTGCTCCTGAAATCACTGTTGCACTACATGCTAACTAATCTGGATGTAAATGAAAAAATAACAATAATTAACTAATTAATCAAATTTAATTAAAAAAAAAGACCGAAGGTGAGGGAATCACATTAAAAAAAAGAAGAGGGACGCCTGGGTGGCGCAGTCGGTTAAGCGTCCGACTTCAGCCAGGTCACGATCTCGCGGTCCGTGAGTTCGAGCCCCGCGTCGGGCTCTGGGCTGATGGCTCGGAGCCTGGAGCCTGTTTCCGATTCTGTGTCTCCCTCTCTCTCTGCCCCTCCCCCGTTCATGCTCTGTCTCTCTCTGTCCCAAAAATAAATAAACGTTGAAAAAAAAAAATTAAAAAAAAAAAAAAAGAAGAAGAAGAAACGTACAGGCTTTCAAACCGAACAGTAACGCCTCGTCTGTGTCACAGGACTTCGCGGAGTCTGGTTTGCTCATGCGCTTGCTCAACACTCTCTGATCAGCAGCCACTACACCCGACAACTTGCGCTCGTCTCTACACATATGAAAATAAACAGGGCACGGTCCTTGCCCTCTAAAACCCTCGCAGCCTTAGAGCAGACGGTAAACCCACGGCGGCAACGTGGTGTGTGATCACTGTAACAACGAAATTACAGATGAGCAACCGCGTACCTAACAGTTACTGAGCATTTACGAAGCACCAGGCAGAGCTCTAAGGCCCTAACGCGCGTCGACTCGCATTTTCCACAACAGCCCCAAACGCAGGTACTACCCTCTCACCAGTGAGCAACAGAGAGGTTACGTATTTGGTTCAAGTCCACATGATGAGTAGCAGTAAATAACGCTGCTTGGATTTGAATCCTATTAAGATTTGGGACCCCACACGAGGAACGGCTGTGCCATGAGCTAACAGGCACTCAGAGACCAGAAGCACCAGAGCGGGAGGGACGATCGGGGAAAACGGCCCCGAGGAAACAACCCTCGCAGTAGGCCTTGACAAATACCTAGGAATCTGTAAGCGTATGACGACGGGGCAGCCATGGTAGGTAGAGGGGACGGAGTGTGAGCACAGACAGAGTGCAGGGAAAACCAAGAGGACTACAACGTGCTTGGCGTGGCTGCAACCGAGGCAGGCAGAGGAAGAGCCGGACAGAGGTCAGGGTGGAGAGAGCCGGGCCCATTAGGCTGAAGAGCTCAATCTCACGGTAAGGGGACCACGAGGCCGCCGGAGAATATCGAGGGTGGAGGGAGCCAGTCATTCCCGATCTCTGTCAGCGCTCGAACTGGAACGGACTGACACATCTCTTAGGAGATGTGCCTCTGTACAGCTGGAACCCCTTCTCCAGTGTCTCTGGGACACACACTGGGGATGGGAAACTCCTGTCTTCTGGCCGGTTCTGACGGCAATGACTCTCTTCTCCACAGAACGAAAGGGAACGCGCCGCCTTCCCATCACCACCTGTGGGCGTGCGGAACATACCCGAGCCCTGTGCCCCCAAACGGCCCACGGACCACTGAAAACAGTGATCGTCTGGCACCGAGTCTCCCTCAACCAGTTCTCTATGTCGTACGGCTTTAGTCCCATTGCCACGCTGCCTGTCCCCTGGGGGACCCTCCGGTTTAACATAACCTCAGAGCGGAGCTTCTAAAGTCTCACTGGCTGAGCCGCTGGATGAAGCACGTTTCATGTCACGACCCCGTGTCCATAATGTTGACGCAAAAGTGTCATGAGATGATGTAATACTTTCTCTGATCTTTCCGACTCCATTCTGATCTGTTTAACGTTTAATATGCAAATTAACACTAAATTTCTAGCGGTTTGAAACTCTACGCCCTGGAACGTGGGGCCCAAAACCCAAGTGGATACACTAGGTCTGGCCCTAACTGTGCAGAGGGGATGAGTCCACTTTGATCTAAAAACAGAGCAGTGCCCCCTATTTCCATCGGGCCAACACCCATCTCCAGGCGGTCAGGGACGCGGCCCGCAGTCTCCTTGTCCTCCTCTCCCGATTCAGGCCTCCTCCTCCTACCACACCCGCCCTGCTCTGCCAGCCACAACGTAACCGCCCAGGCAGCACCCAAGTACAGGCCCTAGGCCATGCAGCATGTGAGAAGCAACGAGGGCAACACAGTGAGACTAAGAGGAAGTCTGGAATCAAGTATGGCGCCAGACTCACCGCCTCTCCTCTGTGAGCCTGGGACAAAACTCTGGGCCCCTACGTCTCAACCCCTCTTCCTGCTCAGCCTGTCCTCAGAGCTTGCCATGAGGATCCAAAGGTTTCAGGAACAAAACTACGCCTGGCAAAGTGCAAAGAACTGTTACTACAATCTACTACCCACCTCGCAGACGAGAGACACGCGCGTGGACTCTCCGGCTGCACATTTCTATCCATCTGCCCTGGCCTCGGGCAACACGGGACGGGGCTCAGACCGATCCTGTGTAACCGCCTGAACCAGCAGTGGGATCGAGACCATGGTACACACAGCAGACCAGAACCGGGGCAAGGACCAGAGGGCACACGTCAGGCTGCACACAAAGGTGGCACACTGGGTCCATTTGGGAGAAACATGCTTGCATCGGAGCTCTGGATCTGGTCTCAGTACTGCCACCTGCTGGCTGAGAGGCTCGCCTCTCACTTGAAGCCTCCCTTTGCCCACCTGTGAGGCAGTGCTGCAGCCGCGTCTAAGTGAAGTACTCAAAGGCTTAGTCCACAGAAGACGGAGCACACGGTCCTAGTGCAGAGCTGGGACCAGAGAAAAGTGACACCAGAAACAGCAGCAAGCACGTGCCAGGCACCGTTCCAGGCGCTCTGCGGGAACTAATTCATTTAACCCTCAGGGTAACTAGATAAGGCAGATACAGGACAGGCGGCTGAGACGCAGGGTGCTCGTGTGAGTCACGCGGCTTAGGCATGGTGGGACCAGGACTTGCCCGCGCGCAGGCTGACCCCAGGGCCCGAGTCTGAGGCTCAGGGCAGTGCAACGGGCGGACTTACAAAACAGCAAGCTCACTGATCCCATTAGTGGACTCGCTACTCATCTGTCCAGGGTGTTACAGAAGGGACCCCTTTACTGGGAAAGGGGAGGGGACAGGTTGCATGCAAAGGCTACTAAGCCACCCTGCCCGCCGACTCTAGACTAGATGCCAAAGGAGCGTCATTCCCAAACTCTGCCACACTCTCCCTCGTGACTCTATCTGCACATGCCACACCTTTCAACTGTATCCCTTCCTTCCTTTGCCAGGCAAATTCTTCCAGCCTCTCAAGCCTTGGTTTGGTGAAGCCTTTCCCAAACTCCATGCTACTGTTAAATGCTCCTCTGTGGGTCCTGAAAGACTGCTCAGGGTGGGGCAAAGGGCTACAGGGGGCAACGGGAGCAGAGGACAAAATCCCCACACATACGAGAAACTGTGAATGGGCTTGTCTGGCTGAAAATACCAGGAGATGAGCGTGGAAAGGTACTAAGACCTAAAGGTTAGCCCAACGTTTGATTGTGAAAGCAATGGGGAGCCACGGAAATTTCTACAGTAAGACAGCACCTGATGAAGTGGCATTTCAGAAATCCGGGAAATTAAAACAGAGCTCCTCCATATAGCTCTCTGAGACCATGAATTTCTCCGGAAGAAGCCAACGCCATCATCCCCAACCCAGAAAAGCACACGGCGCCAAAATAACCTCCAATTCTGCCAGCACCCTCCCCTGCCGCACTGCCTCTTCACCACCCGTGGCCATCGCTAACTGAAGGCTTCCTGGGTGCTGCAGCAGCAAAGGCAGGTGGGTGGGGCCTCGCAGCCTAACTGCTGAACGAGACCAGGCAGCGCGCTCCTAAGTGCCCAACGACGTGTACAGAACAGGAAACAAGAGCCTCAAGGGCGGGGCTGAATCAGAAGGACACAAAAGACATTTGAACCATGTCACAAGAAAAGCTTGGTCCTGGCCGGGTGACAGGGCCAAGGCAGGGAATCTCGAAGAACTGAGAGAAGCAAGGTCCACACACAGGACAAGGTGGGTGTCCCACCGGCTAGGGCACAGGGCTCACGCAGGTAAGGGCAGACAGGCCAGCCTGTGGGCTCCAACCCGTTCCGAGGACTATGCACCTGACTTTTCAGGCAGTAGGGGGTCCCTGCAGGCTCTGAGCTAAGGGTCAGTGGTGCCTGCAGCCTGCTTCATCTTCACGGTGCAGCCACAAGAATCTAACCCTTTGTGCCCTGAAAGGGTAGAGAGTGACATCTGCACAGTTCTGTCCGCATACTTCTTGGGCTCAGGGCCACTCTAAATTAGCTGATTAATACTGTTGACACGACAATGACAAATGGTATTTTTCTCTAAATTTCCTCTAAAACCCAGCAGTGACTAAGAACCTTTCTAAATTTTCACTAAAGCTATATTTAACTGTTTCCTCAAACATCAAAAGATACATTACTGTAAGGTGACGGATTGAAGATAAAACACAAGGCTGGAGAATGAGGGCAGCACCATATTGAATCTGTTGAATCAACGTGAGGTCCCTACAGGGGAGAACACCCACTGAGCCCTGGCTGTGAGCCGGGGCCGTGCTAAAATGATAGATAAATAAATAAAAATGGTCCTTGCCTCAGATTTACAGCCCAATGAATTTCCCAAAGCACCAAAGTGAGTATGTCAAATTAATACAGTAAGACCCATTCATCTCAATTCCCCCCTGACGGCCGACTGCTGCCGTTCTGTGTTCAGCACCTCTTCCTGCCCTGGACTCTACGCGATCTTCTGCAAGCCTATCATGCCGAGAGCACAAACACGTCGTCTCTAGTCTCTGATGTCACACAGACATTTAATTTTAACTCTACCGCTCTTCCGCATAGAAGTCAACTAGATACCGCTCCCCAGAACAGACCGAATCCTTCCCCATGGACCACACCTACCACGAGAAAAGGTAAGTCACACTATAAAATGATAACGCTTCAGACTTTGGTCTGGAATACAATTCCAGCAACTTCTCTAGGACACCACCGCAAGCAACCAAGGTCGTGGGAATGTGAAGGCAAGGCACCTGGGTGGATGCAGACGGCAATGCAGACTTGGAGCCCAAGAGCAAATACACAGCTCGGCAACTCAGCCGTGTGATAGGAACGCATGCCAATGAATCTGCTCCACTGTGCTCGAGGAAGAGAAATAACTCATCATTTTAGTTGCTACCACAAAGACATTTTATTATTCTTTCACAAAAACCCTTACACTTGTATGGAAGTATCAGAATACATTTTCACCAGCTTAAGGGGAGAATTAACTAAGACACACAAATGTCTCCACACTCAATTCAAAGGACAGACTTACCTTAAAGCACAGAATCACATACGTGGCTAACACTTAACTCTTGGGATATTACTAATACAATTACCCTGTATTTATGGACAGAACAACCACTGTGAGCTTATCCCAGTCAGGTTTTTATTTTATTTTTTTATTTTTGAGAGCGAGAGACTGGGCGTGAGTGGAGGAGAGGCAGAGAGAGGGGGACACAGAATCCAAAGCAGGTTCCAGGCTCCAAGCAGTCAGCACAGAGCCTGACGCGGGGCTGGAAGCCACGAACTGCGAGATCATGACCTGAGCCAAAGTAGGACGCTTAACCGACTGAGCCACCAGGGCGCCCCCCAATCAGGTTTTTCAACCTGAATAAGCCTTCACATAGAGTCAGACCTGCTCTCTTTCACTAACCAGTGCTAACCAGTGCTAACCAGTACAGAAGGAAAGTCCCAACTATCCCCACACCCAATCTAATACAGCTAAATAGACTTCGAGAAAAATACACCATGCTTTTTCTCAAATTTGAATTATCCTTGCCAGGCCTCCCTTAGCACATAGGGGAGAATTAAAGAATTAAGGCTAGGGGCGCCTAGGTGGCTCAGTTGGCTGAGCGTCTGACTTTGACTCAGGTCGCGATCTCACAGCTCGTGAGTTCGAACCCAGCATCGGGCTCGCCGCTGTCATCGCAGAGTCCCCTGACCCCCCTCTCTCTGCCCCTCCCCTGCTCACACTCTCTCTCAAAAATAAATGCAATATTAAAACAAAAAAAGAATTAAAGCTTAAGAGGAATGATGAGACTACAGAATACCAATCACAGAGAAGCAGGTCCTTGAAGGAGAAAGGGCACAGGCTTCAGCGACAGAAGACTCACCCTTGAGTGTCACTACCCAAACTTAATTTCCAATCTTCTTAGGTGAGTCCCTGAACCCTACAGAGTCTTCAGTCTCCTCCTCAGTGTGGTGGCTGCTGTCACCCACGGGCCCTGCACGGCTGGCCAAAGTCACCAGATACCAAGTGTTTGAATACATCGTAGACAAGGAGGGAGACCGTCACACAGAGGTGAACGAAGACTTCCCGGCACGTATCTTGTGACTTCGGTCTACGGACACTTAAAGCTCTACGACACAGCCCTAGATGGAACCCGGGATTTTTACAAACACGAGAACCTGCAACATTTTACAAGTCACCAGTTCTTACCACTGTGCTTACAGCCCCTTAATGTTTATTTTTGCCACATAGGTGGCTACTGGGACTTTGTGTTTCATAACAGGAAGGTACAACCATTCGGTTTTTCCTCCCGGGTATTTCTTCAGTTACAGGGGCGGAGTGACCTCCGGATTTAACTATGCTCAACGGTCCATGGATCACCTCGAAGGGATCTAAGTCCTCACCGAGCATAATATTTTTGACTTTCGGTCACTGAAAGGAAAAGAAAGAAAAGACATCACATCAGCCTAGGAGGCAACAATGCGGCAATTTCCTCACTGGAACAAGGAGATGACCCTGTATCTCAGGCAGGTCTTCTCTCCCAGGACTCTCCAGACGCAAACGCCCAACAGGCTAAGACACACCTCCACTTAGCTGCCCCATGGACACACTGAGCTCAGCACGGCCAAACCAAACTCATCTTGTCTCTGATCGTCCCCTCCTGAAAAGGTTTCTGTTGTCAATAAACAGTACTGTCACTTTTCTGACTGCTTAAACCAGTAATGCTGGGGTCATCCTTGATTCCTTTCTCCTTCTAATCCTCCACTCAGACTCAGGACTGCCTGTCCTACCTCCTACACACCTCTCAAAATTGTTCATAATGGCCTCCAACCGATCTCTTTGGATCCACTTCTCCAACCAGTTCTACACAAGGAAGCACAACCATCACGTACCCTGCTTAAAACTCGTTTCCAAACTCCTATTTCACAGAGGCTGCAAAGGACTCCCCATGGGCTGATTCCTGCCTACTCCTCTAGCCTTGCTCTCTCCTTCAGCATTCAGGAACCGAGCCACGTGAGTCAAAGACTAATTATAATGTGATATCTGCTCTCCTCTTTCACAGTAATTACATACTTATTTTTCAGCAAATTACATGGCCATGAAATAAAAATCTCGCCCATTCCCAGCCTCCCTTGCAGCTAAGCGTGGCCATATCACTGGGCTTGAGCCAATGGGATGCGAGCCCTGCCCTTAAGAAAGGAGATATGGCCCTCTCCTTCCCTTTTCCCTTTCCTGCCGGCATAATGTGCAAAGTGACAGCGGAAGGAATCATTTGGGTCACTAAGTAAAAGGTGCCTGTGGATGATGACAGCACAGGAAGATGGATGGAGCCAGGTCCCCGATGACTGAAATTGCCATGTCAAAGCTGGACTACCCACCTGGACTTTTCCATATGAAGCCTGTTTACTATTTAAACCACCAACGCACGGGCTTCTCTGTCCCTTGAAGCGGTTTTGCCTAAGCCTCATTCATCACCCTATTCTTCCAGACTCTCCATTCTCTGGACTTTGGTGCACGTGATTCCCTCTGCCTGAAACACTGTTAACCCTTCTTCTGATCCTTGCCTGCTGTCACCCTTGAACTCAGAGCTGAGATGTCACCCTCCACATAAGTTTTCCTTGACTTCCCAGAGGAGATTAAATACTCTGGCTATTTTTTTCCCTACACTTTCCTTTGGCTAATAGTCACCACACCTATAATTGCTGGGCTCACGTGTGTCTCCTTCAGTACTAAATACCCTTTCAGAGCAAGTGTCTGCTTTTTCCACAGTCATCCAGGAGCCTGGCACTCAGCACATGTTCAACAAATATTTGCTCAGTGAACAATACCACAGCCCTCGAGTGACCTCTGGACAACACCCTGAGGATTTCTTGACCTTACATTACAGGGCTCCTGTCAGCGCCACTCACAGCTCTAATCCTGTCACTCTCAATGTAAATACTCTCCCTCCATTCCCTTCTGGACAATTCTGAAATGTGCCAACTCCTTCAACTGATCTGCACAGCCCTTTCTGGGACCACTTCATTTTCTCTTAATACACCGAGAGCCAGAGTGGAACGTATTATGTGAACTCTTGGAATTAAGAAAATATATAACATGGAGACCCTTCACTAACTAATATGATCACATTGTCAAGAACTGAGATATCTTACAGGTATCTTCTGAAAGAAAATGTAAGAAACACACAAACCACAGTACCTGAATTCTGACTACACACAGTAAACGTTCTTAAAATACTTTAGGAGCCTCTTGTTGTAAAGCGTACATCACTTTTTAACGTCATTACAACTAGCTGTCGGTCTACTGCTTTATATACTCACCCTTCACCGACCCTGAAGATTTTACATGGCTTACTCATTTTCACAAAATAAGCATCTTTTTGTCATAGCGCTGTGGAGTTAAAGAAATAGGGTCCCAAGAAGAAGGCAGTGGGACGTAAGACAAAGAAACCAGAAAAATCAACCTGATAGTATCAGGTTGCCAATGACTCAGTGGACGGCCCTGGCTCAGTTCTTTTCAACTCCACAATGAAACGTACAGGTGATTCCTAAAATCTCTTTGAAGAAACAACATTGTTGCCATATCAATTTGCTGTTAACCATTTAATAGAGATGATGTTGGTGACTTAGGCCAAAGGCTGTGTAATTACAAGTATTTACAGGAAACCTGACATTTGTCTATCAGTTTTAGGTTATGCGGAGGCTTGAGTCTAAAATACGGTTCTTCGACTATCTGGAAACAAACGTGTACTTTGGAAATGCTAGTTTCTGTGCGATGAGAATGGCTGCTGGAATGTGAGATTTTTCACTGTGTGTCATTTTCCTCCCACATTTGTTAGGCGCCCACACTGGATTCGGAAGGTGCTCTGGTCAATAAAACAGAATGGTTTTCTGTGTTCACTGCCACTCCCTCGATCCCTATACGCCTCCCTTCCCTTACACTGTCCCGGAGCCTGATAAGGGAGATCCAGAGAGCAACCGATCAAGCGTCAGGCCAGGGCACAAATGTCTGTACTACCACATGCAAAGACATCTGGGCTTGGCTTGCCCAGTTCTTCCAAGCACGAACGGCCTAGTCTGGGCTTTCCGCACCTCTAGTAAAGGTTAAAGAGATTCGCAGCCGTCCCCCGGAGTGTCCAGGCTGGAAGCGAGCGCCCCTTGCTCCCATCCTCCGAACTTGCGGACCTTGTGGGTTCCTGCCTGGCCCGTCTAGAGCCGCACCGCCCACCTCTTCACGCCCTAGAGGGCGACCGCCCTGCCCCCGCCCCCGCGGTCGCCAGCCGGGCCTGACCTCCTCGAACTGCTCGCCCGAGCAGCCGGCGCCACGAGCCTCCAGCAGCTCCCGGAACTGCTCCAAGGTGACGGACTCTTCGCCGCGGCCCAGCCGCTCTTCCAGCCAGCGCAGCAGCGCGCCGTGGTGCCTAGACACCAGAGACTCGCAGGGCGGCGCGGGCCGCAACGCCGCCGCCGCCTCCCGCAGCCGGGCCGGCTCCAGCAGCGCCGCGGCGGGCGGCAGCGCGGGCGCCGCGGGGCCCGGGCCGGAGATCGTGCCCGAGTCTGCGGCCCACTCCTGGTGCGGGCCCCAGCCCTCGCCACCGGCGGCGGCGGCTTCGTCTTCACTGCTGTGACTCGGAGCGTTCCCCATGGGGTCTCCGTCTCGGGCGTCCGGCTCTGCCGCCGCCGCCGCCGCCGCCTCCCCGCCTCGACCTGTCAACCTCCGGCGGCACCCGGCGGGCGGGGACAGGGAGGGGACGACGGCGGCGGCTGGAGCTTCCGGCTTCGTCGCCGTCAAGCGAGGACTGCCGTCGCAAAGGCGCCGTCAAGCGGATTCTACCAGATGCCGACAGACAGCACGCGGAGGACAGAGGGTGGAGCCCCAATTTTCGAGAGGGCGAGAGCGTCCTCACGTCTACGTCATGCCGCAGCCGCCTCTGCCGCCATTTTTGTTGGGGGCGGCGCCCGGCGCGGCCAGGCCCTCCTCAGCTTCCTTGCTCGGTGTCTCTCCACGTTCACTAGCTACGCTGAAAAATGACTGAAAGGCATCGGAGGCAGGGAGTGACCTTTCGCCACAGCCTTTTCCCCTTCAGTCCTCCGTTGTCCCTTTGGTGACGCGGACGGGGGCGAGAGGGCGTCGCGCCGGTGACGTCACAACGGCGTCGCCGCCATCTTGACCGCGGATGGCTGGGCGGCCGCTGGCGAGGAGCCGGGGCCCTGCGGCGGCCTGGATGCCGGGGCTCGGCGGGCGAGGGCTCTGGCTGGGCCTGGCGGCGGCGGTGGCGGCAACGGCGGCGGCGGCGCGGTGGCTGGGCTGGTGGAGCGGCCGCGCCGGCCTTCGCCTTTTCGTTCCCGAGGAGCTGGCCCGCTACCGCGGCGGCGCCGGGGACCCGGGCCTTTACTTGGCGTTGCTCGGGCGCGTCTACGACGTGTCCCCCGGCCGGAGGCACTACGAGCCTGGGGCCCACTATAGCGGCTTCGCAGGTATCAGCGAGGCGGCTCACGCCTTTTTCTGCTGCGACGCGGGCCCGTAGCCGCCTCTGCACCGTTCGCTCGTGCACTCATTCGTTCGTTCGTTCATCCATTCCTCGGCCTTTGTGTCCCCACGTTCCTCACACCGGTGCGGGGGCCGTGCTCCGCTGCATCGTCGCTCTGGTCTCTTTGGCCCGGTCGGGACCGTGGCCGACTGTCACCAGCCTGTACCTACCCCCCACCCCCACCCCCACCCCCGTCTGTCCCATCCGTTCTTAGCGGCGTAGGTTCGAGAAGCAGGCCTCCTGCCTCTTCAGTTGCCTACCGGCCGCAGCCTCCGAACACCTGCTTTGTGCCACACTGCGTGGCTCAGGGCAGAGATGAGTGAGACCTGTCCCTGCCCTCAGAGTTCCCCGACCGATTCCAGCCGCCTCCTATCCAAAGGAAACTTTCTTTGCTCCCACTCCAAGTCCCCCCTGGAAATAGTAAGTTCTCTCTTCTAGTATAGGTGCGCTTGTCTCCGTTAAAGGTTATGAGGTAGGAACGCACGGAACGGGTCTGCTCAGCTTCACAGCTCTTCAACAGAGCTGCGTGTACGTTAGGCCTGGAACGTTTGTCGGATGAGACGTATTGTTTTATAGTTGAGGGGACTGACGAATTTGCCTGAAGCCCCCACAACTAAGTGCTGACAGGCCTTGGGCCAGGATCTCCAGCCTCTTTCTTTGAGAGATGTTGTCCCACCAGCCCAGAGGGATAACCGCCTCCCAGATTAAGGAGGAGAAAAAATGCTGAGCTTAAGGCCACTAACGGCTGGTATTAAGTAAGCATTTCTATTTGTCGTAGTCTTGGGGAATGGGGAAGCTGCGTCTGGTGCTTAAATACAAGTGACTTCCGTGTCTCTAGGGAGAACTCCGGAACCGGAAGCATCCACAGAGAAGGAATTGGGGTCAGTCGGTGTTGCCAGGCAGGGAAGGGACTTCCCCAGAGTGCCCCGTGACCTAGAAGCAGAGCTGGTACTGGAGTCAGGGTTCACTTGCTGTCAGGGGAGGGGCAGTTGGTGGCGCCCAGCCCCGTCACACCCCTGTTGCAGCTGCCCTGGTGGGAAGCACAAGTGTGAGCATAGACCCTTTCGTCTCTGGGGTGATTTTCCCCTTGCAATGTGTCTGCAGTCTGCTGAGTTCCTTTGTGCCCGTTACTCGTCCAACATCCCTTCCTCGACCACTACTGTGCAGCCCGCCTCGTGCCGGGTGCCGAGGAATGAAATTAACTTAACGTTCCCCACCACCCACACAGTCTGGGAGGGTCTAGCAGATACGTTCCTTTATTCATTTGTTCGTTCAGTCAATATTTTTAATATGTGAAGATATAATCACATAATACAAAATCCACCCTTTTACACCATACAACTCAGTTTTTAATTTTTTTTTTTTAACATTTATTTTCGAGAGAGGGAGAGAGAGTGCGCACTCTAGAACGCAAGCAAGGGAAGGGGCAGAGAGAGAGAGGGAGACACAGAATCCGAAGCAGGCTCCAGGCTCAGCCGTCAGTACAGAGCCCGACGCGGGGCTCGAACCCACGAACCGTGAGATCATGACGACCTGAGCTTAACCGACTGAGCCCCCCAGGCACTCGTAGTTTTTTTTTAAAATTTTTTTTTTTTCAACGTTTATTTATTTTTGGGACAGAGAGAGACAGAGCATGAACGGGGGAGGGGCAGAGAGAGAGGGAGACACAGAATCAGAAACAGGCTCCAGGCTCTGAGCCATCAGCCCAGAGCCTGACGCGGGGCTCGAACTCACGGACCGCGAGATCGTGACCTGGCTGAAGTCGGACGCTTAACCGACTGCGCCACCCAGGCGCCCCTCGTAGTTTTTAATATAGTCAGAAAGCTGTGCAAACATCTTCCCAGTCTAATTCCAGACATTTTTATTCCCCCCGAAGGAAACCCCCATATCCACTGGCAGTCCCCACTCCTTCTACCCCCCAGCCTCTGGCAACCACTGTCTACTTTCTGTGTGGACATTTCACATAAGTGGAATCATACGCATGGCCTTTTGTGTCTGGCTTCCTTCACTTAGCGCAGTGTTTTCAAAGTTCAGCTTGTATCGTCATGTATCAGAACTGCATTCTGCTTTATGACCAAATGATACTCCATTTTATGTATACGTATATACCACATGTTGTTTATTTGTTCATAATTTGTTGGACATTTGGGTTTCCGTTTTTTGCCTATTACGGAGAGCACTGCTATGAACACACGTGGACACACTCGTGTGGACATGTTTTCAGTTCTCTTGGGTATATACCTGAGAGTAAAGTTCCTGGGTCATGTGGGAACTCTTGTGTTTCACGGTTTGAGAAACTGCCACATTGTTTTCTCAAGTGGCTATATTCCCACCATTGGTGTATCAGACTTCCAGTGTTTCCACATTCTCGCCAAATTTGTCTTTTTTTTTATTATTATTATAGTCAGTGGCTTTGATGCCGTAGTTCATCGTAGTTTTATTTGTATTTCCTGAAAAACTAAAGGCGTCAAACATCTTTTTCTGTGCTTGCTGACCATTTGTTTATTTTCATGGAGAAATGTCTGTTCAAATCCTTTGTCCATTTTTTTTTTTTCAATGTTTTTTATTTATTTTTGGGACAGAGAGAGACAGAGCATGAACGGGGGAGGGGCAGAGAGAGAGGGAGACACAGAATCGGAAACAGGCTCCAGGCTCTGAGCCGTCAGCCCAGAGCCCGACGCGGGGCTCGAACTCACGGACCGCGAGATCGTGACCTGGCGGAAGTCGGACGCTTAATCGACTGCGCCACCCAGGCGCCCCCCTTTGTCCATTTTTTAATTGAGTTTTTTTTCTTATTGACTTGTGAGAGTTCTTTATAAACCCTGGATACTAGACCCTTATCAGACCATGATTTGCAGATATTTTCTCCCATGTCATGGGTTGGCTTTTCATTTCTTGATGGTTTACTTTAATGCACAAAATTTTAAATTTTTGATCAAGTCTAGTCCGTTTATTTTTTGGTAGCTTGTGCCTTTTGTGTCTCATCTAAGTAACCATCACCTAATCCAAGATCACAGAGATTTATACCTGTGTTTTCTTCTAAGAGTTTATACTTTAGCCCATATATTCAGGTCCTTGCTACGTTCTGAGTTAACTTTATGCATGATGTGTTCTTTTGCATCTCGCCATCCAGTTGTCCAAGCACCATTTGCTGAAAAGACTCTTCATTCCCCTGGGGCACTTGGGTGGTTCAGTCCGTTAAGTATCCTCTTGATTACAGCTTAGATAACGGGCTCACAGCCCTGAGGTCTAGGCTCCAGGCTAGGGTTCTCTCTCTCACTCTCCTTGGCCCCTCTCCTGGGTGCATGCACACAGGCTTTCTCTAACCAAATAAATAAACATTAAGAAAATAACTTCTCTCCTCCCTTGAATTATTGAAAATAATTATTGTTAACTGACTTATTGAAAATTGATTATAAATGCATGGGTTTCAGATAGCCAATATTTATTGATAATTACTAAAGATTAGGCCCTACCAGACACTAGGGAGTCAATCCTGAGTTTGGTATGTTCTCTTCCCTGATAAAACTTGCAGACTAGTAGAAAAGACAGACATGACATAGTTATTACGTAAACAATTAATGAATTATTTTTGTGACAATGTTAAAGGGAAAACACACTTGTATTACCAGAGGCCCTAACCTAACAGGGGGAGGAGAGAGAGGAAGAGAGCACAGTGGGCAAGGCAGGATTGGTGGCTGCCAGTGTAGGGCCCTGAGTACTGTGTTAAGGAATCTGGATATAGTTCTAGGGTAAGAGGAAGCCGCTAAGGATTGTTTTTTCAATTTTTTAAAGTTTGTTTATTTTGAGAGACCATGAGCGGGAGTGGGGCAGAGACAGAATCCCAAGCAGGCCCTGCATTGTCAGCGCTGAGCCCGATATGGGGCTTGATCCCAGGAACCATGAGATCACGACCTGAGCTAAAATCAAGAGGCAGACGCTCCACCGACTGAGCCACCCAGGTGCCCCAGAAGCCCCTGAGGGTTTTTAATCAAGAGAATGACATCGGTTCATGTTTAAAATACCAGTGTAAATGATGTATGAAAAATAGTAGGGAAGGAACAAACGTAGGGAGAGCTGCTAGGGGTTTACTGTGGTAGTTCGGATGAGCGACAGTGGCCACTTGGGCCAGCTTAGTGGCACACAGAGAAAGACACGGATAGAAGAACCACTTAGGAAGACACAAGGGGGCGCCTGGGTGGCTCGGCTGAGCGTCCGACTTCGGCTCAGGTCATGATGTCACAGTTCGTGGGTTCGAGCCCCGCGTCAGGCTCTGTGCGGACAGCTCAGAGCCCGGAGCCTGCTTCCGATTCTGTGTCTCCCTCTCTCTCTGCCCCTCCCCCACTCACACTCTGTCTCTCTCTCCTTCAAAAATAAACAAACATTAAAAAAAAAAGTTAGACACTCAAGGACGTGAGGGATAAAGGAGGTGTTGCGGACTGCATTTCTGCACTGAGGAACTGTTTGACATTTACCAAGATAGGAAACACTCGAATGGCTGCAGGTTTCCTGGGGTGGGGGTGCTCGTTGGTGTAGTGTGGACATTTGAACTCGTGACACTTGTAAAACATCTAAGGGGCATTGAGTAGACCATTGGATACACCGGTCTAGGGCTGAGGAGAAGTCTGGCAATCCTCGGCGTAGAGGTGGTTGTGAAACCACAGGAGTGGACAGCCGAGGAGGAGGCAAGAATTGATCCCTAAGGCTGGTAGGAAATAAGCTAGAGAGGGAGGAGGAAGGCCAGGAATGTAGTGTCACGGAAGCCAGAAGACACGTTGATGCTGCTGAAGGTACACGAAGAAGATGATAAGCGCCAAAATACGTGTCCAAGATCCGGGAGCACGTGTCCCAGAGGAGGGGAGACGAGCTTTTCTTGGAGATGCAGAGGGGGGGTTGTCAGGTGTTTCTCAGAAGATAGGTTCTGGAGTGGCTGCAGTGCCAGTGATCTGCAGGTTAATCTATGTGGGCCCCTCTCTCCTGCAGGCCGAGACGCGTCCAGGGCGTTTGTGACAGGGGACCACTCTGCAGCAGGCCTGGTGGACGATGTGTCCGACTTGTCATTTTCAGAGCTGCTGACGCTTCAAAACTGGCTGTCGTTCTACGAGAAGAATTACGAGTTCGTTGGTAGGTATTCCACAGGCCATTTCCGTAGATTCTCTTCAACGGGCTTGCCGTTTTCTAAAGGGTTAGAGTTCAGGGGACTGGACTCGAGGTTCAAATCTGTAAAATACCCACGGATCTTTCACTTAAACTCTGGTGGTTAGTGTGGCGGTGCGTCCCAGAAGGACGTGGCCGGGACACCGGTTTCCGTCACTCTTAACCTTGGGAGAAGATGGCACAGCCGTTCGGTTTGGCTTCTGTGTGCCCCGGAGCTAGTGACTGCCTGCACCACCCTCGAACAGCCAGCCCCAGGCGCCTCGCTGTGCCCCAGGCGTCGGGCTTCAGCACCCCGTCCGTCAGGAAGGCTTGAAGCCTCAGTTTGTGTTCCATTTTGGCAAATACTGTTTTATTTTGTTCTGTAAGGAGACCAGCATTAGTCTGTGTCCATCCTGAAGGACCCGTCTCCCGGGTAGAAGTCAGGCCAATCCCACGTTTGTTAAAGCCGGTCACGGGGGCACTGCACTTGCTACTTGTGATGCTTCAGGGAATCACCTTTTAAACAGACAACCAGTGGTGTCCTAAAGAAATGTTAGACTCTAACCACTAGATGGCTTTGTAAACACTGGACATTGGGGTGGTTGGGCTCTTTTCATCCCCTGCAGCCCTGACCTCTCACTGTAACCCACGTTGGACGCAGCTGAGCTCCTGAGGGACATCGGTGTCACCTCACCACCGGGACGGGTCTCAGTTGGAGGCATTCTTTCTCTGCCCCTAATACCTCTGAATATCTGCTCTGTCATTACTACCCGGGTCACCTCTTCTGAGAACCTTGCCATCTGTACTAACGCCTCTGCTCCCTCCACATCTGACTGATCAGGCCTTTCTTCATACCATCTACATTCTTTCTGTTTCCAGTCCCCACCCCACGCTCTTGGTTGGCTCTTGTCCTCCCAGCCTGCAGACCCCTTCTTTATTGTCACCCAGTCTGCCCCGGGTCATTCCCGACGCCACAACCATGTCTGGCCTCTGTTCCGCTGAAGGAACTGACCTCTCTGCAGACCTTCAGGAGGCTGGTTGAAACATTTTGGTTAATAAGGACAAGAAATCTTAACACAAAACCGTAAAGACAGAGCTCTGAGAGTGGGCAAAGGGTGCCAGAGCAAACACGTCATCCTGACATTTGGGGAGCAAACTGACGTGTTTGTGCACATGAGCGAACCAGCCTTGTCTGAAGAGTGTTAGTGTGCGTGTGAGGGCAGGGGAGGGATGTGGTCTCGAGAGGCTTCAGACAGATTTTAGCTACAGTCCACGTCTATCTGAATACCTACGACGGATAAGGTGTGCTCCGTCCTGGTGGGAGCTGGGCCAGCGAGGAGTTGGTGCCGCTCCTGTGCTGTTAGCTCGCTCGATGGGCCGTGGGCCGTGTTAGGCTCTTTAGGGGCCCAGAAACCCTCAGGCCACGTCAGAGGATGAAGGTTTATTCTGTGCTGCGCGCACGGAAGTGAAGACGGGAAGCCACCTTGGCAGCCACATGGCCAAGCTGCACGAGCAGATGAGATCTCTTTTCTTTGTGTTCTGGATACAGCACTGGTGTGGAGACCCAGCCGGTGGTGACCACCATTCCCAGGACACGGCTCCCACAAGTCTTTCTCTGTTGCCTCTGTTACTGTTGCCCTCTGTTGGGGTCTCACTTCTAAAACCCACCACGACGGGCTGGTCGCCTTGCATGGAGACCCTCTAGGAGAAAGTTTTCTGCTAGGCCGACTCCTAGGCTGCAAGCCTGGTCCCGACCCTTCGTTTGTTCTAGTAAGCGTTTAAGATGAACGCTCCCTACGAAGCTGTTGTGAGTGCTGGGGTTTCACCGGTGGGAGAGACATGCCGTAAATAAGGAAACCGATGACCCGTTTCCAGATAGGGCTGTGTACGACTAAAACCAGTGTGATGGGGGAGGGGCCTGTGGCACCTTTAGAGCAGATGGTCGGGGAGGCCTCTAGGAGGGGCTGGGAGCGAGGGGCAGTCAGACTGAGGTCTGGAGAGAGAACGTTCTAGGCTGAGCAAACGGCGGTGCCGAGGCACGGTCCGCGAAGAGAAAGAAGCCTGTGTGCCGGAGTCTGCGGCACACGAGGGGGGAAGGGACGGCTGTAGCCTTGGAGGCCTTGACAAGAAGTCTGTGTTTGATCCACGCGCTCTCGGAAGCCACTGGAGGGCCAGACCAGGCATGGAGGTGACAGGACATGACTCGTGTTTTATGAAGATGGTCCGGTTGCTTTGTGCAGGAAGAACAGTAGGGAGGCATGGACCGAAGCGGACGGAGCAGGTGGGAGGCCACCGCTGGGGTCCACAGTTCGGGTGAGGCTGGGGGCAGTGGAAACGGGACGGGCAGAATCGCCGTGTCTTTTAGAGGTCGGACACGAGCAGAGGGAAGTACGTGCTGTATTGGAACGGGGTGGCGGCTCCTAAGCCAGGTCACAAAAGTGACGTGAACAGAACCGAAGTCGGGCTGAGTGGACCCGAGGGGTGGCCCGAATGCTGGGCACGCAGCTGCCACTGGCGTCCGGGCACAGTGGGGGCAGGTCATCCCTTTGAGAGTACTTTCTGCTGCTTGTCCTTGGTGCAGGACGGGGGGACTCGAGAAAGCCCCTGCCCCGAAGGAGAACTGACTGCTCGGGCTCAGGCCCACAGGCCCACGCACCACTCGCTGGCTCTTCTGAAAGAATCTAAAACTGTACCAAGGACTGAGTGAGACCGAGCGGGAAGAGGGTGGTGGGTGGAGAACGTGAGCCCTAGCTTCATGGGCCCCCCAGCCACTCAGCCTCCCGTGTCTCTTCTGGGAGCGGGGACCCCAGCTCCTCTCCCATAGGTGCTTAAGAGGATTCACAGAACGGTGGCAGTGTGAGCACAGCACCCGACACGGAGTAAATGCTCAATAAACGACTTATTTGTAGTTCTACCGGACAAAATAATTGAACGTGGGGAAGAACCGAGCCACAGAAATGTTACCTGACCAGCCAGCCACTTGTCTGACAGGCGCCTCGAGCACTGCGGGGCACGGAAGGATGGGTCACTCGCAGCGCGGCCCTCGGAGAAACGGCGTCAGCACGTGAGGCGAAGCCAACGGCCTCCGTGCTGGAGGCGTCCGCGGCTAGAGCAGGGGTCTCACCAGACACTAAGGAGTTCTCAGTCCGCAGCCCAGAAACCCTGGGGACTTGCACTGCACCACGGAGGTGAGGCGTTTACTCGTGCGTCCCTCCCGCCGTGACTCTAACCTCCACTCTCCCGTCACCGCAGGAAGGGTGATAGGAAGGTTCTACGGAGAGGATGGCCTCCCGACCCCAGAACTGGCCCAGGTGGAAGCCGTGATCACCCGGGGCGCGGAGGCAGGCCGGCGGGCGCTGGAGGAGAAACGCAAGTTCCCGCCGTGCAACGCCGAGTGGAGCTCCAGCAGGGGCAGCCGGCTCTGGTGCTCCCCAGAGAGGTAAGCAGGCTCCCCTCGTGCCTTCTCCGCCTCCCTCCAGGTCGTCCTGCTGGGACTCGGTGAAGCCGTAACCCAGCTGTTCCCCCAGGGGGACTTTTCAAAGTCCACACGCTCTGGGTAGCGATCCTCGATGCTGGCTCCGTGCTGGAGCCTCCTGAGGACCGACATCCCTGACAGTGAGGGACGGTTGGGACCTGGGCCTGTGTTCTGTTTGAGCTCCCCAGACACCCTGGCCTGGGCGTGGGAAGGCCCGAGTGCCATTGCTCGCTTTGGCCTGTCGACCCATCCGAGCGAGGGCCTCCCTCCGTTTCCTCCGCACACGTCACTCCTGCCTACAGGAGACAGGGGTGAAGCGGTGGGGGATGGCCCCTGGCGGCAATGACCTGAGATGCCGCCTTAAAGACGCTACAACCTCTGAGTGACTCGAGGAAGTGCGGCCTTTCCCGCAGGAATAACGTGAGGTGAGCCCGCTTCGGGTAGATGCCGCGGGGATTATCCCAGGTTGTTTGAGGAGCGGGAGACAAAACGTCTTTTTCTGCTCTGATTATCAGGCCAGCCTGGACGCAAATGCACTTGCAGCCATCAGCCCCCTGCCGCTGCGGTGCGGAAGAGGCATCCCCCACGCACCCAGCCTCAAGGGCCTCTCAGTAGGAGCCCAGCTCTCCCTGGGAAGGGTAGGGAAGCCACTTCCCGGAGTGCTAACTGTGTAGATTCCCCCTCTTCTGCGGGAAGAGGCCTTCTTGCCCTGCTCACGGCCGACTCCTTGTGCAGAGAGCAGACAGCCAAAGCCACCCGCTTACCCTGGGCCCGGCCCGGCTCAGTTCACCGGAGGCAGAGGCACTGTGGCCAAAGGAAAGCTCCTGCCGTCCAGTTCTGAAGAGACACGGCCTGCCCACCTGAGGGGACAGGCTGGGACACGGGGGCCCGGACGCAGGGGTCCCGGAGAGCAGTGGTCCCCTGGGAGGCTGCCTCCCCTGCCCAGCCCTGTCTTTGTGGCCCCTTCTTGCCCTAGTGCCTTCCCCACCCCTGTGCCTCGGCGCCATCTGTTCATATAGGGACTGGGTGTGAAGTAAGGGTCCCTGGGAGGAAGGAGACTGGAAGGAGGGCATCTCCGAGCCCTGACACCCTGTTCTTGGGGGAGCCACTAGCAGGGTGGTTTCTAACCAGGTCCTGGTCCCAGACACTGGGACGTACACGGGGCACCAGGTCCAGACTCTCACCTTCCTCGTGAGCCCACGGGGACCGGCCCACGCTGGGCCAGAGCGCAATGCTCCACCCCTGAAGCCCGGTGACACCTAGCATAGGGCCTCTCGCAGGGTGTGACCCGTTAGCCTTGGGTCGTAGCCTCAGTTGCCCACCTTCGGCCATGAGCCCCAGACCCTAAGATGGAGACACGGCCTTGTACTAGGATTGCAGCGGGGAGTGGAGAAGAGAATCAGGCCCAGACACTGCTTCTGGAAAGTTCCCAGGCCAGTGGGGGAACGCCTATCCCTGGGAAGGCACGGGACCGGGACCGGATGGCGGACTCTACCCACGGCAGGGGATGCTGGAGGAACTGGGAGAGTGTGAAGGGCCGGGGGACACAGGCTGCAGACCACCACCTTGGGAAGACGCCACATCACTCCTCCTTCCCCCTCCACAGAGATCCCGCATTCACGCTAAGAGTCCCCTGTCCTTCTGTCCCTAGCGGAGGGGTGAGCAGAGACTGGACCGGTGTCCCCAGGAAGCTGTATAAGCCAGGTGCCAAGGAGCCCCACTGTGTGTGCGTGAGAACCAGCGGACCCCCCAGCGACCAGGCTCAGGGCCTCCCTGTGCACACAAACCGTGGGGACTTGGATCACCCCAACCTGGAGGAGTATGCAGGCTGCCCCCCACTGGCCGTCACCTGCTCCTTCCCACCGGGCTGATCACAGACAGCCCTGCCTGCCGCACTCACTCGTGGCTCCCGACACGAAGCGGAGCGCCTGGAAGCATCTGCCCACGCTTCTGTGCCTGGGACCCGGCGTGGCGGCCCGCCCGCCCGTCCGTGCCGCTTCTCCCCCAGACCCGCCTGCCGCCTTCGTCAGAGCCCTCAGAGGCCAACCAACCTCAAAACTAATGGGACTGCCAGGCCAGGAAACAGGCTCTGGGCTCCAACAGCATCCTTCCCCGCGGCCGGTGAGGGCGCTGGGGGCACTGCAGAAGAGGGGACACATCTTCCCTTTGTGACTCAGACAGGCAGACAGGTCCAGAGAAGCAGTGTAAATTAACATGTCAGCATAACTCCCAGTGTTCCCCACTGGTTAAGCTTGTGACCCCTGACCCTTAACCACTTTTTGTATGTCTGAGACCCCTGCCCGGAGCCACGGCCACAAGTAGTTGGTCTGAGCCCAGTCAGTACCATGAGACAGGACAATAAAACCAGGGAGGCTGGTTCTGGAAGTGGACGGGCTTTTGCTCATACAGAGGCAGTAAATCCAGAGGCCTCTGAACAAAGCAACAATTTGAACGGAGGACATTCTCTTTTAAACGCTTAGGTGTGGGAGACGCCCGCACCTGCTTAAAAAGTGGTTTCCCATCCCGGACGCCTTTCCCAGGGGGTTGTGCGTCCAGGGCGACCTGTGATTCCTGGACAGACCCGGCGAGCTTCGTACCCCCGTCGAGCCGGTGGGGGAGGAGATTCCCACCTTCAGGCGAGGCCACGGAGCCTGGTGCTGTCCCAGATTCGTGTCTCTCCTCCCGGGTCTCCTGGTCCCCCCAGCTCTTCCCTAAACGTTCGCCGTCCTTCGTCATTAACTCGCTAGCTCTCCAGACCCGCCCGCTAGAAAGCGGAGGCTGCCTCCCCTCCCCTGGCAGTAGTGGGCACCCGGACACCCCACGACCACCCTCGCTGCCCCCTCCTGCCTCGGCTCTTCCCGAGCGTGCGGTAAACCCTGGCTTCCCTCCACTCACGAAGGAAACACCACTCTGTAGCACTGAGTACTTCCCGCCGCAGCCTTGAAAGCCGCCCCTGCTTCTCAGCCCCGCTCACCCCGCATCAGTCGCCAGCTCGACAGCAGGGCAAATTCTGCACTTGGCAAATCCCACAGCCACAGCCTTCCCGGACCCGTCACACTTGAGGGCCTCAGTGGAACCCTCCCCTAGTGCTTGCCTGATTCCCTTTTCTCCCCCAGGAGCCCCTGTCGGCCCATGAGCCCCCCACCCAGGTCTCCCACGTCAGCTGCGTCCAGGTAGGAGGCTCCCCAGAGCACTTCCGAGGCACCCAGACTCCACATTTCCGGCATTCAGTCTTCTCTCCTCCCTGGTGATGTCCCCGTGGCCGTGCACACCCAGTCACAGCAAGTGAGGACCCCGGCAAGCCATCCAGGACGCCTTCCTCTGCTGCTCTGCTCCTCCCACCCAACCCCCAGGTCCCTGGTTTCCCCGCCCTCCGCGTTGCTGCGAGCAGTCCCCCTGGATGACCAGGGTGGCCCCCACGTCCACTCCTTGGCCACTGGGACCCTCCAGCCGTGGCTCTCCTACCGTCACTTGGTGCACGGCTCCCTCCGGCCTCCTCCTAGCTGCAGGTGCCTGCGGGGCCTGCAGCAGGCTGTCCTTCCTCCTGTGCTGAGCTTGTCCACCTCTGACCTCTCCACAGCTCTGCTAAGTCAGCACCTTTTGGGAGCCTGTGCTAACGTGGCCCGTGACAGCCACCTTCTTTCTTATTCGTGAGTTTCCTGTCCGCCTCCCTCCCTGGACAGAGACCGAAGTTACCCAGCTTCGTGTCCCACACCCACAATATCCAGCGCGTAGTAGGTGCACAGAGTTAGCCCTGAGTTTACAGATGAGGCAACTCAGGCGCTCAGAGTCTAATAAGGGCACAGAGCAGTGGAGCTGGGCCTCGAACTCCAGGTTCCTATCCTGAGACCCACACGGCCCTTGGGCTGCATGCCTGCTGTCCTTGCTGGTGGGAACAGCCACTGATCTGGCTCTCCGTGGTCAGCAGCTGTCTACGGGCACCTGTGTACCATGGGGTGGGATGGGGGCAAGCGAGGCTCCTGACCTCGGGGCTTAACAGTGTGGGGCAGGAGGCCCGCTAGAGCCCCAGAGGCCATCCTCGGGATGGGAACGAGGCCCAGGGTGGGTGCCGGGTCCACAGGAGTTCAGACCCCTCCAAAACAAACTGAAAATGGAAAGAAGCAAAACCAGGCCCCCTTACTGTCACCCCAGCCAAGTGTGGCCAGAGAGGGCCCTGCTCGCTCACTTCCTGCTCAAAAAGAATTCACGTCCTCTTTGACACCAAGCACGTACTTTACCGTGAACAGCCTCCTCGTGGTGGGGCCCCAGGCAGATCTTCAAACGGCTCTGCTGAGAGAAGGCTGTCAGCTTAATGGGCTGAAGGGCTCCTCCATGAAGAAGCCAGTGGTCACTGGAGAAATCCCCGTCCTTCCCCCTCCAGCAGAGGTGGCCCAGGCAGACCTATGGCGGAGGGAGGCGGGTCCCTGGCAATGGATGCCACACGCGGTGCGGTGCGGCCCAGGCGGGTAAGATGTGCTGGCAGTCGGAAGGGATGCTGGGCAGGGGGCTTCTGTGGCCTCGAGAGAGTCCAGCGAAGGGGTACAGTGGCCACCGTCTGCTTTCCGCCAGCCTCGTGAGTAGGGCTGTGTTGACCAGGCTGGGCAGCTGCCCCCCCAGAGTGGACAGCCTGGGGTCAGAGGGGCCACGCCAGACCATCGCCCCATCCCTCGCTCAGTTGTGGGACAGCTGTGACCAGAGAGACCCCACACACAGCCTGGGGCTGTGTCTGTTCAGAAATTGGCGGTGGACAAACCGAACCCCTGCCTTGAGAGCCCTCCCACCACCAGAGCCCCTAGACTCACTCCTGCAGGAAAACCACACACAGCGCTCCCATCAGCCCTCCCTGGAGGGGACTCTCAGCATGCACACCGCCATCGGTGTCCTCGCAGGAGAGGAAGGGCCTACTCCCTGCCTCCGATCACCTTCCTCGGGACCCGCGGGAGCCAGGAGGGGCCGTGGCCAGCACTCCCGTGTGACAGGCGCAGAAACTAAGGCACAGACGTTAGGAAACTGGCCCAATACCGTCCGCTAATCAGTAACAAAGCACAAAAACCCAGTGCGCTTCCCTGGCAACCATGTTGGAGTGTGGCCGTGCCCAGTCCTTGTGTGTGCCCACGGGTTCTGGCTGGCGTGCCCCGCAAGGACAGCTGCTGGGGTTACTTGGGACTGTCCTGTGGCGGCACTCAGCGGTGCCTGTGCACCAGGGAGAGCAAGCTGGAAGACAGAGGAAGGGGGCTGCGGGTCCCAGAGCGTGCGAGGGCCAGGTCAGCTCCCGAGAGACCTCACCGGGGCCGGATCCCGGGGAGGAGCCGGGCGGCTACGCCACAATAGCTACTCTTGGACTGCTGTCGACAACATGCTTCTGGAAAGTGTTGCTGGCGAGTCAAACTCTCCTAGAAGGTGAGCTGTTACAGAAATATGTTCACATATCAAGAGTTTGAAAAGGTTGCTTTTAATGCTTATTGGTACCGCTGCGTTAAAAAGTAACTACAATCGTCTCATTAAAGTTTCCACGTTAAATGCACAACTTTACCTCGTTATAAGGAATTGTTACAGAAAATGCCGATACCGGTATTCGAGACATACATTCCATCACACGGGCTGCGGATGGGAGTGTCGTGGTCCCACACACAGAGCCATCCTCCCACACTGAGCGCCACCCTGAACGGCCTGGAAACTGAGGCACACCTCCAGCCTCCGCCCCTCCCTTGGTGTCACACGGGTGTCACGGGAACAGCCAGCCGCACACATCTGCCCAAAGAGGACAAGTCATGGGGTCAAGCGGTTTAGACCCCCCCTCGCTACGGAAAGCCAACGTTGTCGCGACAGGCCGCACGTTATTTACGCCACACAGAAGAGGCACCGTACAGGCGACGAGCTTCCAAAGACAGTCTCTCAGGCATCTGACGACCCCGGGTAATTTAGCACGTGCTGAGCGCGTCTCGGCAAGCAATCCGCTCTTCGCCGAACTGCTCCCACAGGACGGGAACGTCTCCGCGGCCGGGGGCGCTTCAGATTAGGGGGTCCCGTGCCCAGTCCTCCTGGGGCTCGTCCTGAGGGCAGCAATCCCAGTCGTGGGAGAAGCTGTGCCAGGGGCTCCTTTGGTCCCCGTCGTGACGGCGTCACACTCACCTGCGTTGGCTCCCGTCACCTAGGGGCCTGGTGCGCCTCTCAGGCCTGAGCATTTACGTCGTCGACAGTGTTCTTTCTCTCCCGTCGAGCGGCCCAGATGGAGATGACAGCCCTCCCCTCCCTAGGCTCTCCCCCACTCCACGCCTCTGGACAAGGTCAGCGCAACTCCATTCGGCGTAACAGGCAGGGGGCATGAGTGTGCGGTGGTCGCGAATGCACCGGCCCACTGGGCTCCTCGCAGGGCCCCCGGGCAGGGAGAGGAGTGGGCACGGCCAGGGCTGAGGTAGAGGGCGGGCGGTCACGGGGACCCCACTCCTGGAGAGGGTTCGGCAGGCGACCTGAGCGGTCTGGTCCAGCCTCGACCAGCCTGGGGACTGGGGTTGACCAAGTGCGGGCAGCAAACTGCAAACGGAACTCGTGTTCTAGTCCATCATTCTGCGAGACACCACTACAAATCACAGAGAGCTAAAAACTCCTAGGTGTAGGCACTTAAGTTTGGTGGGGAACTCCCACGTTAGAGGATCACAGCAAGTCAGTTTAGCCGTTGGCCTTGCGCACAGCACGTGGCTTGTACTGCACACGGAAGTATTTAAAAAAGGGAAAGACGGCTACGAGTGCACAGTCCGGGAAGCCTGGCGATGAGCAGGAAGCAGTTAGAGCTAATTCACTGATGCACAAATTGTATTTCATGAGGTTTATTCTTCCCGCTCTACTGTTTACAGCTGGCAGTTTTCTGAATGGATAAAATTGAGACTTTGCTACTAGCATTTAAGCTATGGGTGAAACGGTCACAAAGAGCTAGGCAGTTCTGTAGCGTGTGAGGTCCCAGCCTGGGCAGTGACGAGGGCGTCCCACGGCCAGCCACCACGGGACGTGCTGCATGCGGCCAGCGAGCACCCCGACACTGTGGGCAGGCCGCCCCCGTGTACCACGCGAGGACACCCCTGAAGCCAGTGCAGGACTCCCCAAGCGTCCCCCCACGTCTCTGCTCAGCACCACAGCCGCCCCTGGACTCTGTGCAGGAACGGAAGCTTCACGTCGCACATTTTCAGCACAACTTTAAGATTTTATGTGCAATCGCAGGCGACACTGTTACTGGGACTGGGAACGGTAGGGCGGGGGCGAGACAGCCGGCCACGCCCCGACTGACTCTCCACCCTGAACGTGGAAAGAGCAGGTGTAAACGTACCGAGCACCTCGACTCGCATCGGAAGCCTAACTATCTTCCTTTCCAACTAAGGAGTCAAGCCACCTGCCTACGCCCCACTTCCTCAGGGCCCAGTCCAGGCACCCGCACGTGGAAACCGACCGCGGGCCTCACGTGGGCAGGCGTCTGCCAAGGCCAGGTGCTTCTCCCTAAAGGTTCTGCATGAAATATGTCACAGACTTTAGGGGACAGGAAAACTCTTGTAATTAATTTTTTCTTTTAAACATTGTGCACAAGCTCCTATTAACATAGAAAGCATATATATTTCATAAATCACAGAAATATTAAAAAGTAGCACTCTGGTTTATCAGCTCATGTTACACACATATGTAGGCAAGAGAATGTATAAACCTACAGCAACAGAGAGGACATACCACTATCCGAAGAAACAAACCAAAACAACCAGGCTGTTGCAAAAAAATACTTAGTCCCTTTACACACATATCCATTTTCATTAATGCAAAAACAATGCAGTGGTTATCAAATGTCAGAAGAAATCAGTATTACGATTAAGACGGTCGATCTCTGAGAAAAACTCGTGAACGCTTGTGTTGACCTCGGAGTTAGTTTTCTTAAAGCAGTGGTGGAAGTTTCTCTTTAAATGTACGTTTTTGTTTTTGTTTTTTTTAAACCGGCCAAACCTTCAAAAGAAGCTCAGCGCTGCGGGGTCAGCACACACACGAGCAGCGACTGAGGCCCGGTCAGTTCGAGGACCTCACTCCACTCACGGCCCAGCATCTTCCCCGCAGGCTCGCACACGCGGGCCGACCCGGCAGCCACCGGCCCGAGGCCGCACGCTGCCCCTCCCGTCACCAGGCCTAGTGACGGTGTCCCTCCCGGGGAGGGACTCTTCGCAGGAAGTGTGTGCTGAGGTCCGATGCAAGCTGGCCATCAGAACCAGGGCTGCTGGAGGCGGGGGCGTTTCTGAACGTGAGCAGCGCAGCCGTCTGGAACAGCGCGCCGCGCGTCTCCGCCACCACGCCCCAGCGGCAGAGTGACCGAGGCCTCTGCAGACAGGATGCGGCAGGACAGAGAACGGGACACTGCCCTCCCAACACCCAGTCGTAGGGATACGGTAAAGCTTTCAGTTAAGGCCACGATTTTTCAGCTCTCATCTTTGAACCCTGTTTAGAAAGATTTCGCCTTTTTTAAAGGGCTAGCTCCCTAAAATACAGCTTAGCTTTTCAAACAAAACAAAACAAAAAACAAAAAAGACTTCGGGCCAGAGGATCCTAGAATCTTTATGAAAACTGCGCACAGAAGTCCACAGCCACTTACCCTCAAGTGAGGCCAGCTTCCCGCTGCGGGCACGCTCCCCGCGGACACTACGCTGCCGCAGGGGGAGGGTTTTCCCAGGGTCCTTGTGCTGCAAGCAGAGTGGGGCCGGATGCCCATCGCAGGGGCCACGAGGCACACGGCCTGGTCCAAGGTGGGAGGCGTCCGGTGGCCCTGACCACAGTCTGACACGCCAACAACCACGCGGAATCCTTGAAGCGGGACTGATCACAGCGGGTCCGTAATGGTTCAGTCTGTTGCCGCAGGAAGACAGGAGGGCCAGCCCTGCTCTGGGTGGGTGAGGCTGGCACGCGGAGCGGCCCCCGGGAGGTGACCGGGGTGCGGCCGGGGGGCTCACTAAGAGACGCCCCCCAGAGTCAGCACATCAAAGCAAATGTTGCAAACTCGCACGGGCTTGTTCAGATCAAATTTTATAATAGGGATCTCCTTGGTCGAGCATTTATGGCACAGAAGGCGTCCGCAGTGACGGCTGTGGAGGCAAAGCGGGGGACGTGAGGGGGGCCCCGACGGGCAGCCGCCTCCCGGGGCAGGGCCGGGCCGGGTGTGCAGTGGCCGCCACGTGGCACCGACACGTGCGTCGTTTGAGTCCATGGAGACCCAGCCATTGGCTGCTGCCGGGGGAGTCTGGCTGTAACGGCCCAGCTCCGCGGTGCTGGGTGGGGGGGAGACGCGCACTGCCAGCGAGGGCAGGGAGCCTGGGCCCCCAGCGACGCCATTACAGGCACGCAACCCCACACCTGGCCAGCGTGCGCGCGGGGCGCTGGCGGGTTCCCGCTGGTCACGGGAGAAGGCAGGAGCGGCGAGCCACCCCCCGACCCCACAGACGACGTCGGGGCCTTACCAGTGATGTTTGCGCGTCGTGACTCCGAACTTGGCCGCACACTCATAGCAGGTGGAGCCGTCGCACCATGGAGGCTCCTTGGACAGCATGTCTGTAACACGGGCAGAGAGAAGGGCCCGTCAGAGTGACCGTGCCGGGCAGACCGGGGCCGGGAGGGGCGGGGTGGCAGCGGTAGCTGGGGAGACGGCACCACGTCTGTGGGGGACACGGGCGGTCAGGGCGGCCAGGAGGATGGTCAGGGGCCGAAGGGCAAGGGGACGGCGGGGGAGCGGGCAGGGCGGGACGGGACGAGCAGGGGCGAGAGCAAGGGGCGAAGTGGCACCGTGGCCGGCTGGGTCTGCGGTGTGGACGCCAGCAGCAGGGACACGGGGGAGAGCACAGCGCGAGGGGCCGTGGTGGGGCTCGTGGAAGCGTGGCGCGTTCGGGCCGGGAACCGTCGGCTCCGTTCGGCCAGCTCTGCCCGCACGGCTCCGAGAGCCGCGCCCACGCAAGTCACCCGAGCTCGCGGGGAGGAGGCGGCACGTGGCCGGTGTCTGCCCAGCGCCCGCCACGCTGGCCCGCGGGCGGCTCCAGCTGGCGCCACAGAAGCGCCACACGCAGGCACCGGCTGGGCTGCAGACCGTCTGCCAAGCGACGCCGGGCACGTCACCCACGCCAACATCGCAGAGCTCGCTCCTCTGCCCAGACCACGGGGCTGAGAAGCCCGCTCTGCGGCCGCCTCGCGGGGAAGGGAGGGCACTTGCAAATAGCAAGCCACCAAGGTGCCACTCTCCTCGCCACAAGGGAACAGAGGGGGAGCCGGCAGGGGCTGGAGCAGAAGGCTGCTCGGAAGAATGCGGAGAACCCGGATCCGCGGAAGCACAAAGGACGTGCGGAGAGATGAGCGGCCAGAGCCGTGGAGGGGTGACCGCCCCCCCCACGGGCCGATGCGTGGGTGCCTTTATGGGCCTCCGGTAGGACCGGGACGTAGGGCTGACAGGGGCCCTGGAGTGCCCTGGAAAGCAGCCGGCTCGGGTCATTCTGGGTTCAAAGGTCACCGGGGCACGTGAACGGCCGACACCGCGCCCGTGTCTGCGCTGGACGAGCAGCGAGTAGACACTCACCTAACAGTCTAAACAGAAGCTGCTTGGTGGCAACTTGGTAGTTGAAAATGTTCACCCCTTGGTTGTTGTTGACCCCGAGGCGAGCTCCCGAGCGGACGACGGCACGGCACAGGTTGGCATTCCCCTTCATGTAAGCCAACAGCAGCACTGGAAAACAAAAGCACGGGAGGGCTCCTTCCACCTGAGCCCCGACTGCTGCCGCCGGAAGGCAGCAGGACGTGCGTCAGCAGAGCCCCACGGACCGCCACGGGGGGCGCAGGGCGGCCCCAGCTCCAGGACACGCTCCAGAGCCACAGAGCAGGGACCAGGCACTGAAGGAAAAACGCGCCGTCCCACCTGCCTTCCTCCAGCACAAGCCTGGCCGGCCAAAGCCCCTGTCGCGTGACGTGACTCAATCTGGAGGCCCACCCAGGGAACCCCGTGGGCGCCCGGCTCCGGCCAGGCCCTCCCGCCTGCCGCCCGCTACGCCCACGGCAGCCCTTCTCTTACCTCTCCTGGGCCCCACACTTCAACTCCTTCTCATGACTTTCTAAACAGTCCAGGCGGACAAGGGTTGTTATTTCAGAGGAGCAAAGGGGCACAGAGAGGTTACGAACCCAGGGCCGCCTGCTGGAACTGGACAGAGCTAGGCGATCGGAACCAGGTCTGTGCAACTCGGAAGCACGGACGCGACGCACCTGCTCGTCGGCCTCCCGCCTCCCGGACAGCGGCCGGAGGGTGTGCTGGGCCCCCAGCTCACTCCTGGGCCGACTCCCTCCAGCTCAGGCTCGTCACTGCCAGCTTTTAACAACGCATTCATGTACTGAAGCCAAGAACTAACGATAAAATATTCAGTCCTGTGCTAAGGTTCAGGACGTTCCTTGGTGACAAAGCTTCTGCCACAGGCCAAGGAGGCTCTGTGTGGCAGGAGGGGGGGACCGGGAACATGGCGGCAGCACGGGGCCTCACCGCTGGTTGCTTACGTGAAAACTCGGGACGCACTGCCCACACCGCTTAACTTTCTGGGTGGCTGTGCGCATCCGACAAGAACACAAATGCAGAAGTACGTGTACAAAATGACTTGAAGCCATACAAATTAGCACAGCGACCGGGTAGCTAGAGTAGCACCAGGACAGGGGCCTCGTCTGTTTGTCACCTGCCACTTTTTCACAGCCCGTCAACACACGCACAACACACTTCCCCCTTCTGGAGCATCTGCGGGGCGCTCAGCAGAGAGAGGAGGGCTGTCAGAAGGGACGGGCAGGCCTGCTTGGACCCGGGCACGGCTCTGCAGCCCCAGGGACACTTAGACGCACGCGTGCCCCGAATCAGACACTGCCAGACTCCACCCCAGCAGCGGTGACAGCTGCTCACAGAACCTGCCACGTGCACCCACGGAGTGCCCTTCAATCGTGGCCGTGTGCCCAGCTCTTGTGTCTCCAGGACACGCGAGCGCCGTATCACACACCCGTGTTTCCTTCCGCGTCCGGCTTGTCCAGAGGGTACTGAGGCATGCACTCCAGGAAGAGCTCAAAGATGGTAGCTGCGTTCTCTTTGCCGTACTGACCCAGGATGTGCAGCGGCGACTGGCCTCTGAGGAAGCAAGGTGGACAAGTTAGGTACAGACCCGCCGTGGTCACCACGCACAAAAGACGCGACCTCTGGACCTGTGAGGCCGGACACAGTTAAGGACACGTAACGGGTCATAAAAGGTTTTCTACAGAGCATTTTCCAAGATGAAAATGTCCAAGGTACCGAAGCTGGTCCAGTGCCCTAGTGGCCAGTTAGCTGTACTGCATGCACCCGGGGCTGTTGCGAGGCGCAGTGACCGCCAGCCCTAAGGGTCACGCTAGGTGACGCGGAGCCCAGGCCTCTGCTCCGGAACACAGGCGCTCACCGTAGATTGAAGGCTTCAGCGTCCACGGTGCACTCGGTCAGGAGGACCCGGATGTTGTTGAGCCGACCGTGCATGACCGCGAGATGAAGAGCTGGAGAGTAAAGCCTCTTACTGTGCAAGCCCAGAAGCCCACGTGGGAAATCTCAACTGCTCACGGACCTCCCTCTAAAGAGGACACAGCCAGAGCAGCCACTGTCCACTCACAGAGCCATCCCGTCCGGTCTTCACCACCCCCCAAGACTCAGTCATTAACGCAACCTCGTAACACTTTGCTTCCTTTTCCCACGGTTACCCCAAGGTGAGACTTTCTGGTTTTACGGGAAACCGCTGTAGGCTTCTAGGGGTACCACGAAGACGGGAGGCTGCCCGGGGATGGTCGGTGGCAGGACAGATGCCCCGCCCAGAGCATTCCCTGCCACAGCTCTGCTGCTGCGAGAGCCAGCCTCCCTGAGGGAAGCAGGCCCACGGGTGCAGGGCACCTCCACCTCCGGACTGGGGGGGCCTGCTCAGGGCACTCGGCACGGGGCACAGGGGAATGCCTGGCAGCTACCGTTATTTCCATTCTCGTCCAGAGCAGCAAAGTCCACCGCATTCTCCAGGAGGACGGAGCAGATGGTGGGCAGGTCCTGCTGGGCGGCGAGATGCAGGGCAGTCTGGCGGTGCTTGGTTAGTTCGTTCACTTTGGCTCCTGCAAGAAGCTGTTGAGGCTCGTTACGTGAGCAGCCTCCCTGCACAACCAGCAAAGGTCCCACTTACGGGGCCCGAGCCTGCCTGCCTCCTGACACCCACGCGTCTGCCTGGCCGGCAGGGCCGGGAGCAGCACAGTCTCACGCACACTCCCGGGGAGGCAGGAGACAGCAAAACCCGTCCCAGGCTGAAACCAGCAATCAGCAAGATGTCAGAAAGCCATTCCTCAGGACACAGGAACTCTACTTCTAAGATTCAGGACATGAAACTACGCGGGACCGCAGTGAGTTCACTGTTCCACGTACAGACGTCCACTGCTTAGGGTAGTAAAACCAGGTTGCCAGAAGGGTTCAGTTATGAAAACTACTGCAACCAAACAACACAACAGGTGGCCACTGGGATGACAGACATGTGTGGTTTCACGTGGAAGGATGTCTGTGATACAGTAAGTCAAAAACAGGCGAGTTAGCAGACGGCATGATAGTGTGATTCCTCTGCAGAGAGAGGGAAACGTGTGCACACGCACACACTCCCTGAAGGCGTGTGAAAGCGTCTACACCACACTCACTCCAGTTGGGGGTGAAAGGGAGACACCACCAGCTTTATACCCTTACGCGTGTACAGTTCTTCCACAATAAGCATGTGCTATTTTTATTTTGCTTTTTAGAAGACAGAAATTAACCGGAGAATTACAGAACCAAAAGCAGAAAGGCCCCTCAGACGTGGTCCTGCCGCCTCGTTAACCTTCCCCTTTCTGACAGAGCTCCGAGACAGCTGCTACAGGACAGAATCTAGTCTGTGCCTCTCCCGAGGCCTGAGGCCGCCTGGGAGACTGGAGGCACTGGTCAGCTGCTCTGGTTCACACCCTGATTTCCAGGTCCCAGCCTCCCCAGACCCCGGGGCGCCCACTGAAACCACACACAGATCCAGGAGGACATGCGGAGGGTGCTCGCGGGCACGAGGGTGCTGCGTGTGCTGGGGATCATAGCTAACCTCGAAGATGGCTAACCGGCAGGCAGGGGAGTCTGGGTGAAGGTGCTGTTTCGACACGACCCGGCTCCAACACTAAACCGCATGGCCGTTATTGGCAAGGCCAGCTGTTTCTAGAGACTCCTACCCTCCACGAGCTCAGGCCTTCGTGACGCAGCGGCAGAGCCTTGGTGAAGAGGCCGTGACCCTCTAACCTCTCGGCTCTCAGACAGATGGACACGTGGCCCGACTCCCCACTACTCTGAGGCCCACGTCTACCTCCTTGGCTGGTCCTCACACCCAGTCTGTGCCTGGTGCCACCAGACCCCCCCGCCGCCCCCACCCAATCGTTCTACAACCCACCTCACGGCCACTGCCTCCCCTCGGCCCCTGCGCCGGCGACCCTGCCCATGCCCTCACTCCCCACCACAAAGGTCAATGCTCTCTCAGCTCTAACACGTTACAAGTCATGAAGGTTTCTGAAAAAGTACTTCTCAAAAACAAAAATGGCAGAGGGGCACCTGGCTGGCTCAATCACTAGCACGTGGACTCTCGGTCATGGGGTTGGGGGCTCAAGCCCCACCCCCCCCCCGTTGGGCAGAGAGCTTTCTTAATACAAAATAGGGGCGCCTGGGGGGCTCAGTCAGTTAAGTGTCCGACTTCGGTTCAGGTCATGATCTCACAGTGTGTGAGTTCGGGCCCCGTGTCGGGCTCTGTGCTGACAGCTCAGAGCCTGGAGCCGCTTCGGATTCTGTGTCTCCCTCTCTCTCTGCCCCTCCACTGTTCTCTCTCAAAAATAAACAGGGTGCCTGGGTGGCGCAGTCGGTTAAGCGTCCGACTTCAGCCAGGTCACGATCTCGCGGTCCGTGAGTTCGAGCCCCGTGTCAGGCTCTGGGCTGATGGCTCAGAGCCTGGAGCCTGTTTCCGATTCTGTGTCTCCCTCTCTCTCTGCCCCTCCCCCGTTCATGCTCTGTCTCTCTCTGTCCCATAAATAAATAAATAAATAAATAAATAAATAAATAAATAAATAAATAAATAAAATTTAAAAATAAAGATAAATAAAAAATAAAAAATAAATTTTTATTTATTTAATAAATAAGTATTATCTAATAGGTCAAGCGCCCTGAAGGCTAGCTGTGCAGCACGTCCTGGGGCTGACAGGAGACCCCAGCAACCACAGCATTTAGGAGCCACCCAGGTGACGCCAGGCCCACAGCTCTGGACACGCTCTGGCTTCTCCGCTGCTGAAAGGATAAAGGCTGCTCCCTGTTCTTGCGCTGAAATGCCACCCTCTACAATCTGGTCCCGACCCGCCTCTCCAACCACATCTCCTACACTCTCCCCAAATTTCAACCACTTTTCTGGTGAAAGCACACCACACGCACTCTCCAGGCTCCGCATCCTGGCTCAGACCGCTCCCCTGCCCGGTGGCAGCGTGTCCTCTGGGAAAAGGCAGGCTTTGGAGTCAAGCAGAAGTGGCCGAAATCCCAGCCACGCTACCGACTCCCTCACAGTCTTGGGGGGGGGGGGGGTGGGATTCTTTCTGACCTTACATCTTCTCCTTTGTAAAATGTAAAAACTTTCCTACACCTTTCTGCTTTTGAGAATTAAGAGTGGGAAGCTCCTTGACATCAGCATCGGTGGTGATTTTTTGGGTCTGACTCCAATAGCAAAAATAAGCAAGTGGGGCCACAAACTAGAAAGCTTCTGCACAAGAAAGGAAACCATTAACAAATGAAAAGGCACAATCTGCTGAATGGAAGAAAATATTTGCAAATCATGTATCTGGTAAGGGGCTAATATCCAAAATACATAACTCACTGCAACTCAATAGCAAACAAAAACAAAAACAAAAACAAAAAAACAGAGGCACTTGGGGGGCTCAGTCGGTTAGGCATCCGGCTCTTGATTTCGGGTTAGGTCGTGAACCCAAGGTTGTGGGATCAAGCCCTGCACTGGGCTCTTTGCAGGGTGTGGAGCCTCCTTGGGCTTCTCTCTCTCCCCCTCCCCTGCTTGTATGCGCCCGCACACGCTCTCTCTCTCTCTCTATACATTTCAACAGCAAAAAACCCCACCAAATACAATTTAAAAACAGGCAGAAGAACTGGACAGACATTCCTCCAGAGAGGACACACAGACGGCCGACAGACAGGCGAACAGAGATGCTCCCCATCGCTCATCATCAGGGAAGCGCAAATCAAAACCACGGTTAGCTGTCACCTCAAAATGACTGAACCCACAACACGAGAAAGTCTGACCGTGAGCGAGGACGTGGGCAGGGACCGTCACGTGCCGCTGCTGGGAACGCAAACTGGAGAACAGTGTGGAGGCTCCTCCACACGTTAGACGCAGAACAACTACCCGATCCAGTAACTCCACGTCTACGTGTTCATCCAAAGGAAAAACACTGTTGTTGTTTTTTTTTGATAGAGAAGAAAGCTTACTGCATATACCGTAAAAAAGCTTTAAAACACCTTTTCTGTCACACAAACCAGCCAACCAACCCAGCCACCACCTTAACTTTGACATCTGGGCCTGCTTCTGACCTCCGCGAGAGGGAGCCGCCTCCGGCGTCTGGGGACCGGAACCCCACCTCGCACTGCACAGCTGGGACACTCCAGGGTGCACCCACGGCCTGTCCTGCAGCCCCGCCCCTCACTGCCCGGCCCCCAGCCCACGCCGCAGCCCGCCTGCGCCAGGCCACAGACTGCAGGCCACGGCGGGTGGGGGCGAGGGCTCTGGGGCCCACGCGTGTCCTGTGTCTCTGGAAAACCACCATTCTGAAAAGCTGTCTGCCCCCCCCCCCCCCCCGGTTCACTGCCACATTATTTACAACAGCCAAGATATGGAAACAAACCAAGTGTCCACTGGTGGATGGATGAGTGGATAAAGATGTGGTACATTCACACAATGGGATACTATTCGGCCATAAAAAAGAATGAAATCCTGCCACTTGTAACAACGTGGATGGACCTTGAGAACATTCCACTTAGTACAATAAGTCAGACAGAGAAAGAAAAATACCACGTGATCTCACTTCTATGTGGAATCTTAAAAGCCAACCAAAAAACCAAGCTCCTGGATACAGAGAACAGACTGATGGTCCCTGGGGGCAGGGGGTGTGAAATGGGTGAAGGGGGACAAAAGGTAGAAACTTCCAGTTACAAAATATGTTAAGTCCTGGGCACGTAGCATACAGCACGGTAACACGGTTAATTATACCATATTGCACATCTGCAAGTTGCTAAGAGTAAATCTTAAAAATCCTCCTCATGAGAGAATTTTTTGTAACCACGTATGTGACGGGTATTAAATAGACGTATTGTGGTGATCGGTTTGCAGCACACACAAATATCGAATCCCTATGATGCACACCTAAAACTGATACAACGTTACAGGTCAATTCTACCTCCAGCGGTGGACTCGAGAGCCCCTGGCGGCCAGCGCAGGACGCAGACGACAGAGGTGGCCTCCCTTCCCTTGGCGCCCCGGGCCGGCCTCGGCCACCCAAGTCCTGCCTTCCGTCGAGGCCTCACGCCAGCACCTGCCTGCACAAGCTGCCTGCTGGGCTCTGAGGACACTCTGCCCACCGACACAGCTGCTCTCCCCGAGGGCACTGGCTTAGTTCCCCAAAGTCGTGCTGGCCTCTCACAAAACCCGGCCAAACACCTGTGACGAGAGCTTCCGCACGCACCACGACATGTGCGGTCCACGTGCTGCATGCAACGTTTCGGGGACACTTACCAGGTTGCGGACGATAATCTCTGAACCTGCTTGGACAGCAAGGTGCAAAGGGGTCAGCTTGGAGGCGTCCTGGACTCTGGAATTCACATTAGCCTGGACGCTGATCAGGAACAGGACGCTTTCAATATCAGAGTTCTGGACTGCCACATGAAGAAAATTCCGGCCCTTGTTATCCACCTAAGGCAACAAGCGGGAGCCTGCTGAGCACCTGCGAGCTGTGCTGGCCACGGGAGACGTGCCAGTGTGGCCACCCCTCGGCTCCAGGAGGCTCCCTCCCAATACCCAACACGGCACACACACCACACACACACACGACAGACCCTGTCTGCACACGCGTGTGCCCGACTATGTGTGCATGGCCACACCCCCCTGGCAGGGGACAGGGAGCCCTGGCATCTTCCGGCAGCAGAAAGTATGGATTCGGAAAGTTAAGAAAGAGACCACGTGCGGGACGGAAGGAGGAAGGGGTACTCCAGGAGGGGCAAAGGCAGAGACCCACCTTGGGAGCCCCCCCGCCCCCCACCGCTCTGGCGGGACAAGCACCCAGCACCCTAGAGCCACAACTGCAACACCAGCCTGACCCCTGAGCGGTTTTGGAAAGTTTCCTGTTCACGGAGCTGCAGGAGACGACACACTATGGGGGACAGGCCAGCCGTATGCTACAGACTTTGCTCTGCGGACACGGGGCAGACAGGAGCTGTGGGTCAGTGTGAGCACGCGGGGTGCCGTGAGGGGCAGCAGCACCCCACACCCATGCCTCACACGCGTGCGACCCCAGCATGGGCTGCTGACCGACACAAGCAGCATGTCTCCCAAGGACTCAGCTACGGGGCCCGTGTCACACGGGGCGCGAGAGGGCACCCAACACCACCCGAGCAGGGGTGAGGCCAGCAGCCACACAGGTCTGTCCCACGCAGACGCCGGTGCTGGAGACGATTTCGCTTGGTTCCACATCACTGTCATCAGGGGCTTACTCGTGAACTTGGCGGTGCTCTCCAGGCCGACAGAGACCCCAGTCCTGCCTCGGACCTGCCGGGGGCCGGGGCGGAGGGGCCACGTCCCACTCGCCCCGCCCCCAGGGCAGCAGGTCACCAGCCAGGCCCAGCACCCGCTGGAGACCCACCGACAAGGTCAGGCCCAAGCCTGCTCAGCCGGACGATGACAAGTCCTCAGACACCTTCCCCCCAGAGAGCTGCCCCGACGTCACAGCAACAGCCCGAGCCCCGTTCAGATCTTGGCAAGACACTCACTCCTAGGGCCCTGAGACCAGGCAGAGGCACGCACGACGTCACGTACGACACCACAGAATTCCTCGGCCAGGGCAGGGCCACCTGCAACCTCCCTGTGCGTGTGGTACCACCACGCGGCAGGCACACAGGGCAGAGCACCAAATCTCACAGATACCGACAGGCCATCTGAACGGCCAGACCTCAAGGGAAGGGAGTGTAATTTCAACACAAAGGTCTTCACGTGTGAGGGACCCGTGTGGCAGGGGGCTTCTGTTTGGTCTCCACGTAACAGGTCCTGCTGAGCTCGGCCGCCAGGCAGGGCACTGGGTGCGGGTCCCTCACCTGCTCGGCAGCCCCAGGCTCTCGCTTCAGGATGGCCTCGGCCGCCCGGTTGTTCTTGTACGTCATGGCGCAGGCAAAGGGGGTCAGCCCCTGTCTGTCGCGGACACTGAGGCGGACGTCAGGGTGGGAGATCAGCAACTGAATGATGACACTGTGCTGGTTGCTGATGGCCACGTGGACAGGTGCCCTTCCTTCCGCATCCTGTGGGGACAAGGCACAAACGAAAGGGGACCTGGGAGAAGCATGAAGGAGAAGAACTTTCGGACGGAACTGGGTTCTGGGATTCAGTGCTGCCACCTTGTGTTGGAAATGAACTTTCAAAGAGGCCAGGCCCAGAGAAGACTGCAGGCCGCTGTCACGACCCCATGCTCCAGGGACCCGGGGCACAGACACACTTCGTTTAGAAGACGCGTGGTCAGCCCGCCTCTAAGTTACCCCACTTCCTCTCTGGCTGCAGGGCAGCAAATGTCATCCCCCACAGGCCAGGACACATAACTCACGGGGGCTCAACTGAGCTACTGGAACATTCTCCTAAACACAGTGCTCAGCTGGAGACTAGGACAAACTCAACGGAAACATATGACCAACGGAGATAAAAGGCAAAGAAAAGCTGACTGAAGAAATCCTTCTCGTGCTATAGAAAGAACAAAGGCACAAAGTGGGAGTCTTCACCTGAAACCCTTATAATTCCTGGGCAGGCTGCACGACCCAAAGGAAGTCGCCCCCTCCGTGTGTCCCTTAGCCCCACCTATGGCCAAGCCGAGGCCCAGGACCCAGAGTCTGCGAGGCCCCCGGCCTTCGGAGATTTCCCGAATTCTGGGCTCAGCATCTACCTCCCTGGAAGGAAACTCTCCATACCTGTGTGTTTACACTGGCACCAAATTCCAGAAGACACTGCACCGTCTCTTCCAGCCCCCAGGAAGCTGCCAAATGCAAGGGCGTTTGCCCGTCTCTGGCCTCCTCCTCCCCTTCTCCATCAGCACCGGGCTGTCTGGGACTGTTCACATCGCAGCCGCTGAAAGCAGGGGGATGAAAGGCAGGCTTCAAGAGCAGGCTCCCGAGGCAGCCGAGGGCAAGCTGATAAATGTCACAGCAGTGGCCTCACACAATCCAACAGACACGCTGCTGCCCCCAGATACTGAATGCTGGGCCCCACCCCCCTGGATTTCCTTTTCGGTCTTGGGGGCAGCCTGGGCAGCAGAACTCCTAAAAGCTCCCCAGGAGATTCGTATGCATTTAAAATTTGAGAAACGGGGGGCGCCTGGGTGGCGCAGTCGGTTAAGCGTCCGACTTCAGCCAGGTCACGATCTCGCGGTCCGTGAGTTCGAGCCCCGCGTCAGGCTCTGGGCTGATGGCTCAGAGCCTGGAGCCTGTTTCCGATTCTGTGTCTCCCTCTCTCTCTGTCCCTCTCCCGTTCATGCTCTGTCTCTCTCTGTCCCAAAAATAAATAAACGTTGAAAAAATAAAAATGAATAAATAAATAAATAAAATTTGAGAAATGGGGTGCTGGGGGTGGGGCTCAGTCAGTTGAGCGTCTGACTCTTGATTTCAGCTCTGGTCATGATCCCAGGGCTGTGGGATCAAGCCCCACTTAAGATTTTCTCTCTCTCCCGCTACTCCTCTCCCCCCACTCATGCTTGCTCTCTCTCTCAAAAAATTAAAGTGAAAAAGTAAAACATCAATAACCTTTGAGAAGCACTGCTCTAAAGGTCCCTTCCACACATGCTTCACTCTGGGTGAGCCATGGGCCTCCCGGGGTTCATGCACTAGGTGGGGTCCTGCAGAGGCCATCTGGTTTCCTCCACCCCGGCCTCCTGGCTGCACTGTGTCAACTGGTCTGACTGGACTACGGGAGCCTCTGTGGCCCCCCGAGCAGGAAGGTGGCTCAACTTCCTGTCTCTGTTATATGGGCACACAAGCCCCTCTCCTCGCAAGGGACTCAAGTTCCCTTAACCGGCTGGCTTGACAGGGCAGTGACCCCTGACAGCCTTAGCCGGGGAAGTCAGACCAGCCAAGGCCTGCCGCCGGATGAAACGAGAGGAGGGCTGGCCGCAGTGAGAAGGCACGAAGGGACATGTGGGTCTCTCAGACCTGCGAATGAGAAAGCAGGCAGTAGACTCGTTGTTCTCGTCGATGGCCCTGTGCAGGAGTGTCTGAAGGCAGCCGCCCGGCCCTGGGCCCCAGCACGTGGCATCACAACCGTGTCTGACCTGCAGAAAACACACGTTATTCACAAAGACTGCCCAGTAAAGTCAAAGGTTTTCTTACCATCTCTGAACTCTCCCCGTATGCCATCACATGCGTTGTTTCAGGCACGATACAGCGGATAATTGGCTGCCGATTACTTTAATCCGTATCACTCGCTAGTCCTACAAACACTCATCAAAACGCGCTCTGTGCACGTTCTTACAGCAGGTCCTGTGAGACGGGTTCGGGACATACGAGACAGGTAGGTCTATCAGTGTCCTCGAGAGCCGTGTCCCAGGAGGGACAGAAAACACCAGCTGCCCCGCCCCTGGCAACACACCTGCAATGAAAAGGTCATCCCGTGACAGATGCACGATCCCTTAACGTCATCTCGGAAAAGCTCAGTGAGGCCTTCCTGGGGCCTGTCCTCTGAGCAAGGGAGGCAAACCAGAGGTCTGGGGACTTGTCGCCGTGGTGAGAGCAAGGGCAGCCCACACCAGGTACCCTCTCAGGAGAAGACTCCTGGGGAGACGCCCCCGCTCTCCGGCTGCTTGGAGGCACTTCCCACAAAGACAGCCTAAAAACCAGCGCTGGCCAAGAGGACGCCGAGCTCCCCAGCGTGTTACACGGGACTTTCAACTGCTCGCCCCCGACCCAGGTTGCAGCTCGCAGACCTCTCGCTCTGCCACCACTCTGCAGACACGAAACGAGTCTCTGACACGAAACGTCCCCACTTGTAAACAGAGGCTAAAGTTGAGCTGGTCTCACCAGGGTGGATGCGATGTCCTCCAGATGGTTCGCCAGCGCGAGCCACAGCGGGGGGTTCCCCTTCTCATCTGGCACGGACATGTCCGCTCCACGCGTGCATATGGCGTCCACGACGAGCGGGAGCTGGTTCCTGATGGCCAGCTGAAGGGCCGTCTCCCCATCCTGAGTCCTGCGAGGACACGCACACCTAGACGCACGTCTGTAGCTGGACTCGGATGAGAGCCCTGCCCCTCTGGGCGTCCCAGACGCCAGAACCCGCTGGGTCCCTCAAACCCCTTCACTCACGTTAATGTGCTTTCACGGCAACTCGGCCTGTCGGTAGCATCTGCCCCGCCTGCCTCTTAGGAAATAGAGCCACGCCCCTTCTTGCACCAGGAAGATAGCTGACCACCCCCTCCCAAGGGTGCTGAAACCTCTGGAGCACACAGCTGCTCCCAGCAGCATCTCAATAAAACGCCACCCCAGCTGCCCACGTGACAAAACCCTTCTTTTACCACTCATTCAGGGTCACCTGACTTTGGAGATAAAGATATGTTCCTTTTGAGAACACAAAACCAACACCAACTTAACTCCGCATTTTCCCCGCAAGCCTTTTTGACAGCTCATTTGTTGGAATGTTCTTGTTTATATACGAAATCCCCATCTGAACAACTGCTTCTAGACTGTTCTTTTAATGCGCTTCGTGCAGTATGTGCAGGAGTCGCCACCCCACAGGTCAACGAGATGGCTGGGGTGCTGCGGCAGAGAGGGCGGTCCCAACCCACCTGACGTTTATGTCTGCCTGGTGCTCCAGGAGGAAGAGCGCGCTCCTGCTGTCCTGCCGCTGCATGGCCATGTGCAGCAAGGTCTGCCCGTCCGACATGGTGTCGTTGATGCAAGCGCCGGAACCCAGCAGCTGGGCTGCGATCGTGTGCATGCCTGGGAAACAGACAGGCCCCAACGGACACAGGCTCAGCGCTTCCCGCTCCCTCAACGTGTCCCTGCAAGAACACGCCCCCTCGACTTCTCAAGGCCGGTTTTCCGCCAGGCCAGGCGGTACAGGCTCAGCCCTCAGGCTCCCCGCCCCTCCCCTCTGCCCAGAGTTGGGCAGCTCTGATTCCCCTTACCGGTCCATAATGCCAGGCCCAGCACAGTCTGGTCTCGGGAATCCTTGAGGCTGAAATCCGGAATGATTTGCAAGTTGTTGGTAGCATGAAGCGCATTAGCTAAAACGTTTAAAGGAAAAGAACACTGGATTTCACCATCCCACGGATCACATTTAAAGAACTCAAGACAGTAAGAGTTCACTTTCCAGCTGACTGACTGGCTGTAACACAATCACCTGTCCGCAGAGAGAATTCATAAATCTGCTGGGGAGTGGAAGCCAGAAACCTGGTGTTTTCGAGCAAAGCTTACGGGGACAATAAGGGTTTTAAAGCTTAAGATACTGTACCTTCTCAAAAGGAAAACGCTGCTATGAAAACACACACGTGCTACCTGACTGCTGACAAGAGGCTCAAAACAACACCCAGCAACGTTCTCCTGACGCGTAACTCCTACCACCTTACAACTGCTGGGAGGACTAAGAAAAAAGTACATTCTATCCAGACTCCCACTTCTGTCCACGAGCACGCGGCTAAAAACTGCTGGCCTTGACAAGGACGCAGGCAAGAGTAAGACAGGTTTCAGGGCAGGAAAGAGGAGAACCTGGGGATGACCTCCTGAGGGAAGCGGGCCTCCCCGTCCAGGGGCTCCCCTGGCCCGCCTGCCAGGGAGACTGAGGCACACGGAGGGACCTGCGGCCGGGGCACCCCTGGACACTGCTCACGCCGAGGCAAAGCTTTGGGAAAACGCCCAACATAAGCGAGAAAGCAGTCCGAGGCTCTAACACCATAACCTAAGAGCCGGCCCGGGCAGGCCCCATCCCGAAAACGCACACGGGGAAACACAGCCATCAGGAGGCAGACTGCACGCTTCTCCGGTTTGACCTGAGAGGATCTGCAGTAAGAAAACTCACAGCTGGAAGGAACATCAACTCCGCAACTGACGACTCGACACCTACTGTCCAAGGTCAAGGAGAGAGGCAGTCCCCAGCTGCCTACCTTTCTGCTCCAGGATGACAGACACCACGTCCGGATGGTTGTAGGCAATCGCCATGTGCAATGGGGTCTGCAGGTAGACGCCGTCCCCTGAGCCGGCCGGGGACGCGGCCTCCTCGGTCTGCAGGTTGGGGTTGGCCCCCTGCTGCAGGAGCTCCGCGGTGAGGCTGGCCAGCCCGTGCCGACAGGCCGTGTGCAACGGGGTTTCTCCCTGGACGGAAGCAAACGGCCCACTCAGGGCACACTCATGCCGGGGGTTTCCGTCAGAGGGCTGAAGACAGCCTGTGTGCCGAGACCCAGGTCCCCGGGGCAGCCACAGCCCCGGGCCCATCCTGTCACCAGCTGTGACTCCTCACACACCTGGTCTGTCCCTCCCATCCCTATGCCATCACCCTTTGGTTCTTTAATGTCTTCCCCTGTGCCCTCCAAACAGCCTTGTGCTTCCTGTTGTCCGATGACCTTCTTAATCAGCCACCCTTCACTCTGTGTTTGTAACTCTCTTGCTAATTATAGACACAACTAATTAAACGACAGCAACAGACGACCTCCAAGCGCCACTGAAACAAGCCCCACGGAGGCTGGAAGAGCCGGAACAACAGCCCTGCGGTGACAGAGCCACCAGTCTGACCACCAAGCCCCCGTGGCCCCCCCTTCCCCACCGGTTTTTCCGACCGGCTCACGTCAGCCCCATCTTGAACTCTCATCAAGACCTCCTTCTCGCACTTCTTAAAACTGAAAACATTTCAGGCTGGCCTTACACATACTTGATTCCATATTCAAAAGGACAGGAACGTATGTGACAAGTTTCCTCTCGTGCCCTGCCCCCACTGCCCAACTATCCCCCCCTAAAGAACATCATGGAAATCACTGTCCCCAAGGCAGTCCCTCCTCCTGGCAAAATCCTCTCTCCCTCTGTGGGCCCAAGAGCTTCCCCACCTCTGCGGCCCCTGCTTCTGAAAGCCACAGCCGGTAGGAGTGCAATTCTGCAACTCCTCTGCACGCGGTCTCTGTGTCGCCAGATTCAGCGTCTGAGGTCAGGACAGGTCGTTCCTGGTCCAGATGACTCTCAGGGGCCCCGGCCTCGACTTCAGCGGTGCGCCCGGCCCACCAGCCTCCCAGTTGGCTCTCTCAACTCAAATGACCACGCCGCCAGTCTACTCAAAACCCTTCGCGTGGGTCTTCTCTTCCCACAGGATTAAGTCCAAAGAACTCAACCAGCGTTCCAGACCCTTCTCCGATGTCACGCTCACTTCACTTGCTTTCAAGGCGGGTCTCTCCTGGCGCATCTTAGGGTTCTCCCAGTTTTGCTACGAAGGGCACCAGACAAGGGACAGCTGGCAGACCGTGTGAGCTCCAGAAAGGATTTTGTAAAGCTGGGGCACAGGGCATGACTGTGCTATCAGGAGTGGACAGCAGGCACATGACGATGCAGGAAGAGACAGAGACACAGAGACACATGATGGCAGAAGCAAAGTCAAGAAGGCCACCACTGCACTCGGACACGCCATGCGGCTGGAGAGCAGGCTGTGTGCAGATGCAGGGGCACAGGGGTGAGCAGGTTTAATGGTGGGGGGAGCGGGCTGCCATCTCCCTGTGCTTCGAGACACCTCGGTGGGTCTCCCGTTCAGGCCGACTGCCCGTTGCCTTCCCGGCGCAGCTAAGACCACATGCACCCTTCCGCCCTGGACCCGAGTCTTAATGCCGGCTCCGTTGTCGACAGCCACGGAGCCTCTTGGAACCTCAATGTTCTCTGCCCTGAAATGAGGGATTTGTGGGTGCCAAAAACGTCCAGATCCACTCTCAGATTAAAAGGGCTGATATCCCCAAAGCTCTTAACACAAAGTAGACACGAAATAAATGTGACCTCACGGACAAGCACAGCCTCCCTACATGAAAATGGCAAAGTGAAAATAACATCACGTGGTCTCCAGCGTCCCAGAGAGCGTGCTAATCCGCACCCCGTGACATCAGCATGAAGCCCACCTCACAAATGAGGAAACAGAAGCTCACAAAGCCTAAGATCACGCAGGGCAAGATGAAAAGGGGCCTCACCCCGAGGCCCTGTTGCGAGCAGAGTGTGCGGTCCCACCCCGAGACGCAGACTAAACCTGCACTCACAGAGCAGACTCCAAACGCAAAGCGCGTAAATAACGGAGACGCATTTGTGGCCAGTTTCTGTGCACGCGTCTGTTACTCTCTACTAGACCACCAGGTCCACAGGATCTACTTTAGGACCAGACGTTCCACAAATGCTTAGCAAACGGCTGCTGAATGAATCAACCAACCAATATTTGGGGATAAAACACCTGTTTCACCCTGGCTTTTTCACCAAGTGCATGTAACACAAACTAAAAAACAGAAGCTTTTTTTCCCTACACATCCACCACTGCCACTCCTTCCACAGACCACAGGGCTGCAGCGTCACACTTACCCACTTGTTTCTGTGGTTGACGTGGGCTCCACTGGTTGCCAGGAAAAGAGCCGCTGCCTCGTTCCCTGCTTCGGCCGCCCGCTGTAGTAAGCAGTTCCCTGGGAGACAACGGACAGAGACACAAGCCCTTCCTCGCCACCTTCCACAACTGACGAGCCCACGTGGGAAGTCCACACAGGCCCCCTCTACAGGTGGACGCAGACACCGCACGGGCCTGGGAGGAGCAGAGGCTTGGTCTGGCCGTCAGGAGACGTTCATTCTTCCCAGAGCTGTCCTCCAGACGCCACCAGGACCAGAGGGAAGCTACGTCTCCCGCCAAGGTCTCAACAGCAACGCTCCTGACGTTTTGGGCTAGGTAGAGCTCTTTGTTGTCAGGGGTCTGTCCGGCACGCTGTCCGACAACTAGACCTTGCTGTAATACGGCATCCCCGACCTTGCTGTAATTGGCAAACATGTCTACAGATGTCGCCAAATGTCTGGGGGAGGGGGGGGCAGCTGTCTGGGAACCTCTGGGCTTAGAATGACCACTCTGAAGACCTCGTGAGCTGATGTTCTACCAGAAAACGTCCTTTCATTCCTAAGGCCCTAAACGTATTTGTTCTTGGCTTAGAAATGTTTTGTTTAGCATTGTCTTATAAACAAGAATCTTAGAAAGAAGCAAAATTCTCTTCTTCTTTCCCTCGTGAAATGGTTTTAGTCCCAAGGCAGTGTCTCTCTGTTAAAATCCTCTTCCTTGTTGGATAAATACAAAGTATCATGTTCTACAGCTATGCTCTTTGAATTTTTTTTTTTTAATATGTATTTATTTTTGAGAGAGAAAGGGACAGGGAGAGCGCGAGTGGGGGAGGGGCAGAGAGAGAGAGGGAGACAGAGGATGTGAAGCAGGCTCCAGGCTCTGTGCCTACAGCAGTGAGCCCAATGCGGGGCTCGAACACACAGACTGTGAGATCATGACCCGAGCTGAGGTCAGACACTTAACCAACTGAGCCACTCAGGTGTCCCAAGCTATGCTAGTTGAAAACTCAAATTAAACTCCAGGACTAAAAATAGGTAAAGAAATGGGACACTGTTTTCATGCTGTTTTCCCTTCTCTCTCAGGGAGAGTGTGACTCCACCCCAGGCATGAGCCATCCTAACTCAGAGACCCCAACAAGCGCCCTGTAGTCCTTCTGGCACACACAAGACGTAAACATGGCCTCCCTATCGAACAAAGATGACCTTCGACTGCTAACACACAAGAAATGCTGAGGAACAGTGGACTAAGGGCAGCCATTCTATGCATACTGAAAAATGGAACAAAGGAAAAATAACCCTGAACCTGTACTAAAACTCAAAGAATAAAGTGTTGACAGAACTAGCAAGACAACAGATAAACCCATACTCACAATGAAGAATTTCAATATATTCCCAAAATTGGTAGGTCAAGCAGTCCAAAAGTTAGTCAGTTACTGTGTATGACTCACACAGCATGATGAACAAGCCTGATGCACGCACATAAACACAGCACGGTGCACCCACAATGAAAAGATGCTTCTCTCCAAGTACACATCACGCTTCTGTAAAAACCAGATCTGTACGAACCTAACGTTCAAGTCCTAAATATCAAAGAACCGATTTATTATACAATGCGATGCTCCGATTAAATCAGAAATCAGTAGGATGCCTGGGGGGCTCAGTCAGTGAAGCACCCGACTTCGGCTCAAGTCACGATGTCACGGTTCGTGGGGTCGAGCCCCGCGTCGGGCTCTGTGCTGAGGGCTTGGAGCCTGGAGCCTGCTTCGGATTCTATGTCTCCCTCTCTTTCTGCCTCTCCCCCTGGTTGTGGATGTGCACACTTTCTCTCTCCCTCTCTCTCTCAAAAATAAATTAACTTAAAAAAAAAAAAAATCTTTCATTTGACCTTTCGTTAAATTATTAACTTCTTTCAGGGAAAGGGCTGTTTAATATCCATCTTTTCTTGGCCAGTTTCCCTCATCAGTGGCACCTACGCATGCTTTATACATTGCAATGTTGGTCACAGTGGGATCCTTCTCCTTAAAAATCCCCATAATTTATTTAGTCAAATCAAGAAGTATTCCATTAAAACAGTGGTTCTCAAAGTGTGATCTCAGGGTTCCTAGGGGTTCCTGCGCGTCTTCCGGGAGGTCCGTGAGGTCAAAACTATTTCTGTGACAACCACCCCTGACATTTGCTCGTCCCCCTGCACTGACGTCTGCACTGCTGATGGTCAAACTGGACCCGAACACAAATAAAGGAGGGGCCCCAAATGTAGCAGCAGTCCCTGGGTGACTACCACAGACCCCATCAAAACGAGAGCACCTGCACTCAGGGTGGCCCTTGACGAGGCAGTAAAAATTACTGAAGTTCTTCAATTTCAACAACGAGCGCCTGTTCGCAATCCCTGTGACAAAATCATGAGGGTGCAGGGAGTTGCATCCGCCCCGTGTGACGAAGTACAGGAGCCTCGAGGAAAAGCCCAGAACCACTGCCTGGGCTGCGACACTGAAGTTTTCCTCAGGCTACACCAGCTTTTGTGAAAGAATGACTGATGAGCAAACCATGCTTACCCAAACAGGAGTGTCGGACGTTTTGCTGAAAACGAACAAAGTGTGCTTTTCTCTTTAAGGAAACGATTGGCAGTATTTGTACCAAATGATAAAAGTTGACCTTGCAAGTGAATATTAGAATTTTGGAAACCTTTTATCCAAAACTGCTACTTTGACAGCTTCTCAACACTGGAATACCTTCCTGATGAGATCGATAGTGATATCAGTAAACGTGATTCTAAAATAAAGATTTGGAAGATCTGCTCAAGTCAGCAAACCAGAATTTTTCAAATAATTAAATCATGACGTTTATAAAATCACATATGGAGAAAAGGTCCATCCAAAGCACAAGTGAACCATGGATTTTAACTTAAGAGCCAGAAAAGTTCATTGATCTGGTTTCAGATTCTACACTGCAGTTAACTTCACACTCACTGGGGATCTCTGCTCGCCGCAGAACTAAAGAAATCCGTCCACAATGATCTGAGAAGGCTCCAAAATACGCCACCCTTCTCCACCTACATTGACTGTGGGAGGGTATGTTTTCTTCACACACTTTACCCAAAACAACACACGTCCAAAGGCGGAAACGATGCAGATATAAGAAGCCAGTCACTGTTTTCTTTTGAACGTTATTCTTCATAAAAAATGCTCTATGCTAAACATACAATAGTTTATTATTTTCTAACTTAATACAACTTTTAAAATTTTCTCAGTTTTAATTCTAGCATGTTAAATATCAAAGCTACAACCCACTGAAACCAAAGCTCTTTGGGCTCTAATTTCTAAGAGTGTAAAAGGAGTTCTGAGACTCACCGGACCAAACAAATGGAAGTGTTTCTGCTTAACCGACCTGCAGTCTGGCTAAACTTCTTTTCTTTTATCTTATTTTTTAATGTTTATTTATTTATTTACAGAGAGAGAGAGAGAGAGAGAGAGAGAGAGGGAGAGACAGAGCGTAAGCAGAGGAGGGGAAGAGAGAGAGAGAGGGAAACGCAGAATCCGAAGCAGGCTCCAGGCTCTGAGCTGTCAGCACAGGGATTGATGCGGGGCTCGAACCCACGAACCCTGAGATCATGACCTGAGCCGAAGGCGCCCCCTGGCTAAACTTCTTTTTTTTTTTTTTTTAATTTTTTTTTAACGTTTATTTATTTTTGAGACAGAGAGAGACAAAGCATGAACGGGGGAGGGTCAGAGAGAGGGAGACACAGAATCTGAAACAGGCTCCAGGCTGTCAGCACAGAGCCCGACGCGGGGCTCGAACTCATGAAACCGTGAGACCACGGCCTGAGCCAGTCGGCCGCTTAACCGACTGAGCCACCCAGGCGCCCCCTGGCTAAACTTCTTAAAGCATAAGATGACACAAAAACAACCTGGGCCTTTGCTGTGGTTGCAAGCACAACCTCACTCACACCAGCACACCATTCGGCTGCTCAGTTTCTGGCGGAAGGGCTGGCGTGACGCCTCGTGGCCCCTCCAGCCCCGAGCCCAGCCCTGGGGCCCACGCTCTACCTGTCGCGGCGTCGGGCGCGTTGGTGTTGCTGCCGCGCTGGATGAGTCTCGCCGCAAAGCTGTTTTCGTCAAACGACGTCCCATTCAGCACCGGGAGGTCCTCGAAGGGGTTCACCGAGTGGTCGGGAGACACCGTGACGTACTGCACCGCGAGCCACAGGGCGGTGCTGCCCTCGTGGTCCTTCAGCTCCAGGTCCAGCCTGGAAGAGGGAAGCGACGTGACGGCAAACGTCGCCTCCGCCCGACACCGCGCTGCCAACAGCCTCGTTCTCTCCTCACGCACATCTCGAATGACAATTTTTTACTCTGCTTTTACTTAACGCACAACGCTAGACGGCGAAGACGCTTGAAGGGAATTCCTTCCACTCACGACCCCCCCCCCCCCCACCGTCTTCTCGATGCCGTTGGTGCGTACCGTTTGCACTGCAGCAACTGACTGAATACGAGTTCGTTCCTCGCCATGATGCACAGGTGTAAGGGGGTCCTACGGGGGGAAAGGAGAGGGGTCAACGCAGAAACGGGCTCCGTGCAGGAGAACCCCAGGCCGGACCACCACCAGCAGGAACCCCACATTCCTCCAACAGCGTGCCTTTGCGCCTCGGCAAACGGCCTTCCAAAATCACGACTAAGTGTCAGAGGACGAAAATGGTTCTGTTTCTTTGTCACCATTCAGTCAGCAGCCAGAAGGACAAGAATCGACAGAAGGAAGAGACAGAAAACATTGTCCCGTTAAACGCTGGCGCTCACTACCCGTGTTCTCACACCAGCAGTTTCTGGCACACGTACGCGTGTTTTCCCCACCTACCCTCCACAATTCTGAAAAGCAATGCCTTTCCTCCTGTAACTCTTTTCCACACAAGCACAGTCAGAGCAGCAACAGGCCGGAATCCCAGGCCAGGACGGATTAAAGCGGCTTCTTTTTAGCCCTCGAGTGCCCTGAAGGGGACCCGCTGCTGGCACCTGTCCCAGAGGCCCGGCCACCAGACTCACCGTGGCTGGGGAAAGTCAACGTCAAGAATCAACACAAGAACAAAAGGATGCAGTCATCTGGGGAAACAGAGTAGTTATCAAATGATGCTGAGAGTTCACGAGACCCACGTTACTTGAGTGTGAGATCCGTCACACGCGTTTTCCTGTTCTGCTGTGTGCCACGCTGCATGAGGCAGATACAGGCACCAGAGGGGAAAACCCCACAATGTGACCTCCCGGAAACACTGGGGACGGCTGTGAGATGGGGCACATCCCCCTCCGAGCGCCCCCGCCAGTTCTGACCCAGGTGCCAGCAAAGGGTGCCCACGGAGGAGCTGGACCAGTGACCCCTGCAAATCCATGGACCTCGGTTCCCAGCATGGAAACAATGTCCCCAGACGCCTCTGGGCTTTGTCAAGCCTCTCATCTGCCTAATACACCAACGTCTGGGACTTCCACGAACACCAGATTAAATAGCGAGCCCGTCTGCTCGTCACGCGCCGCCATAAGATACTGTTCTGGAAACAGCGCTAAGAGCAGCCCGATGACCCCACTAACCTGCCCTTGCTGTCTTGCATGTTGGGGTTGGCACCGGCCTGCAGAAGGGCCTCTGCGATCTGGGCCATCTCCGACATCACGTCCGCGGAGTGTTTCTTTGAACTGTACAACGCCACGAGGTGCAACGGTGTCTCCTGGGCACCCAACGTGGCGGCATTGACCAGGGCCCCGTTCTTAATGAGGAAGGTGGCAGCAAAGAGATCTCCTTGAAAAGAAACAACAGAAAAAATGGTTACACACGACAACGCCAGGGCGAGCTACTCTGCCCAACACCCCTCGGAAAGTCAGGAACCGCAAAGAAGAGGGACCACCGGGCATGTCTACGCAGAACCTTCAAGATCACAAAGTCACCTGCTTGAATTCCTGAGGACCCGCTGTCATCTGCAGCCCCCTACCTCTCACCACCACCCCAGTACTCCAGGCTTCCAGGCACAGAGGCCGCTCCTGATCACCACCTCTCGGACAGGGTTTCTAGATGCCTCAACACGATCCGTGTCGCTCCCTTATCTCCTGAGCACAGTCTTACCGCCAGCGTGCTGTCCTCGCGCACGGGTTCCTGTCCAGAGTACGACCACACCTCGCTGACTGCTACCACGCACATTTTTAAAATCTTCTCAATTTGTGACATACACACATAACAGTCTCAACAAGAAGTTTTCAACTAAATATCTGGACAAATAATCTGCACACATTGCTGTTTATAAGAACTTCACTTGGTAAACTAAACGGTTGTAAAAACAAAACTTCTTCCTAAGTCCCCTCCATCACCTTAATTCTTGGAGAATCTATAGGCAGGGAAGTCTGCCTAGAGCAACGTACAAATCCCAAATGAAGTCTGAATAACTTCTGCAGAATCCAGCAAGTCCAACAGCTCCAACTGCTCACTGTCTCTGACTATGCAGCGCTCGGTGGGAGGAAAAACAGAAACTACTTCGACATCCTGACAAAAGGCCAAGAGTTAAGTTTACGGAAAGATATTAAAGGTATACAATCCTGAAAATACACGGGGACCTTCAGAACCAAGCAATCTGACAAGTGGCAATTTAATGTTAAAAATACTTGTGGAAAACCAGTTAAAGCAGACTTGTCTAACTTGGAAGGTGATAGGGATTAATTAAATGTGTCATAGAAGGTTACTTAAAGTTCAATTTACCTTGGATTTAGTTCCACTTACAACTTAAAACATGCAAAAACAGTCCCGATACATAAAATTAACATTCCTTAAGAAAATAAGGCACGAATGGCAGCGCATCCTAAGGCAATGAACTGTGAACAGAGGAATCACCCAGTTACAAATGCGCTGTGCTCGCACTGAGGCTTCTGTCTAGCTGCAGTGGGAGGCGGTGGTTTCTTCTGGGGTCTGCAGGCAGTGCCCCCATGAGCCAACCCCTCCCGGGACAGGCCAGACCTAACTTCCGGGCGTGCCGCAGCACTTAGCTAAGTCATGCCAAGGATTCAGAGGTACTTTCTGTAGATTCTGTCTCCACTCAAGGTCTACAGGATGAATTTCGTACAAATCACATCCTTCTTCAGCTGGAAGATCCCCAAAACGCACAACAACCCCCCAGGTTCATCTGGCGCCCTGACGGCCTGCAGTACTGGAGTCTGCTGGCAGTCTTGGGTTGGACACCAGGCTGTGGAAGGCGTTATGGAACTTCTTCACTATACACGTCATTGGCGATGGTGCTCTTTCCACAGCTGACCTCTTTTTGTCTTTGCAGCCAGACACGTGCACCTGTCCCTGAATCTGTTAGTGCTGCAGATGTGGGCTCCTTTGAATCACAACTTCTACGTGACGATTTTCTCTCACAAAGTCACTCACGAGAAGTTTTCTTTGATATCCGGCAACATCATCCACCGACTTCAACTGTACTTCTGCGTCTCAACATCTAGCACGGGGGTTGGCATTTCTGGAGTGGCAAAGCTCTCATGTCTGTTATCTGTGTTCCTAAGCTCATTTTCATCTGCAGGTAGGGGTTTCCTCTGGTCTTCAGCGGACATGGAATTTCAAAATCAGCTCGTTTTCAGCACCTCTCATCTGTTCTGTCCCTTCTTCCAAGGGCCCAATTTGCTGAAGAATGTGAGTGCTGGTGTGGAGGTGGTCAGGCCCCCACAGGCCCCTGAGATGCTCACCGGTCCACGTCTGACTTATCCTTGCAATTGCCACTGTCTTATACAAAACAGGCACCAGGGAAGTGTTTGGGAAGAAAACCAATCGACTGGCTCTGATTCCCATCAATTATGACTTCAGGTTAACTTAAGATTTCTCTAACCAGCCCCTTCTTTTTTTTTCCTGGCATCTAGAGGTAAGTGCAATCTTTACCAAAGTCACACACAAAAAGGACCACAAATCAGATTTCTTCACAACAGGATACCGGTAGAGGTGTGAAAGCAACTGATTTGCATATCGGGGGGGGGGGGGAGACTGGGTCGGACTTTGCTGTTTATAGATACATATACACAGCGGGCTTCCGGTAGGCTCTGACAGGGGGAGCAGCCCCCACAGGGATTCAGTCTAAGACAGAATGTATACAAATATTAACAACAGAATACAATATCCTAGAGAAAGCCACCTATATTCTGGAAGTGGAAAGAAAATTCGGGACTGTTGGGACAGAGAGACCTGAAAAGACCGATGTACACGATGCTGGGGGAGAAGTGTGGCTTTTCACACCTTTGAGCTCAGCACAGATTCCAAACGGAGAGAGAAGCACAGGAAAGCTAAGACCCCACAGGCTGATACAAAACTTACAACACACGGTGGAATACACACCGGGCAAGCATGCCCCCTGAAACAAGGGTCCAGGACTGCCGCTCAACAGCTGGACAGGGATGGATAAAAAGACACCAAAACTTTATATCGTTAAGCCCTCTTAAAAGAATTATAGCTTTTAAGTTAATTTATTAATAAGAGCCAGAGATTTTTTTTTTTACTTAGACAAATATATGCACATAAATACATGCACCCCTGCTCCCCCCCAAAGTTATTTAGGAATTACTGGAAATTGAAAATCGGTGATGTTTTACATGAAAAGAAAGTCAGCCCCTGGGCACACAGCCCAGAGGGAAAAGGACAACGAAGGAGCAGAACAAAGGAGGGGGTAGGAAACACCAACAGCACCATTTACAGTTTCTGTCGGTAAGAAAACATCTAAAACATTTTAGAAAGATTTCCATCAAAAACATTTAAAGTAAAAGCCGTTTGGTGCTCACGAGCTAGTTATCCCTACAACCTGGCTCGGCGGCATCGCCCGGCGCACGAGGAGTCACTGCGCTGACGTCCACACGAGCGTCCTCCCAACAACACCAACACCAAACTAAAATCCACATCGGTGTCTCCTTCGGTGCAGCTTCCCGGCTGGAGCCGTGTGTGCGGGGAGGGGGCCCAGGCCCTTGGGGTGCTCACACGGAGCCCCGTGCAGGGAGGAGGTCCCAGAAGCTTGCAGTGTTCCCACGGACGGCCTCACACTGCTCCCGGGAGAGGCCCCACCGTGCACGGACTACAGGCAGGGAGACAGGAGGGCCCACTCAGAAGCCCGCTGACCGGCACTGGTTCTCCGAAGGTCGATGCTGATGTTCAACAGCAAGGATCCACTTTCTGGCCCAGACCCGGCTCGTCGGAGGCGGCGGCCGCCCTCCGGCCACACGTGTGCCTCCTGTGGCCTCGTTCACAGACACTGGCTGCCCATTTCATTCTTCACAGAACTGACCGCACACATTCCAGCGGGTGTCCGGAACCAGACCCCCATCTCACACAGCAAAGCTCTTCAGGCAGATGACAGTGAACTTAGAGTAAGGTTGACAGTTGAATTTAACTACGTTGCTCAGTTCAACCACTTGGGAAGGTCCACGGACTGACAGCTGGAGCTGAAGAAGGGACAGGGACAGCCCTCCCTCGGGAACTGGAGCTGGTCCCGGCGCGCCAGTGCGCACCCTGGCAGGACGGTGCCGCGCGTGCTGGGAACACTGGAAAGCAGAAGGACTCCCACCCTGCACGTGAGGGAAAGGACACCCAGAGGGGACCAAGTGGCCCGCCCAAGGCACTGAATGAGTGCACGAGCCAGGACTGAAACCCTGGCCCACCCAAGCCCCGACGTCAGCGCTCCGCCTACCACGCCGTCCCGCCGCCCAGGGCCGGCAGCAGTGTAGACCCTCACACCCACACTGCACAGGCAACCGTTGCTTGCAGGCAACCGACCGATTCAGAGTGGAAGGTTCGTCGCCTGAAAACAAGCATCGAAAATGCACTGCCAATTCGTGGGAACTCTCACAACTAAGCAATCACCAAAGTATTTAATAACTCGTCAAAAATGTTTTCTCGTCGCACGTAAGAATTTAACTCCTTAAGAAACATAATTCTTGAGACTTTTTTTTTTTAAGTAATACGTAGATTTGTTTCCAAAATAAACATCTCAGACACTAGACGCCAGGAAAAGCTAACTCCCCACGCGGTGGGAACTCTTCCCACTGTACACACACCCAGTGTGCTAACGGCTTTGCACAGCACAGGGTGGCGCCTGGGAAATGCATCTGCCCTGGACGCGGACATAATCCCAAGAGTTCCTTCCCGACCACGAGCAACATTTTCCTCTCCATCAGCCAGCAAGCTTGACGCCCTAACGCAGGGCTTTGAGGGAGATTTAGGTTAAAACCTTTGCCCAAAAAGAGCAAAGCCACGGCTGCCTACAGGACTGTATTTGAAGAAACTACGTTCCACCAACCAGGAGCAACCTGTGAATGCGTGAGTGCATATATGTGGCAACAGTGTAACAATGAGAGTAAATACAGGAGTGACAGTGCACCAGCACGATAATAGTACAGCAACAAGGCATAATGATAAAAATGGCTGTATAGTTGGAAGGGTGAATACACAGGATTAAGATGTGGGGAAATCAGTACGTTGTCTTTTTTTTTTTTTTTTTTAATGTTTATTTATTTTGAGGGATAGAGAGAGACAGAGTGTGAGTGGGAGAGGGGCAGACAGAGGAGATACAGAATCCAAAGCAGGCTCCTGGCCTGTCAGCCAGGCACGGGGCTACAACTCATGAACCACGAGATCATGACCTGAGCTGAAGTCAGACACTTAACCGACTGAGCCCCCCAGGTGCCCCTGGTACATCCTGCCTTTGACGTCTGCATGTGAACACAAAAACAGCCATGGCCAAGTACTTCAGCCAAGTCATCTATCCCTCTACAAAATTAAGACTTGGCATTTTTGAAAGCTCTCATTCCAGGGGCGGGAACTCTGCCCCTAGACAGCTTCTCATTCTGTCAAAAACGATTACCGCAAAGGAGAGTCAAGCAGGATCCATCTGGGACTTAACAATTGATGACACCATGGGAAAAACAAAACAAAAAAGACTAATATTCTTTTTCTCTTGTAATTTAATTAAGAGTAAAGTGTTTTGATCTTCATTCTATCACTTCCATATTCTTCCCACCATTAACAACAACAGGCTCAAAATATAGCTACGATTTCAACTAACCTTCCTACGACGGAACGAAACTTTATCCCTTTGCCATGAAAGAAGTCTAAGCTGGACAAGTGAAAACTCCGAATCCAAGACTATGTTTAAACATGTGTGGTTCCGATGCTTTCCCTCTCTTCCAGCCGCAAACGCAAGCGCCACTAACGCCACCCTGGAGAAACGATACACTGAAGATGCGAACACGTCACGTGCCTACAAGGAAGGGTCCTCTGCGGCAGGGCCGACACCAGGAGAGCCCAAGAGACAAGGCGCAGCAGCAGCTTCTCCTCCCCACCGACCACAGACTCGACGTCACGAGCAGGCTGAAGCAGCATTTCGGAATGTGTGCCACAGGGGCAGAGGCTCCAAGAGTTACTTGGATCGAAGTAAACTCGCTCGCAGGGGGACACGCCTCTTCCTACCTCTTTGGATTCCTTTGTGTAACAGGCTCCAGCCATTCCTGTCCACCATGTCCACGTCGGCTCCGTGACTAACCAGCGTGGCGGCAATGCTCTCCAGTCGCCGTGACAGGGCCAGGTCCAAGGGGAGGTGTCCGTTGTGGTCCACTTCGTTCAGCTTCCCAGGGAGCTGCACAGGTAGGTTTGGAAATCAGCACCCAGCTGGCAGGCCATGCAAGCGATGTTAACGTCTCCCCACCGGACCCTTACACACCCTCTTTCACATAAATGCCAAATTTCAATGCCGTTAACTGTTCGCTCGACAAATTCCACTGAACTGACCACCTTCTGCCAGGCCTCTGAAGGGCACACGCCTTCCAGGGAGCACAGAATTAGTGGGCGTCACAGAGCGGACACAACACCATCGAAGACAACGCAGGGCCAAGAGGGAAAGGAGGACGGTGCGGGAGCAGCACAAAGGCCAGGGCAGAGGGCAGACAGGATGGGAACAGCTAACGTGCTCACAAAGACTATGGCTCCATATGGAACTCCCCTCGCAGACACGGGACACCCACGAGCCAGCACCCCTCACTGCCACCTTCGCTTCTTCATCGGGCAGTGCAGTCTGCACAGTCACAGCCCCTAGAGACGTCCACGTCCCAACCCCTGGAACCTGCATCACCGTCCGCAACAAAAGCGACTCTGCAGGTGTCACTGAGATTGAGGACCGTGGAGTGGGGACCACGTCCTGGACTACCTGTCAGATCCCACGTGTCCTTAAAAGTGAAAGAGGGGAGCGGAAGGGCAGACGAGACAGAGGTGACAGGAGGACTGGCTGTGCTGCCCCTGGCTCTGAGACGGGAGGGACGTGGTGGCCTCCAGAAGTCAGGAGGGCCCCAGGTTAAGCCAGCTGGTCCTACAACCACAAGGAAGTGAATTCTGTCAATACCCCAAACAATCAGGAAGTGGGACCCTCCCCTAGAGCCTCCTGCCGACAGCCGGGTTCGAGACAGGCAATGCCTGGACCGGGCTTCCAACCTGCAACATCTGTAGGGTAACACATCTGTCCCGCTGACCACTAGCTTGTGGCAACTGCCTGGAGCAGCAAAAGAAAACAAAGGCGGACGTGGGTGCCTGGAAGGAAGTCAGGTCCCGCTGCAGCCACCGCCTCAACACGTGGACGTGGCTCTACAAGTGGGCATGGGCAACGGCTGGAAGATTTCTGAGGAGCGTAGCAGAAAAAGCACAGACTGTGCTGAAGGGACTCCTGGGAGACACGTGCACATCAGAGAGTGCGCCGGCCGGGGAGGGCTCGGAGGGAGCAGGGGACATTCAGAGAAAAACAAGCGACGTATGGTTTTCAGAAAAGGTAGGAAAAACGGAAGAAGCGGCTACAGTACCTGTGAGTCCATTTCAATTAGATAGAGGAAGACCACATCCTCTCTCTCTACTTTGATAGCCTTATGCAACGGGTACTCAGTCTTGGATTTGATCATTTTGTACAACAACTGGGCACTCATGCTGCTGAAGTCCTCCTTCCGTAGGTCGTCCTGAGGACAGAAGGCCAGTGAAAAGCAGAACAGACCCAACAGACCAACAGCAACAACAACGGACGTTCTGACTTCCCGCGAGGGTGCTTTGCTCACAGCCCTCCATCTCTCACCCACCCAGTGGCTGGCGATAATTTCCGCACAGTAGTTCATCAGCGTGCCGGCGCTCAGCTCCTCCGCGGTCTGATAGAAGCGAATACAGTTCCTGACGTTCACCAGAGACATAACACCCTTCTCACATCTACGAGAGAATGTTAGTGATGAACAGTGTCATTGGGACAAAGAGAGTCACAAGTTAATCAACCAAAGCTGCAATCTGAGTCCTGGCCAGCCGTGTCCAATAACCCTGAAGTACAGGGAGAAGCAGAGGAGTGATGGATCGGTTCCAGCAGAGGTACTGTGTGTTAGAAGTACCAGCATCTCATTGTATCACATTGACCGTTCTGGTCAGAAGCAAAATAACCTCTAAATAGTCAACCCCAGCCCCCCAGCTGCCTCGAAAGTAATGCCATGGAACTCACTGATCATACACAGGCACCTGCAACATCACGCACTCGATGGGTCAGATTCACTCCTTTGGTATGTAACTGTGTTGTGTGGACCTGCGCGCAGTTCCCACCAGCACATCTCCGTTACACAACCAGCAAGGCTTAGGATTAGCTGCAGACATGAGCTCTAGGCCTCGATAAGGATCTCCTGGAAGTCCCCCCTCCCAGAGGTGAACTATATGGTATGTGAAGTATCACTCGATAAAGCTGCTTTAAAAAAAGTTTTTTTAACATTTACTGATTTTTGAGAGGCAGAGACAGTGTGAGTGGGGGAGGGGCAGAGAGAGAGGGAGAGACAGAATCCGAAGCAGGCTCCAGGCTCCGAGCTGTCAGCGCAGAGCCCGATGCAGGGCTCAAACTCAGGGACCGGGAGATCGTGACCTGAGCCGAAGCTGGACGCTCAACCGACTGAGCCACCCAGGCGCCCCTCGATAAAGCTGCTTTTCACAACCCCACTTACCAAATGGATCCCGCAGGGGCACCTGGGAGGCTCAGTGGGTTAGGCATCCAGCTCTTGATTTCAGCTCAGGTCACGATCTCATGGTTTTTGAGTTTGAGCCCCAGGTCAGGTTCCACACTGCAGGTGCGGACCCTGCTTGGGATTCTCTCTCTTTACCCTTCCCGCCCCCACGCACGTGCACTCTCTCTCTCCCAAAAATAAATACACACACACAGACAAAAATGGATCATGTATGTAGACAACTGAGTTTCATCAAGTACAACCTAGTCCACCCACAGAACACTGCAGTATACACACAATACACCCATATTATACACACAGTACACACGCGGTTCACACACAGTATACCCACAGGACACACGCAGTACACATGTGGTACACACAGTGTATATGTAGTACAGAGTACACACGCAGTATACATGCAGTACACACCCAGTACACACAGTACACAGTACACACGCGGTACACACGCGGTACACATAGCACACCCAGAGTACACCCAGAGTACACCCAGTACACACAGTACATACGCAGTACACACAGAGTACACACATGCTACACATGCAGTACACACAGTACATCCAGAGTACATCCAATACACATGCAGCACACACAGTACACACGCAGTATACACGCCATACACACATGGTACACACACAGTACATACAGTATACAGTACACACACGGTACACACGCGGTACACACAGCACACCCAGAGTACACCCATAGTACACACATGCTACACCCATAGTACACCCAGTACACACCCAGTACACACAGTACATACGCAGTACACACAGAGTACACACATGCTACACATGCAGTACACACAGTACATCCAGAGTACATCCAATACACATGCAGCACACACAGAGTACACCCAGCACACACACAGTACACAAAAATACACACAGTACACACACATTGCACCCGTAGTACACACAGTACACAGTACACACACAGCACACGCAGCCCACGCAGCACACACACAGTACACACAGTATACAGTACACCCAATACACATGCAGCACACACAGTACACACGCAGTATACACGCCGTACACACACGGTACACACGCGGTACACACACAGTACACAGTACACACTGTGTACTGAAGGAAGGAGGAAGGAATGAGGAACGATCTCGCAGTCCTTCTCCATCCAGTAGTCGACGCAGGCGCCTGTTTCGTTCCAAGACCAGCGCTCGAGTCCTTTGTTTCCAAGAGACACGATGACTTGGTGGAAAGAAGCATCTCCCCTCCAGGCACCCGGGCACTTCGTAAGCCCAACTGTCACGGCACCTAAGCAAGTTACCGCGATGAGCAACCGCGCTTCTCTGTGAGCCGCTAGCCACCGTCTGTGCCGTGTCTGCCAGTGCCCGTCCCACCTCAGCAAGGTCTGACCTGGCCGTGAAATCAGAGTGCCCCGGGGGCAAAGTCCTCTGTGGCGCACGCATGGAACCTCTCGATTTTACGGCGGCAAGCACCCCGGACGGCCACTCGAACGCTCAACCTCAGGGAGCACGCGCGTTTGCAGAGCCCTTTGCAAAGCACTTTCACAGACAAATGCTGAGTCTGAAAATCCCACTCTCCCGCTTTCTACTGCCAAATGACATTTGTATCAGGGACTCAAATGCGTCTCGTGGACACTGACGTTTCCTTACAACTGGCAGACGCTTCATTTCCGCCTACCTCTGGGATCTCCAGAAAGCCAGCCACTATTTGGATGGCCTAGAACTAGTAACTGACATGATTTACACAGCTAAAGACCATGTTATCTTATTTAAAAATTCAGATCCTCAATGCATATCTTCTCTTGCAAAAGTACTGAGACAAACTTTCCTCCGGGGGAATTTTGTGGTTGTTAATACGTGTTTTCCATTTTACAGCACAGAAAAGGATATAGATGCAGAAAAGCAGACTATTTTTAAAGTACGAAATCAAGCATATATTCCAGCATCTCACAAACTCCTGTCTAGTTTCAGCACCACTCCCACATGCACGAATAGGAGACGTGGAAAACGTACTGACAGGAGAAACAACAAAGCACTACCTGGTGGAATTACAGGTGACTTCTATGTTTCCCAAACGACACACACTGAACTTGTATTTCAGTCAGGAAAACAATGATTATATTAACTGTCAAGTTTTGGCATATACTACGAATTCTTCCTTAAAAAAAGTATCTTTCTGATAACACTTCCCCCCAAAACTTCCTTTTCATCAAATGCGTGACAGCATTCCCAACCCTCCAAGATCCCTACGTTACAAAACCAAGCAACCGCTGCCCCACACGGAACTGCACACATTTGCGACATCCCCAATCCCTGCACTACCTGGGACGTGTGATTTCCCCTGCGCACAGCAGTGGGCGCTCTGCGACCTTTTAAGAGCCCACGCTGGACCCCACGCTTCGGAGTCTGGCAGCCCAGCCCTCCACAAAGCCACGACAGGTAAAACTCAATGCCCACATCCAACAATACAAAATTGAGCATCTGGTAATACTGATGGTAAAGAAGCCTAAGCCAGTCAATTAGCAACAAATATTTTAATTAAAGAATCTATTACACTGATTACAGTTGTCTACACTACTCCAACCCCAGGGCATTTTTATCAAAGCAATTTAATTTACAAGCAAGTTTGACAAGATCAATGGAAAAAAGCTCAGGAGATCTAGAAAACAAAAACAAAAAAAAGGATACGAATCACATTTGGTCTAGTTAAAACCATTCCCAGGTCCCCCTGAGACGCTGCAACATGCCGACAAACGGAACAGCTCTTCGCGAGGCCCCCACGGTCAGGCTGGCTTCGCTGACCTAATACCGCACGTGCCTACAAAGCCTAGACCTGTTTGGGGTTTCTAGTAACTGGACTTAGACATTAGAATGCACGTAAGCTGACCTCAGGCACCCAGGGTTAGGAGGAACCTGTGCACCAATTCGCGTGGGCAGGTGGGCCCGGAGCACCAGCCCCGCAGGGCAAACAGCAGGCTGTCAGCTAAAACCACGGCCTCGCTCACCCGGGAGAAAAGCCATTCCTGCAACCCCCAAGAGAATACACAAGCTCACTAAATGGTATAAAAGACACTCCACCAGCCAAACTGACCACCAGGGGCACATCCCCAACAGAAACTAAAACTAAAGGGCATTTTGCCTGACATCACTTGGGGTGACGTTTGTTTCCCGTTGCTCGAGAAGGCCAACTTGGGAGAGCAGCAGAGAAAATGCAACATAAAAAACACAGACTACCTCCTTGGGAACCTAAATGAAGAGCCCAAAAACACTGGCTACGAAACCGCCTGAACGGTATACTTGTGTATTAACTTAGGCATTAATGTGTTTCTTTTTTGTTTTAACGTTTTTATTTGTTTTTGAGAGAGAAAGTGAGAGCTCGCGCACGCGCGCGCACACACACACACACACACACACACACACACACACAAGCAGGGGAGGGGCAAAAAGAGGGGGACAGAGATCTGAAGCCGGCTCTGCGCTGGCAGCACAGAGCCTGACATGGGGCTCGGACTCACACACAAGCTGCAAGATCGTGACCTGAGCCGAAGTTGGACACTCAACAGACTGAGCCAGCCACCCGGGCACCCCGACTTAGGCGCTAATGTGTTTCTAACACAAGGAACATGACCAAGAACTTCACCCAAGGTCCTATATATTATTACAAAGTAGAAAAAATGTCACAGGAAGTGATACGGGAGGGAAAGCTGAGCATTTGGACACCGTAATCTCTCTCATATTCTTTACGTAATATACACACAATTATGTAATCTCAGGTTAAAAAAAAAATCAGTGAAAGGAAAGAGAATACCTACAGCTTTGGCAGAATTTAGCTTACAAGAACACAAAGCAAGGGAGGTAAAGTCCTCTCCCCACTACTGCTTTCAGAGGAACACCTTGCAAAAGTTATTTACATTAGCAGAGCTTGGCACATAATCCAAGCTCAGCCGCCACCACCACCACCGGAGGTGGTGACCGGAGGCACGTGACCAGCTCAGCCAGGACTTGCCTCTCCCTGAGGAGCTGCAGCTGAAAGCGATTAGCCAGTTTCATTAGCTCAGTGAGGAACACGTCGTCGTCTCCGAACTCCAGCTCGTCCGTGTAGACCCAGCGGAGCATCGTCCTGGTCACCTCAGGGTTAGCATCTGGGGAGGGAAAGAGAGAGGCTGAAATACAACACACCGATGGCACACTGAAGCCTTAAGCCTACTAAAGGAGGGTCCCTAAACCTTGAGGCTAATGAAGCAAATAAGGCAAATGCTGGTACCCTCCACTCAAATAAATATCATGCCGCCATCAAAAATGGCAATTAAGCATTCTGGGCAGCATCTGACTCCAGGAAAATGTTGTTTTGCGAAGGGAAGGAAGTAGGAGACGTGAACTACTAAAGATGTAAGTCAAATAAGTTGGGGAACGTATTTTAAACATATCACAAAGAGTTTACATTCCAAGAAAGATCTTACAAATAAACACGAAAAGATGGGGGTGCCTGGGTGGCTCAGTCAGTTGAGTGTCCGACTCTTGATTTCGCTGCAGGTCATGATCCCATGATCTCATGTTTTGTGGGATCAAACCCCGCGTCAGGCTCCGCGCTGACAGTGCGGAGCCTGCTTGGGATGATCCCTCTCCCTCTCTGTCACCCCCACCCCTCAAAATAAATAAGTAATTTAAAAAAAAACATGAAAGGATGGACAACCAACAGGAAAGTGGGCAATGGACAGAAGTGGTAATTCACAAAGATAAATAAAAATGCTCAGTAAACCTTACCAGTAACTACAAACACAAATTTAAACTACAATACATTTTTTCCATCTCTCAGCAAGCAAAGATTCTTAAAAATGTGTAAACTGTTACACAGGAATTATACACATAGGTTAGGATAATCCTAATAACTGAGCAAATACAGAGAAATATATGCAATAAGACAGTCAACACAGTATTATTTTTAATAGCAAAAAACTGGAACAAGAATCTGGAGAGTCCAACACTGGAAAGCTAATCATTATGGTATTAATACTCAAAATGGAAAATTTTGCATCAATTAAAATTACTTAGATCTGTATTCAACCTAGAAAAAATACTCACTATATTGGTTTAAAAAAGAAGGCTAAAGGGGCGCCTGGGTGGCTCAGTCGGTTAAGTGACTGGCTTTGACTCAGGTCATGACTTCACGTTTCGTGGGTTCGAGCCCCATGTCAGGCTCTGTGCCGCACACTTGCTCGAGGCCTGGAGCCTGCTTCAGATTCTGTGTCTCCTTCTCTCTCTGCCCCTGCCCTGCTTGTGCTATGTCTCACTCTGTCTCTCAAAAATAAATAAATGTAAAAAAAAAAAAAATAAATAAAAAAGAAAGCTAAAAATACAGGTAGTAAATCTCATTTTTTTTGCAATATATTTGTGTGTGTATATGTGTATGAGTACGCATAGACACATACACATACACATACGGCTTTGGGGCTCACCCACTCATGCTAACCAGGTCCAAGCCCGCTCACCCTCTAAGGTCAGACAAGACTGAGGACATCCAGGGAGGTATGGCCATAAACAGACTATCAACCTATTTTCTTAAAGTAATCTCTACCCCCCAATGTGGGGCTTGAACTCACAACTCCAAGGTCAAGAATCACACACTCCACCGACTGAGCTGGCCAGGTGTCTATCTACTGAGACAACAGAACGACAGACTAAGATAACCCTGGTAGAACCTATGACTAGCTTCTCTTTGAGATTATTTTTCATTTTCCTGATTTTTAATGAACATGCATTACTTGTATAATGTTTTAAGTTAAAATAAAAGACTCTACAGAAACTTGGGGAAACTCTTGGGATGAAAACTGTAGTATAAAATATCTAAAACTATGATTTCCACTAGAGGCAAGCCTTGATTAGAGTAAGGGCAGTGGAGATGAGAGGTCATTAAAATCATGGTGGTCCTCAGCTAGCAGAATCAGCACTACCCGTGAACTTGCCGGAAGCTCCTGGGCCCTGCCCAGACCTGCTGAACCGGAAACTCTGGGGAGGGGCCGCATCTGGCTTTTATTTAACACGTCCTCCGTGTGATTCTGGCTGGCTAAAGGTTAAGGAATCAGAGCTCTGTTCTTGATTGTCTAGGAAAGGTGCAGCAAAAGCCAGGAACCTCTTATTAACTTGGTAATTAGGCAACAAATGATTAGCGCTTATTATCCCCTTCCCTTCCAAATACAGGAGGAGAGGGCTGAAGGGGGCAATGCCGAATGGAACCAGAGGCTCCTGACTTATTTGCTCCACACTGATTTACCCATCATTCCCTAAAACAGCCTGATATGGAAAGGAAAAAAAAAGGCATAATGAAAAAAAATTGTGGGGCACCTGCGTGGCTCAGATGGTTAAGCGTCCCAACTCTTGATTTCAGCTCATGTCATGAGCTCGCAGTTCGTGGGATCGAGCCCCACAACGGGCTCTGCACTGACAGCACAGAGCCTGCTTGGGATTCTCTCCCCCTCTCTCTCTTCCTCCCCTTCTCGTACATGCTCTCGTGCTCTCTCTTCCTCTCCCAGAATAAATAAACATTAAAAATTAAAAAAAAAAAAAGAATTTAAAAAGAAAAAAAAATCTGAAAGAAAATACACCCCGGGGCACCTGGCTGGCTCAGCTTGTGGGGTGTGTGACTCATGATCACAGGGTCGTAGGTTCGAGCCCTATGCTGGGTGTAAAGATTACTTAAAAAAATAAAATCTTACAAAAAACAAGAAGAGGGGCGCCTGGGTGGCTCAGTCGGTTAAGCGTCCGACTTCAGCTCAGGTCATGATCTCACGGTTCGTGGGTCCGAGCCCCGTGTTGGACTCTGAGCTGGAGCCTGCTTCAGATTCTGTCTCCTCTCTCTGTCCCTCCCCAACTCCCATGTGTGTTCTGTCTCTCTCTCTCTCAAAAAGAAATAAATGTTTAAAAAAAAAAAAAAGAAAGAAAAAACATGCCAAAATTCTAACCATGGTTACGTTACAGTTTATTTTTTCCTTTCTCTCTTACCTGGTAAAGGAATAATAGCACTTTTAAGATGTTTTGGGAGAAAAAACATTTTTAAATCACATGAAAATCTAATTAGATTTACTTAATCTACTTGAAGAAGTCCTTCAACTATGTCTAAAGTATTCAGAAGCAGCATCAGCTTCTAGGCTGGCTTCATAAACTGGGCTTAATAGGTCGGTGGGCTCTTCAAGGAAAGACGTGTGGGCCATGCGATCTGTCGAGAGTCGCCAGCGTGCTGGAACCGCACCCCCACGGCCTTCGCACAGTGTCGCGTGCCCCCTCGCTGCACACGACAGCTCAGCCTACTGACCAGAGCCCAAACACAGCCTCGAACCTCCCTGTGGTAATTCGATTCTGCTTTGAAGTTTGGCTGGTTTCCTTTAATAACCCTCCCTCAATCGTCCGAACCAATAAACCTGACAGTTGATGAACCAAAACCCAAACAATTTTCTTAAAACCCACAATCAGCAGGCATTTCCTGGGCGCCCTCAAAATTTCACATGAAGTAAAGTTCAAGTGATCTCTGAGTGTTCCCAGTCCGGCCCTGACTCTTTCCTCAGTCTGCAGACCACACTGGAAACAGATCCACGCTGAGGCTGGGACAGAGCAGCGGTGGTGCGGGATGGGCTCTGCGACCCGCACGGCAAACCTGCCCCTAGAGCCACTCACCCCTGGGCAGGCCCAGCACACAGGTTGCTGAAACGGTGACCGCACGCACGAAACTTCTGACCTCACGGCAGTCCAGGCACAGAGCCGCGCTTTGTAGAGAACTGGAGATTTTCTATGTGGCCCCGTTTTTTTGTTTTGATTTGATTTTAAATAAATGTTTTAGAAGACATTTGAAAAGAATGGGAATAAACTTGTCAGTAGGCAATTAGCCATTAAATGAAGCATATTGAGGGAATTAATTTCGTTACTCAAATCCGGTATTTAATCTGTAAAAAACTGGGGCTCCCGGGTGGCTCAGTCCATTATGCGGCAGACTCTCAATTTCGGCTCAGGTCATGATCTCACAGATCATTCCGTGAGTTTGAGCCCCGCGGCCGATTGTGCTGACAGTGTGGAGCCTCCTTGTTCTCTCTCTCCCTCCCCCGCTCCCACACCCAAGCTCTCTCCATCTCTCAAAATAAACTTAAAAAAAACTGCCAAGTGTTTTGAATATCCTCCTATGACTCCAACTGAACTGTCTTCAACTTGCCAACTATTTTTACTTCATTTACTTTACCCAAGTTTTTGATTCATAAAATTACAAAATTGTGATAGATTGCATCTTTCATCAGTAAAAGCATCCTCTTTAAAAAAATTTTTTTTAAGTTTATTTATTTTTGACAGAGACAGAGTATGAGCACGAGCTGGGGAGGTGCAGAAAGAGAGACAGAGACACAGAATCCGAAGCAGGCTCCAGGCTCCGAGCTGTCAGCACAGAGCCTGACACGGGGCTCGAACTCACGAACTGTGAGATCATGACCTGGGCCAATGTCAGAAGCTTAACCGATTGAGCCACCAAGGTGCCCCAGTAAAAGCATCCTCTTTAGTCACTTTAACCATATACGCTTAACTATAATTTCTTGGAAATAAACTCCAAACCATACTTGTAAATAATCCCTGTGTCAAAAAGGAATAAAAATTTACACGTCCTAGTTCTGTCATGGCAGGGTAACAGCCTGTCCTATTTTTTTTTTTTTAATTTTTTTTTCAACGTTTATTTATTTTTGGGGGGACAGAGAGAGACAGAGCATGAACGGGGGAGGGGCAGAGAGAGAGGGAGACACAGAATCGGAAACAGGCTCCAGGCTCTGAGCCATCAGCCCAGAGCCCGACGCGGGGCTCGAACTCACGGACCGCGAGATCGTGACCTGGCTGAAGTCGGACGCTTAACCGACTGCGCCACCCAGGCGCCCCTCAACCTGTCCTATTTTAACTGATTATAGCTAAAAACTCTAGACAGAGCACCAGAAAACAGTCACCTGAGGATTCGGAAAAGCACACAAAATTGTACAATTGAAGAGAGAGGCCAAACGTGAAGAGGCAACCGCACTGGATGAGTGTCCCCATGTTTTCCCTACGGTTTTGCCTTGAGGACAGACCCCAGTCAGAGATGAACACTGGCGCGGTGAGCATTGGACCCCTAACCCTCTGTCACAAACACCCTCTTTCTGGCCAGATGCAGTCGGAAAAGAGGCCCAGGGGAGCAGGGGAGTAAGGGAGATCTAGTTCTGCATATGAATGCACACGGCCTTGGGCTCCCCTGGGAGCACGGATGGCCCAGCCCAGCTTCAAGAACTGAAGTGAGATTTGAGCCACTACCCACAAAAGGTGGGGCGACTTTCAGTCTGCAGCTAAGGAGAGCCAGTATTTTCCGGAGGACGATACAGGACCCAGAGCCTACAAAATATAACCATAATGTCTGGGATACAATCCAAATCATTTGATATAGGAAAAAAAAAAAAATCAAGAAAATATGACCATTTCTCAAGGGAAGAGACAACATATTCTAACCCCAAGATGACCCAGATATTGAATTTACCAAAGACATGAAAATATCTGGGATAACTATGCTCCAGAAGGTAAAGGAAAACACACTTAAAAATGTTAGAAATTTTCAGCATATAAACTATAAAAAGAACAAATGGAAATTATAGGATGAAAAACACACATATTTAATTGAAAACTCAATGTCCTCAACAGCAGAATGAAAATGGCAACAGAAAAGTCAGCAAACTTGAACACAGACCAACAGAAATTATCCTGTCTGAAGAACAGAGAAAAATAAAATTGGGAAGGAAAAAAAAGAGCATCGAGGAGACCTGGTCTCGTGTGTGTGTCACTGGAGTCTCAGAGGAGAGAATGATGAGATGAAGGAAGAAAAATGTTTGAATAAATGATGGTCAAGAATATTCCAAAAAAAAAAAAAAAAAGACTATTCTAAATTCAGTGACAGACATGAGGTTTTACATTTGAAATCAAGAAACTCCAGGGGCACCTGTTTGGCTCAGTCGGTTGGGCGTCCGACTTCGGTTCCGGTCATGATCTCAAGGTTTGTGGGTTCCAGCCACGCGCTGGGCTCTGCACTGACAGCACGGAGTCTGCTTGGGATGCTCTCTCCCTCTCTCTTTGCCCCATCCCTGCTGGTGCTCTTTCTCTCTCTCAAATAAACAAACTCAAAAAAAAAAAAGAAAGAAAGAAAGAAAGAAAGAAAGAAATGAAAGCAAAGGAGAGAGATCCTCGGATGAGGGAAGAGTCTCACTGACGGACCTGGTCTGGAAGAAATGTTACAGGAAATTCTTGAGGCTGAAGGGACATGATCCCAGATGTAAACATGGATCTTGACGAATGAAGGAAGAACTAAAGAAATGGAAACATCTGAGCAAATATAAACTTCTCACTCCTAAGTCTGCTGAAAAACATACCACTGTTCACAGTGGGGTTTTCAATGTTTGCCCGCAGGACACGTGTGACAGCTATAAGTAAAGGTCCGTGGTAAAGGCATTAATGGGACCTGTATGGTTGCACAAGTTTCACACTTTACCTGATGCAGCACAAACAGACTATAAATCCTCCACACAAAGTGAGGGGCGTATGTGAGCCCTGCAGGAGGTCTGCCCTCTGAGGGATGTCTCACAGCGTCCAGTGGTATTTCTGGTTCAAAACTGGGGAAGCAGAACTGGCATCAAGGGGGTAGAGACCCAGGGTCCTACTAACTATCCCACAATGCACAGGAAAACGGCCACAACAAAGACTTAAACAGCCCCAAATCTCAATAATGCTGAGGCTGAGGAACTCTGCCCTAGATCAATCGCTAAACAACAATACAAAGAGAGGCAGTCAAGAAGTCAACAAATTTGAATCGAATACTAAAAGTCCAAATTATCCACAAGAAGCAAGAAAATGAGAACCCCGGAGAACAGGAAAAAAGATGGGACGAACAAATCAAATGGTAGCCTTCTTCATAAAAATAATGACATTAATATTAGTGGTCTAAGCACTCCACTTAAAAAGCAGAGATAAAAAGGCAAGCCCTCATTAGATGCTGTCCAGAGGACACACTGAAATATAAGACACAGATGAGGTTAAAGCAAAACAAATACAAAAAGATACACCATGTGAACAGTAAGTATAAGGAGGCCAGAGGGACCATTTCACATCAGAAATAGACCTCACGACATAGAGCGTTACCAGAAATAAAAATGATCATTTCATGATAAAAGCCACACTTCATCAGGAAGTCACTATAATTAGAAACGTCCATGTGTATGATGACAAGGCCCAAAATATATGAAGAAAAAATGGACAGAACTGAAGGGAGACCTTGACAACCCTGAAATTACAGGAGGTGTTAGCACCCGCCTTCTAGGCACAGACAGAAGTAGACACAAAAGAAAAAAGGAAACATACAGAAGGCCTGAACAGTATTCTCAAACACCCCGGTCTAACAGACACGTGCAAAACACTATCTACCACTATCTCAGAGTACAATTCCTGCTCAAGTTCACTTATATTCACCACACAGCCCATGTGCTGAGCCATAAAACAAGTCTCAATAAGTTTAAAAGGATCAAAATCATATAAAGTATGTTATCGGACAATAACAGAATTAGAAATCAGTCATGATGAAGTATGTAGGAAAACCCAAATATCTGGAAATTAAACAACATACTTCCAAATACCTCACAGGTCAAAAAAAAAAAAAAAAAATCACAAAGAAAATGAGAATACAGCCTGAACTAAATCACAATGTATCAGAATTTGCAGAATGCAGCTAGAACGGTGCTTAGAGGGAACTGTGGAGCTTTTAAATCCTTACATCAGAAAAGAGATAAAAAATAAATGATCTAAGGCTCTACCTTAAGAAACTAGGGGGAAAAAATAAGAATAAAGTAAGTCCAGAGTATGTAGAAGGAAGGAAAAGGCAAAAATTAAAAATACAGGAAACAGACAAAAGAGAAAATTAATGAAGCCAAAAGTTGATTCTGTGAAAAGATCAATAAACTGGCAGACTTCTAAATAGACTGATCAAGGAAAAAAAATGGAGAGAACATAAATCACCAATACCAGCAACGAAACCAGTCACCACTGCTATCCACATTAAGAGGATAAGAAGAGAAAGCTGCAAAGTCCACAACTTGGACGACAGTACAGGGACCACAAGGGATGTGGACCAGGGATGCAAGTTTGCTACATTAACTGCATAAAGGAGAAAAACTATAGAATCATTTCAGTAGATACAAAAAAAAAAAAAAAAAAAAAAAAGTGATAAAATTCAAATCCAAGTCCTAGAATATCTCAAACCACTAGGAATCCTCAAATTTATAAAGCACGTCTACGAAAACCCAACAATTAAGTTACATGCAGCGATGAAAGACCTCATTGCTTCCCTCTGAGATCAGAAACAAGGCAAGAATGCTCGCTTCCAGGCAAATAACTTGTATCCAGATTACATACAGAATGCTTACAATTCAAAACTGAGAAGACAACCCAATTTCTAAAAGGGCAAAAGAGGGGCACCTAGGCGGCTCAGTCAGTTGAGCGTCCGACTTCGGCTCAGGTCATGATCTCACTGTTCGTGAGTTCCAGCCCCGCGTCAGGCTCTGTGCTGACAGCTCGGAGCCTGGAGCTGCTTCTGATTCTGTGCCTCCCTCTCTCTCTGCCCCTCCCCCATTCATGCTCTGTCTCGGAAATAAACACTAAAACTATATTTTTTAATAAAAATAAAATAAAAGGGCCAAAGATGTGAACCAAACTGACAAAGAAGACACACAAATGGTCAATAACACGTGAGATAATGTCCTCAGAGAAATGTAAAATAAAACCACGATGCACTCCACATCCCTTTGTGTGGTGAACATTATAAACAAGAAACAACCTTCCTAAGGGTCAGTAAGGACTTGGAGCCACCAGAACTCTTACACACAATGCTGATGGGGTGTGAATGATACGTCCGTTCCCAGAATGGGTGGGTTGTTTCCTAAAATCAGTCACTCCTAAGTATCTGCCCAAGAGGGACAAAAACGAGTGCCTACACAATGACACACAATTGAGCATACTAATCTTTGTAACAGCCAAACGTAGGCAAATCGAACAACACATTGTGGTGTGTGCACACGTGGAATACTATTCAGCAGTGATAAGGAACGAACAATGGAAACCATAACATATGGAGATTCTGGACGAATCTCTCAATCTTTAAGCTGAGGGAATGAAGCCACCTGACTCTTGATTTTGACTCAGGTCATGATCTTGAGGTTCATGAGACTGAGCCCCGCATCTGGCTCGACGCTGCCCGCGTGGAGCCTGCTTGGGATTCTCCCTCTCTCCCGGCCCCTCCCCTGCTCATGTGTGTGCCTGCACACTCTCAAAATAAATAAATAAACTTAAAAAAAAAGATCCTATATATTCCATTCTGTTTTCACAGAAGTTTGGAAAATGCAAGCCAATCGCAGTGCCTGGGTGGCTCAGCTGGTTGCGAGTCTGACTTTGGCTCAGCTTATGATCTCACGGTTCACGAATTCCAGCCCCAAATAGGGCTCTCTGCTGTCAGTATGGAGCCTGCTCCAGATCCTGCTTTGGATTCTCTGTCCCCCTCCCACCCTGCTCCTCCCCAGCATGCGCTCTTGGTCTCTCTCTCTCAAAAATAAATAAACATTAAAAAAAAAAAAAAGAAAAGAAAAGAAAATGCAAGCTAATCTACAATGAATGGAAGCCAATAGGTGGTTGGCTGGGGATGTGGATGGAAAAGGGATGAATTAAAAAGACACAAGAAGAACTTTCAGGGAGGTGAAAATGTTTGTCATTCCATTGCTGACAGTTTCACAATTCTATCAAAAGTAATCAAACTGTACACTTTTAAGGTGGGCAGTTTATTTCACGCCCTTTACACCTCCATGAAGTTGGAAGCAAAAGAAAGCCAAAGTGAGAGGCGGCAAGGCACTGTGGTTACTGGTGTGGATTCTGAGCCAAGCCGAATGGGTTTCCAACTGCGGCCTGCACACTTACTACCGTGTGGCTGGTGTGCGTTATTCAGCGTCGCCGTGCTTCGGTTTCTGTCTGTGAGATGCAGGCACACGACGGTGCTCACCCACAATGCCACCCTGCAGGTAAGGGCGCGAATACGGGCCGGGTGCGAGGGGCTCTACTCCCACACGGTAGTCACTACACCTCAGTGCTGCTGTGGTGACATGGAGACTATTTGTTGGGAGTGCAAGCTGGTGGAGCCTCTCTGGAGCGCAGTACGGAAGCTCCTCAAAAAGTTCAAAGCAGGGGCGCCTGGGTGGCGCAGTCGGTTAAGCGTCCGACTTCAGCCAGGTCACGATCTCGCCGTCCGTGAGTTCGAGCCCCGCGTCGGGCTCTGGGCTGATGGCTCAGAGCCTGGAGCCTGTTTCCGATTCTGTGTCTCCCTCTCTCTCTGCCCCTCCCCCGTTCATGCTCTGTCTCTCTCTGTCCCAAAAATAAATAAACGTTGAAAAAAAAAATAAAAAATAAATAAAAAAGTTCAAAGCAGAACTACCCTATGACCCAGCAATTACATTTAGGTATTTATGCAAGGGCTACAGGTGTGCTGCTTCGAAGGGGCACACGCACCCCAATGTTTACAGCAGCACTACTGACAAGAGCCAAAGTCTGGAAAGAGCCCAAGTGTCCACCGATGGATGATGGATAAAGAAGGTGTTGTATATATGTATACAATGGAGTATTACTCAGCAATCAGAAAGAATGAAATCTTGCCATTGGCAACTACGTGGATGGAACTGGAAGGTATTACGCTAAGTGAAATGAGTCGGTCAGAGAAAGACAAATATCCTACGACTTCACTCATAGGAGGACTTTAAGAGACAAAACAGATGAACCTAAGGGAAGGGACACAAAAATAATCTAAAAACAGGGAGGGGGACAAAACAGAAGAGACTCATAAATATGGAGAACAAACGGAGGGTGACTGGAGGGGGTGTGGGAGGGGGGATGGGCTAAATGGGGGAGGGGCATCAAGGAATCTACTCCTGAAACCACTGTTGCACCACAGGCTAACTAACTTGGATGTAAATTAAAAAAAAAAAAAAAAAGCCCTATTCACAGGGACTAGAATCAGCAAGGGCCAGTGTATTTGAGTCTACCTGACGATGGGTGAGGGAACAAGACGTCTCCCCTCAGGGAACAGCCCTCACCCCCAAATGGAAAATGCATGAAGAACAAGGACAGTGCTATGCATTCCTGACATAACGTCATAAAATAATTTAAAAAGCCAGGTTTGTGCCATTTATGATTTTAATTATGTCTTTAAAAATGCTACTGAGGGGCGCCTGGGTGGCGCAGTCGGTTAAGCGTCCGACTTCAGCCAGGTCACGATCTCGCGGTCCGTGAGTTCGAGCCCCGCGTCGGGCTCTGAGCTGATGGCTCGGAGCCTGGAGCCTGCTTCCGATTCTGTGTCTCCCTCTCTCTCTGCCCCTCCCCCGTTCACGCTCTGTCTCTCTCTGTCTCAAAAATAAATAAATGTTAAAAAAAAAATTTTTTTTTTAAATGCTGAGCAAAATTTGCTGAAAAACTACAGGAAGAATAAAAAGGTTTACTTTAATTATTACAAAAAAAAAAAAAAACTATTTGAAACAAACACACAAAGTTAGCAGAACCAAGAGTTAGAAAAACACAAAAGCAACACGAGGGTTGGGTAAGGGGATATAACCACAGATAAAACAGATTTTCTGAGGCTCTAAGAGATCTCTGGCAAGAGCCTGCCAGGCCGTGTGCTCTCCTGCCCACACAGCAGCTAATTTCTCTGAAAGACCCAAGAGGAAGTCAGGACGCCTTCCCCAAGCCTGTCTCTCAAGTAACGTGTTGTCACTTTGCCACAACCTACCATTTAGCTTGGTCAGCTAAACCAGGGGGAGGGGAATTAGGACCCCACCTATTTTTTTTTTTTTTTTTTTAATTTTTAAAATTTTATTTTGAAGTCATCTCTACACCCAACGTGTGGCACGACACAACCCCGCAATCAGGCCTCACCTGCTCCACTGGCCCAGCCGGCCTGGCGCCCCGGACGCCGCTTCTCAAGGGAGGAATATCAAATAATTTATGGACATACTTTAAAACCACCATGGGTATCGTCTGAAGGAGCGCCCTAATACTGCGACAGAGCCACCAGGAAGGAGACTGTCGTTCACAGGGTGTCCAGCACATGCTGAGCACTGCCGTCCTTCTCCTGAAACAAAACGGCATGCGGGGCCCTGGGGGTCGGCTGAGGACCCCTGCGAGCCTCGCGCAGAGCCTGGGGCCCGGTGCACGCGCCACTGCACGGGCCGCCTCCCGCCCAGCTCGCCCAGCCAGACCGAACGGGAGGGAGGAGGATGCCTTCTGGTTTCTGGACGGCTTGTGACCCTGGACACACCCCAGGCCAGCTGAGCGACTCCCCATAAACACTGACGCTAGGGAAACACAAGGTCATTGCTACAGAAAGCACGCAGGAAACTCTGTCTTCAAAACAGCCGTTCCAATGCACTGGGGCCTCTCACAGTGTGAGCTGAGCGGCTGCGAACCAGTCGCTTTGCCAGAAACAAACCATTTTACTTCACAAAGCTCTTCCTCCTGGTCCTGAGATTCGTTACACCATGTTAGCTACTGGTTACAGTCTTTCTCTTTCGAGTTGACCAATCAGTACCTTTACCAAGCCAGTATCTTTATACTTCAAATAATAAAGAAAGAGAAAGTAAATTTGTACCCTCTTATCTTTGTATTTTGACATAATTTCGGACTAACAGAAAAGTTACAGAGTTCGAGGACACACTTTGCCCATCTTCCCCTTGTGCTGACATCTTATGTACTCATAGTACAATAATCAAAACCAGGTAATTAGGAATGATACAATCTTGTTACCTAATTACAGACCTTTACAAATCTTGCCAATTTCCCCATCAGTGTCCTTTTTATGGTTCAGAATCCACACTGCATTTCATTGTCTCCTTGTCCTCCAATCTGTAACAGATTCTCACCTTGTCTTTCATCACCTTAGCAGATTTGAGGTACGCGGGGCCAGTTATTTTGTGGAATGTTCCTCAACTTGGGTTTGTCTGATACTCTCTCACAATTACACTGAGGTTATGTGTTTATGGCAAATCCTACAGAAATCATTGTGCCTTTATCAGCACATCGTGGCAGGCACAAAACCTTGTACTCTTTGGAACAAGGCATGAGTCAAGAAACCTCTCATATATCCAAACATGTTTTAAATACTTAGCATTTAATGCCCGACTGTATCTTCACCAACACATGCTGAAATTCTTACAGTGACTCACACAAGTCAAGTGCTTGCTTTGAATTTTAAGAACTACTTGGGGCGCCTGGGTGGCGCAGTCGGTTGAGCGTCCGACTTCAGCCAGGTCACGATCTCGCGGTCCGTGAGTTCGAGCCCCGCGTCGGGCTCTGGGCTGATGGCTCAGAGCCTGGAGCTTGTTTCCGATTCTGTGTCTCCCTCTCTCTCTGCCCCTCCCCCGTTCATGCTCTGTCTCTCTCTGTCCCAAAAATAAATAAACGTTGAAAAAAAAAAAATTTAAAAAATAAAAAATAAAAAAAAAAAAAAAAAAAGAACTACCAATTACACAAGCACTTCAAAAGAAAATGTGAGCTCGGAAAGTCCATCTAAGAACGTCCGTTCCATGCCGAGTACGAATTTAATTTTGTTCACTGCCGTATCCCTAGCACCTTGAAAAGTGTCTGCCCTCTGTGACACGGATGAAATCATTTTGAAGAAACAAAACACCAGTAAGTTCGTAAAATGATTTTATCAGCTCCTTTAGTGTGGAAAAGTTCAACCACAAAAACACCGCCTGCTTGCTATTTACGCACGTGTTTACAAGAGCCTACGCCCAGTCTCCCTCAAACTGCCGGCCAGCCGCACAGGGTTAGCACCTCAGGTACCGCACAACACACAGGCTTCGGGGGCACTGGCTGCTGCCTGTAACCTGATTCGGGCGACCGGACCCATGCCCCGCCCAGGCCACGCAGCAGGACTGCTGGGCAAAACACACACGTGAACACGAACCAGTCCACCCACACCTCCACCTCCTTGGAACCCGCCCCCAGGACACGCTTCATGGATAAACCGTGTGTAGAAAGTCACGATGACACAGGCTTAACTGTCAGCTGTCCTGGCAAGTGCCTCATCTACCAAAGCTCTTGACAGCTGACTGCATAGCAGGGCAAACTAGGCTTACGGTTTATAACAGGAAGGAAGGAGTCCAGGGACATTTACTAAACCTCTTCTAACCTCCTGATTCTCAGTGATGCAATCTTGTGGTCAGTCGCTGAGTTACAGCTGCTCTTAAATGTTACGATGTACTAAAAAAGGAAAAGCAAAATTTTAAATGTAAAGTTTTATTTAAAATGTAAAATTTAAATTTTAAAAGTCTGCATTAGGCTTCTTATAACTTAATGCAGTTTTCTGCGTTTTTACATAGTTTTTGTTTGTTCTGGAAAGCAGTCATGTCTGATTTTCCCATGCTTACTCATTTGGTTCCATTCAGCACTTCATGAGGACACGTGAAACTACAATAAACACGCTGTCTGAATTACCGAAGGCAGAATCCATCCGACAAAGTCAGAGGATGAGGGTAGAAGAAAGTAAGACTGTTCTACAGCGCAGCTGTTTTCCAAAACTATCAGAGTCGTTTATAATGTGACTGGCCATGTGCAAGGGTACCAATTTCACAAGCTCAAGCTACCGGGATCATCAATTTTTGGTAATGTTTTGATAGATACCAAAAGATGGCAACTTATTCTGAACTTTTCTTCTACCCAAGTTGAGTATTTCCCATATCATATACTTTCTTCTGGTCTTTGTAAATTATCTGGTCATGTGATTAAGATCCTATCATGCATCTTGTAAAGAACACTTCATGATCTAATGGGCTTTAACAGTTATCCACAGCTCTGTTATATATGGGATCAAAGAGCTATGGCCTCAGAGAAAAGCTCTCTGCGCAGAGATTTCAATCGCATGGTCCTTCCAGTGAAGACCATTTCCCAAGGAGACGTGTTGTCATAGGTACAAATGCACACGGCCATGTGTACACACGCACAGATATGTGTGTGTCTGCAACTCTGAACTACGGACCTCAGATTAAACCCTAGAAATGACCCTGCAGAGACAGAGTTCACTCACAGTGGAGAAGCATGAGCACCTGCTCCCCTAAACCCTTGAGGTAAATGTCCACTTAACCTCTGAGCACTGCTCACGTGTCAGCCCCTCGGACACCTTCCTTGTCGGCCCGCGCTGGTCTTCTCTACCTCAGACAAAGCAATTAACACCCTGCCCTGGCCTCGAACGATCCATTTCCACAGGACGAGGACTCTGTTACAACCATCTCACTGGGCAAACAGTACCTTCTGAACCGGCAAACGAAGACGTAATTCAGAATTTTCACACAGCCGATCACTTCTGCAAGTGATTCATCATCTTACTGCCTGGGTATCTCCTTACCATGTGTTATAATTCTCATGACTATTAATAACAGACTGAAATGTAATATTTCCTTTTTTTTTTTTAAAGCAGTTAGGTAAATACTAAATGAAAATGCAATTCTGAAGTAAACTTCTGAAAATGATTTTTTTTAAGTCTACTCACCACCACCTGTACCCAAATTCTAAGCAATGTAACGTGGCATAAAACAATGAAATCGAACGTTAAAAAGCTCAGTGCACCTGTTCAAATTCTGAAGCCTAATGGTCACCCTTCAGTGTTAGAGAAAGACAACCCCTGTTACCTGGAGTAACTCTTAAATCTGAGTCCAATTCCTGAACATCAGGAAAAGTACTTGGCAACAATGATTAAATTTTAAGCAACTGAACACCAAGACTTTTTCTAGGAGTGGGAGAAAAATATTTTTCTGCACATACTCCCATACTTATAATATTATGTGAAAAGAATTTCTGGACAGATATTTATATTATATAAATTGTAAGAAAATTGCAGATACTCAAATATTTACAATTTATTAGTCAAGTATTAAGCAGAAGTATTTAAGTCCAACCCACTGATTCACTATTTAACTAGTTCACGGTCGCCATCAATTGATAAGAAAAGTTTTCTACTTTCAGGGCACCGAGGTGGCTCGTCAGTTGAACGTCCGACTCTTGATGTCGGCTCAGGTCGTGATCTCACGGTTCCGGAGACGGAACCCCGTGTCAGGCTCTGTGCTGACAGTGTGGAGCCTGCTTGGGATTCTCTCTCTCCCTCTCTCTTTCAAAATAAAAAAATAACCATGAAAAGGTTAAAAAAAAACAAAAACACAAAACCCTGTGGTTAAAAAAAGGTTTCTACTTTCATTAAACCACTACTATTTCAAAATGACACACATCATCTTCTGCCAACAGTTCTCGTGCTGGTGGTTTTTAAGCCCTGAGCAGGCCAGAGGCTCACCTGACAGGTCCAACTCCTCGGTGGAAGACAGGCTGGCCAGACTCCAGCTGTCGCTGCGGGCCGCCAGGACGAACTTGTGAGCATTGATGTGCTTGCCCCCAACCTTTATCTTCAGATCGCTGATGACACAAAAAGAAAGATGTCATCATAATTACATATAGCTGGGATTGACAAATGATAAACGTATGGGTATTGACCACTCAACATATATCTGCAAAAAGAATGACAGCAAAGTTACTTCTCTGTGTTAGCACTGAATTCTAATGGGTCATGTTTACACTATCTTGCTAGACACGTTTTAGATTTCTAACTTCTGGTTTCAGTTCACATGGGATGTTCTGCTTCAAAGACATTCCCTAATGTGATTCTCAGGGCGGTGAACCTATCAGTTAAACAGGATCATTAATATTCGGTGAACATAGAAGAGGTTTCACACAGACCAGATCAAGACAGGTCTTCAGGGAGAGAAGGACGGAAAGCACGAACACTGTGCAGAAGCCCTGGAGACCAGGGGGCTGCACGCAGTGTGGCACCAGCCCACAATCAAGGTTGTGCAGCAAAACCACAAACAAACTGGCTTTGACAAAGCAGTCAAGGATATGAGGCCCACTATCTATATTCCTGTCCTCCACAGAAACATTCAGACCTATTACTGGACATTTTCACTCAACCATTTATAAAGAAATGGGGTAGGGGCGCCTGGGTGGCGCAGTCGGTTAAGCGTCTGACTTCAGCCAGGTCACGATCTCGCGGTCCGTGAGTTCGAGCCCGCGTCGGGCTCTGGGCTGATGGCTCAGAGCCTGGAGCCTGTTTCCGATTCTGTGTCTCCCTCTTTCTCTGCCCCTCCCCCGTTCATGCTCTGTCTCTCTCTGTCCCAAAAATAAATAAACGTTGAAAAAAAAAAAAAAAAAAAGAAATGGGGTAGGAGAAACCTTTTCTCCAAACACGTTTCCATATTTATGACAAGCCATTACATGAAATAGACCTTTCCAAACAGTTAACATGTCTGACTCTGAAATGTCAACTGCTGAGGGAGGAAAGCGTCTGGCCATTTAACAAATTCCTAAGGATGACCCGCTGGGGCTGACACGAGAATGTGCCATATGGTTTCATTCACAGCAATCCGAAGTCCTTAATTATCATCATTCTGTGTATTCACATGTTCTTTTATTTTCATACTCCCCTCCAAAAATGCGTTAGGTTGGGAATCTTTAGAAACTAAATACAAAAATTACTATATTTAAAAAAAAAAAAATCTAAGGGCATCTGGGTGGCTCAGTCACTTGAGCATCTGAGTCTTGATTTCCGCTCAGGTCATGATTTCACAGTTCATGAGATCGAGCCCTGAGTTGGGCTCTGTGCTCAAAGTAGAGTCTGCTTAAGGTTTTCTCTCCCTCTCCCTCCACACCTCCCCCCTACCTGTACATGCTCTCTTAAAATAAATAAATAAACATAAAAAAAGAGTGACAAAACTACTTAATGAGGAATGAAAAGTCTTTTAAAAAATAATAAAATAAAATAAATATCTATTATAGGAACGAATGCATCCACTTAAAAGGAAACCCAAGCAGAATACTGTTTCTATATAATGCGTGACACAGAGACGGTTTACTCCATGAGCGCTGTGTCTAGAACGTATTTATAGTGATGTAAGCATGTCAGCAACTGTAGTTCTACTAAGACCAAGCTGCAACTCATCACGTTAGATCAGAAAAATAGGATACTCGGTATTTCAAATTATTACAAACTACTGTTAGCAGCAAACACTGTTAATCAATAAATAAAAAAAGAAATGGAATTGATATTTTATTTAAGACAGAACAAATCTGGGGCGCCTGGGAGGCTCAGTCGGTTGAGTGTCCGACTTCAGCTCAGGTCACGATCTCACGAACGGTTCGTGAGTTCAAGCCCCGCGTTGGGCTCTGTGCTGACAGCTGAGGAGCCAGCTTTGGATCCTCTGTCCCTCTCTGTCTGTCCCTCCCCAGCTAGTGCTCTCTCTCTCAAAAATAAATAAACATTAAAAAAATACTTTTAGATACAACAAATCACATCCTGTGATAAAATTTCTAAAATTCAATGAAAACAGGAAGCTGTTTACAAAGCACAAATAATTTTTAAGCTCTAAATTCATGTATAAAGTATCAAATTCCATTAACTTAAATGAAGCCTGTTTCCTGTCTTAGCCACAAAATTATAAAAATGAATGTTTCTATATATTCACGAATATCAGGTCAAATTGTTTTCTCTCTTGTAGTCTAACATGCCAAAGGGAAATCCAGACAAGGATTTCACTATAATTTCTAATAATAGCAATTTCTAAAAACGCAATTCAAAAATGGAAGACGGCTAACTTTCTGAGCACTCTACACAGAAACAATTAGGAGGCCGGTAATTTTTTTTAAATTTTCATTCCAATCAAAGCGCATTTCCTTGTAAAATATGAATGTTGTTACTAAAGAGGCATAAAGAGCTCTCGCTAGAGTTTCTCAAACACATTAACAGAAAAAAATGTAAGCTTGATCTAAAAGAAGGGTACATGGGGCGCCTGGGTGGCGCAGTCGGTTAAGCGTCCGACTTCAGCCAGGTCACGATCTCGCGGTCCGTGAAGTTCGAGCCCCGCGTCAGGCTCTGGGTTGATGGCTCAGAGCCTGGAGCCTGTTTCCGATTCTGTGTCTCCCTCTCTCTCTGACCCTCCCTGTTCATGCTCTGTCTCTCTCTGTCCCAAAAATAAATAAACATTGAAAAAAAAAAAAAAAAATTTTAAAAGAAGGGTACAGTAAGTAACTACATATGATCATTTTTAACTATCTTAAGGGGCAAAAGCCTTCTCCTGAACTTAAGTAAAAATAAACGTACCAATTTCTTCCACATTTCTCAATTTAAACACTTGTTAATACCTACTCTTTAATCACTCCACTTACTGAGATGCACCAAAATACTATTCAAAGTCGGGGGGGGCGGTGGGGAGTGCCTGGGTGGCGCAGTCGCTTAAGCGTCTGACTCTGGATCTCAGCTCAGGTCTTGATCTCAGGGTCATGAGTTCAAGGAAGGCCTGCAATGGGCTCCATGCTGGGCGTGAAACCTACTTTAAAAATATATATATTTAAAGACAACAAAATGTTTGTTTATAGGACAAAGTTTTTGTGGGGTTTTTTTGGATTTTTTATTCTTATTTTGGTAAAAGAGCATCATCTGCTTTAGAAACGGATTTTCCAATTTCAGGCATTCCATCTCAAAAGCTCAAGTCCTGGGGCGCCTGGGTGGCGCAGTCGGTTAAGCGTCCGACTTCAGCCAGGTCACGATCTCGCGCTCCGTGAGTTCGAGCCCCGCGTCGGGCTCTGGGCTGACGGCTCAGAGCCTGGAGCCTGTTTCCGATTCTGTGTCTCCCTCTCTCTCTGCCCCTCCCCCGTTCATGCTCTGTCTCTCTCTGTCCCAAAAAAATAAATAAACGTTGAAAAAAAAAAAAAATTAAAAAAAAAAAAAAAAAAAAAGCTCAAGTCCTTTCTGAAAGCGCTGTTCCCCATCTGGTATCCGGCCCGCACCAGGTAAGGGACAGGCTTTCGAAGCCCAGGAGAGGCCCATTGGAGCCTTGACCAGGCTCACTCTCACGGTCTCCCAGAGGGACCACAGGATAGTGGTACCCTCCGTGGGTAAGTGAGAGAGAGCGAATGGTGGGAGTTGTGAGGGAAGAGCCTGGGGGCAGGGGACACACACGTGCACCAGAAACAGGTCAGGCTTCCCGGTGCCAGCAGCAACATGGCGTTGTCTTGTCCACGGAAAAAAGAGGGGAAGAAAAGAGACAATGAACGGATGATATTTTACAAGCAGTGACATCCGTTCAATTTAAAGGGCTGTGCTTCCCTCAGAGGACACACGTCCTATCTTTCCGGCATTTAGTTTTTCTCTGTCTTATAAACGAGTAATACGGAAGATAGCGATTCTGGATTTTGATCGGTTTTAATGCCCTAATCTATCTCGGAATTTCCCGAAGGCTTAGCTGAGTCCGGTTTTCCATTCCCGCTGCCGCCACTCCAACCCGGCCCGTCTTCATCTCTGGTCCGCAGTCTGCACAACACTCCCACCGCAGCCCTGCGCCCTTCTCTTCACAGTTCTCTCTACACGATGTTACCAGGTTCGTCTTCCCGAAACACCACCTCGGCTCTGGAGGCCCGACAGCCAAGTGCCTGCTCCTCACTTCCTAGAGGCTCAAGTCCAAGTCTCTCCCCTTGGCCTCCCAGCGCAAACCACCCAACTGCCCCGCCTCCTCCAGGGCCTGACATGTGACGTGTACCCAAGACGGCACCCCCCCTCCCCCCGTCCTCCAAATCCTGCACACCTTGCCATGTCCCCGCCTGTTCTCAGGCTCCCTCGACCAGCAACATCACTGTCTTCATCTACTGAGTCCTGCCCAGCCTCTGACATTTACCCCAAAACCTACTTCATAACAACAGCTACCAACTGAGCGCTTACTAGGTGCCAGAACCTGGTCTGAGGGCTTTAACACACGTACTCGCTAACTGAACCCTCGCAACAACACTACCACATGCAGCAGTGTGCCCATTACACAGATTAGGAGCCGGAAGCCTGTCACACACAGCTGAGCTTCTAACGCAGGCCGTGTGGCTCCAGGTCCCCCCTCGACCATCGTGCTACCCTGCCCGCTGGTTCCAAGCCGCCTTCTTTGATTCTCCCAAGACATAGTGACCTTTCCCCTCGGAACCCCCGGACATGCAGGCCAATCCCTGTCTGCATCTGCAGTGCTATCCGCGATTTGCACGCTCCGCGCCAGAGCTAAGGAGGAAATAAAAGCAGCAGACTCTTTCCCCAAAGAGCTTACATCCCAGGGACTAGAGGTCTGCTAGTATCCTGGCTGGAGAGACACGAACTTGGGAAGAGCGTCGGGAAGAGGAGAGGTGACGCAGTGGCCCGGGGAAGCCGCGGCAGGGCCGTGTGTCCAGGGGCTCACCTGTACCGCTCCTGCTCGCACAGGTCGGCCACGATGGCCAGCAGGCGGCTGATGAAGGACTCACCGCCGCTCCCGCCGTTCGCCTGCGCGGCCAAGAGGGTGCATCTCTTCTCCGTCTCCGCCAACTTCTTCTGCAGCTTCACGTACTCCTGCCGGAGAAGCATCAAGTGCTTCTCCAACTTGGCCACCTCCTCTGCAAGGGAGACAGAGATCCCCGTTTACCGTGGCAGGCGCGAAGCAAACAGCGCTCACGAAGCTCTCCCCCCACAGAGAGGATGCGGCAAGGTGACAATTTCTTAGCGATGCCCCTTCAGGACCCAGAATGGCTTTGCTTATGGTGGCACTGTGTCCCCGGGCCAGGAAGACCCTCCCAGTCCACGGCTTTCTCTTCTCGGTTTCTCTGAAGACCAATGGCCAATAAATGACAAGGAACAGACGCACGCAAGATGCTAACAGGTACCTGGCCTGCAAATCCTTTACCTTCAAGCCAGAGGTCTCAAGGAAAGGTTGTCAGCATCACCTAGGACACTTTTTCAAACCACTATAGTGAAACCTGATTTTTATATGTCACGCGTTCTACAAGCTCTACGTGAGCTCTCTCGCACAAGCTGCAGGACCGCCCCCCGAGGGCAGCACTGTCACCAGCCACACCGCACAGGTCACAGAGACACTGAGAGTCTGCCCGTGGTCCTGAGGCTGGTGAGATGTGGGGCTGGGTGAGAGCCCAGGGCCAGTGTTAGCCGCTCCCCCACACGACCCGACACCCCCTCCTTCAGGAAGGAAGCGGGGCAGTCATACTGGTTCGGACAGAAGCTAGTCCCACTCCGCAGGCGTGCTGGGGCACACTGAACAGGTGGAGAACCACGGCACTGGATTCGTGAAGCTCAACAAATATTTGCCGAGTGACCACCGGGTCCTAAAGACTGCGCCATGGTGAGCAAATTCACACACATCTTTCCCCAGAGCTTTGAGTTTCTGGGGGAAGTAAACTTTTGTAATCATAATGACCATGCTAACAATCAAGCACAGAACTCCAGGGAGCCCTAGAAGGAAAGAACAGAGGTGTGAGAACCTGTGACCAATTTAACTTAGGACGCAGGGAGGATTCTCGGACCGAGTACACAGTCAGGAAACCTCCCTCCTTCGTTACCTGGCTCTGAGCCTCGGTGGGGCTCACAGCACCGTGCCAATCGGCACCTCTATAAATCCGGGTCTCGGCCACGGAACCACAGGGCTGCCGGCCCCCTTCTCGGGGCCTCGGTGCCTTCACCCCTCTGCTCTCACCAGACACTGCCCTCGAGCCCACCGTCCCCCCAGCCCACTTCATTCTCAGGCGGGCCCTTTACCAGCAATTCTACCCAGGGACGAAGTACCTCCGCCCTGCCCAAGTAGGGTCCCCCCCCGATGACGAACTCCAAACCCGTCACGGCGCTCAGATCCTCTGCTGTAGCATCAACCTCCCTTCTCTGCAAGTTCAGTCCCTTTCAACTGGGTCCTTCTCCTCAGCACAGAAGCTCATGCAAGACCCTATTAAGACAAAGCCGTCCTTCCGCCTCCGCCCTCTGTCCCCAGGTGCCATTTGCCACTTCCTCACCCCAAGTCCCCAGGCATTCTGCCCTGTCCCCACCACTCCCTGGACCGTCGTCTCACCGATGACCTAACTACCAAATCCAACAGACACTTGCCAGGATTCTCATCCTGCACACCCCACCTCTCTGCGACCTCTGTTGCGACTGCAACACCCCACCCTCTCTCCAGTTCTGGTTCTCGGTCTTTCCCATGCTTCTCTGCCTCCCTCCCACCGCTGATCACCGATGCTCCCCGGGGATCTACCCCGACCCTCTTCTCAACTCTACACCCTCCCGAGGCAGCTCCCCCAGGTCAGGGTCTGCGGCTGACGCCACAATCTAAGTGCCAGTGATCCACAGACCCACCCCCATAGTTCTTTTCTTAGCTTCCTCCGTCCATCTGCCTAACAGACACTGCTCGCTAGTGGCCCAGAGGGACCTCCAGTTAACTATGCCCAGAACAAAACGCGAAGCAAATTTGCTCTGCCTTTGTACTGTCCCTATACTGATCACAACACCACTGTGCAGCCTATTATCTGAAGGAGAAATGCAGGAGTAATCCTAAATGTCTCCCCCTCAGTCCCATGGCCCCAACCCTACCCCAACTCCAAAATCAGCTCCCCCCTGGGGTGCCTGGGTGGCTCAGTGGGTTAAGCATCTGACTCTTGGTTTAGCTCAGGTCATGATCTCACAGTTTGTGAGTTCGAGCCCCACATCAGGCTCCAAGCTAACAGTGCAGAGCCTGCTTGGGTTTTTTTCTCTCTCTCTCTCTCTCTGCCCCTCTCTCGAAATAAATAAATAGACTTTAAAAAAATCATCTTTCCCTGGGAAAGACCCTGGAACCCTTCAGGTCATCTCTATCCCCACCCCCACTATGACTAAATTCAGGCCCTCGCTCGTCGTATCTGATCTCCAGTGTGAACAGTTGAGTCACCACTGCATCCCAGAGCCTATCACAGGGCCTGATACACAAAGGCTCACTAAATATTTGATCAATTCAGTTTCATAAAAGAGGATTCCTTTCCTCTCTTCAACTTCATCCCTTCCCCACCTGCTGCCTAAAAGCTAATTCTTTATAACATGGAAACCATCAAAACTGGTTCAAAAACACAAGTGTGGTTAAATAAACGAGGTGTGGTACTTGACTCTGAAGTTATTATGCAACTAATGTTTTCAAAGAAATATGTAACTCAAAACGTGCATACTCAAAGATAAATATATTAACAGAAAAAAGGCACTGAAACTAAACGTATTTTATCATTCCAATTTTTATTGTAAATATTCACATGTATGAGGAGTAAAAGACAATACGAAATATGAGCAGATCTCACTGAGACGCGGGATTACCGCACTCCTCCGCACACTTCAGGTATTCTAGAACAAACGTGTTCTGCTTTCATAATTAGAACAAGTATTTTCAGAGAAATCTGTACAAATGTTAACAGACTATCTTCTTCACGTACAAAGTAGGAAACATTTTCTTCTCTCCCCGAAGTTCCACATTTACACACATGCCTGGAGTCGCAAGGCTGGGTGTGAGTCTCAGATGTGATCTCTATTCCTGGAGAAACAAAGCAGCAGACACCTGCGAGATGAAAATACGCCTCCAGCTGCTGAACTGCTCGGTGCGCTCGTGAGCTACATATCGGATGAGGGTCCCTGTAAATAACACTTCGGCCCAAAACACTACAATTATCTGGCCTATGCGTATTTAAACAAAATACTGCTTTAAAAGCCAATGGCTAAAGGAAAGCGGCACTTACAACGATCCTATTACAACACGGCAATGATCTCAGCAAGCAGCATTTACAAGCACGCAAACCCGCGTAGGCAGGACTCTGTTTTATGCTTTTATTCTGGTGTGACAAATGTACAGTCCCTGATTTTGAAGAGTCCTTCACGGTGACTTAGGCTAAACAAACCAAGAATTGCAATTATCTACCTCAAAGGGGGAAGTATGTAGCACAAAGCAGGAAGATATTAAACTTCATGTAAGGTACGAAATTTATACTCTTTTCTGCAGAGAAGGAAACAGAAAAACTGGCATGAATTTCCAGGTGTGTTAAGACAAAGCGTAAAAGGACGCACCATTAAATACGAGTCACAGAAAATTCTGTTCACTGTCACCACTGGTAGAACACGAATCTATGGCGTCAGAGGCCACGGTATGGTCACCGCGGCAGGAACAGTAGGAGGGCAGTCACTGCAGGGAACGTGGGGGCCTCTGGGGTGCTGGTAACATCCTCAACAAGTTAGTAGTTAAACGCACATTTGATTTTGAGAATTCACTCAGTTCTACACTCAGGATTTGCTCTTTTCCGCATATACCCTACGCTTCAATTAAAAAAACCGAACTGATACATGCCCATACTGGGTTCTGGAGTCAAACTGATAGGGGTCCGAATCATTCCAGCAACGCGCCACGGGGCGGTGGGCAAGTTCATCACTCAGAGCTTCGGTCTATCCATACGCTGGGGGAGGGACTCAATCACAAGGCAGCTGGCTGGCACAAGCACCAGAGTCACCAGCACGTCCCCACTCGCCTGCACAGTCACATAATCACTGGACAAACAGTTTAAAATATTCTAACAGTTTACACACTGTATTTTGAGTCATGAAAAGCAGAAAGGAATGCAAATGTTTTACTGGGAACTAAAACTGATCAACGAAAGTCCTGGCAAATGCACAGGGCATCATGAGAAGTGTGAAGTGACAAAAGGAAAACCAGACGACTGAACACAGACAAATACCAACAAGCTACTTTAAATACTGTGTCCCTCAGACAGCAAGTCTGCACTGACGATTCCCACACCAAAAAGCAAAGCCTAACATTCTTTAAAAAGCATCACTATTGGGCGCCTGGGTGGCTCAGCTGGTTGAGCGTCTGACTCTTGGTTTTGGCTGAGGTCATGGTCTCATGGTTTGTGAGTTCAAGTCCCATATCGGGCTCTGTGCTGCTCACAGCTCGGAGCGTGCTTGGGATTGATTGATTGATTGATTGATTGATTCTCTCTCTCACTCTCACTGTGTCTGCCCCTGATGTGCTGTGTGCTCAAAATAAAGAAATAAACTTAAAAAAAAAAGCTCACTGTTATTCACTTGGAAGACGTGCACGTTAGGCTGTGCTCTAAACAAAATTCTCAAAAAGGCAACTCCTGACTTACAACAGTAGCACAAAGTCAGTGGGGTCGACAGGGACCAACCTAGAAACGGCAGCAGAAGCGCAACCCCTTAGAGATAAACATGTGAGAGCAGAAAGTAGTCTGGGGAGCAGGACTGTGGGGCAGAACTTATTATTTTTTTTTAATGTTGACTTATTTTTGAGAGAGAGAGAGAAAGAGAGAGTGAGAGAGGGAGAGAGCACGCATACGAGAGGGGAGGGGCAGAGACAGAGAATCCTAAGCAGGGTCTGTGCTGTCAGAGCAGAGTCTGACTCGGGGCTCAAATCCATGAACCATGAGATCATGACTCGAACCGAAATCAAGAGCCGGACACTTGACCGACTGAGCCACCTATGTGCCCCAGAACTTGTTTTTTGTTATAAATCACATAATATTTGAGTTTTAAATCTATGCACACTTATGAAACAAAATATATTGTTTTATGCACATTTTAAGGATTAGGTACCCCTAATACCCAAGGATAAGGGTTTTTGTAGATCACAAAACTTTCTAGTGGGAAGGAGCCGTAAGACCACATCTTTGAGGGGCACCTGGGTGGCTCAGTTGGTTAAGCGTCCGACTTCGGCTCAGGTCATGATCTCACGGTCCGTGGGTTCGAGCCCCGCATCGGGCTCTGTGCTGACGGCTCAGAGCCTGGAGCCTGTTTCCGATTCTGTGTCTCCCTCTCTCTCTGCCCCTCCCCTGTTCATGCTCTGTCTCTCTCTGTCTCAAAAATAAATAAACGTTAAAAAAAAAAAAAAAAAAGACCACATCTTTGAGTTCAGCTCCCACACGATACACATGAGGGGCAGAAGTGGCAAAGCCAGCAGCAGAAGCCCACCCACCCCGCCTCCCAGGCTCTGCCCGATGACATCATCCCAGGCTGTCTGCAAGAGCCAGAGCTCGAACTACTCAGATGGGGGCGGGGGCTGCCCCCGTACGGGAGCGACTGCCCTGGAGAGAGGGTTGAGCAGCCAGCAAGTAGCTGCCCAAGTCGCACGCACACAGACTGCTCTAGGAATACTACTGGTAAGATACAAGACCCGCTGAATCGCACTGTTCTGATCATTCACTGACCTGTTCGGGGATTTTCACCATGAATAAGACAGCTGCGTCACGTGTCTCACCTGTTAAAACAGGCGAAGCGCCCAGGTAGCACCAATGCCGAGGTAAGACTGTCCTGGCGCTCTGACAGGGGTACAAGCAGATCACGAAGCAAGAGTCCCTGGCTTAAGCGAGAGCAAGGGAAGAAGTCCCAGAAAAGGGGTGTTTTACTTTAAGTCGAGCCTGCAAGCGTCTGTAGCATACTGGGTCCAGAGAATGCAAGAAAGAGGCTTCGGTCTCCTACTTTCTTGGTCAGAGTCTCCTTTCAAACCACTATCAGGCAACAGGTTTGTAGGGCAGACAGGGTACTTGGCTCCCCCAGCCTCCGCCTAAGCTCCCTGGAGAGGATGGCTACCTCATCCTGCTAGTTCCATCTGGTGGTTACAGTCCCATCTCACCTGCCTGAAAGACGGGGCGGCCTGGGCCTGCGGACGGCCGACTCTTCCTTCACGGAGCGCACGGACCCTGTCACCTGCCACACAGTATCCTAGCCAACGCTCCTCAAGAGCACCAACTTCCCAGACTATGGCATCAGGAAACAACTGTGTTTCTGTTTCACTGAACTAGCAATCTGCAAGTATTTATGAAGCACCTACTACGTGCTAAGCACTATAGCACATCGGGAACCGCCTCTTGGAGAGTTCTGGAAAGGCAGTCTCACTTGCACCTCTTCCAGACAATGCAGCACTGACATAGGACCGACAAGGGACTCAGACCAGAGGAGCAAAAACGAATCAGTCACCAAGAATCCAGACACTGTGGGGGGAATGATAAGGACATCTGTCTTTAAGAGTAGAAAGGCGCGGATTCCTCTTGTAATGTGTAGATGAGGAGGTCATAAAGGTTCCACTCGAATCATTTTCTCAAGGAATCCCTGTGAATTTCTTTGGGTACCAGTCATCCACACACAATTCCACAATCTACAGCAACAGCCCTAATCTCTCTCCAGAACTGCTGACACAGGGACGCCTGGGTGGCTCAGTTGGTGGAGCATCCCACTTCGGCTCAGGTCATGATCTCATGGTTCGTGAGTTTGAGCCCCGTGTCCAGCTCACTGCTGTCAGCCTGTTGGCACAGGGCCCACTTTGGATCCTCTCTCTTCCCCTCCCCTGCTTACACTCCCCCCCAAAATAAATACATACTTAAAAAAAAAAAAAGAATTGTTGATACAAAAATCCTGGCTGCCTGGACACTCACACAAGACATAAAGATTATCAGCAGAGAAGAGGCAAGATTAAAAAAGGGCTACAGGGGGACTTAGAGCTCTTCTTTGCAAAATCACAGATGCTCCCCTGCCCAGAACCTTCTGCAGGGACACCAGACCACAAGCACACCCATCAGTGGTATCACAAGCAGCACGCCAAGACGTCATTCTGTGGGAACACTGTCTGTCTGCCTGCACACGATGCAAATGTGTCCTCGGAGGGCCACCAAGCCGTGAGAGTTCTCGCAGGAAGAAGCGGAAGATCAGCACTCTGAGCAATGATGAAGAGAGCACGGTGCAAGGTTGAGGGCACAGGCTCGGGGGCAGGACTAACTGGTCCCACACTTTCTACTTGGGACGCCTTAGCCACATGCCTCATTCTTACCTGTACGTATGTCGTGACCACTGTAACGACCCCAGATGAGTCCGCCCTGCAGTGTGTGGGCAGCAAACATTTTGCTGCTGTTACGATCCTTAGAAAGGCACCACAGCACAGTCCTCATGAGCACGGACGACTGAGCTGCAGCCCCAGCCTGCCCACCTGCTGGCCGTGTGACCTCGGACAGTTACTACTCTCTGCACTTTGGTTTTCTTGGTAGAAGTCAGAATAATAATGGTATCTCAGAGTTTTGCCAAGGAGAAATCAAGTCACGCTGAATCTTTTAGAACAGTGTCTGGTTGAAAGGTTTACTATCTACTTCTGACTCATCACGTGGCTGCTTTCAGGAGAAGTTCCTTCCTTCTTTTCCTCCAACTTTCCAAAAAATAAGCCTAAAAATGTACGTAACATATAATGGTTTCACCAACGGAGCTATGCTAAGTACCGGTGAAGGCTGTCAGCAGCTTGCATTATAATTTTATGTTTCTGTCCAGAAAATAAGCACCCATCTGCTCTGTACAGTCTGAGGTCAGGCATCTCGATGAGCTTTCTGACAGTTCATCAGTCTTGACTTAATCAAAAATGCTTGAGACAAAAAAATCTGCATTCACGATGAAGAGCCTAAAATAATTATAGGTATGCGTGTGTGTGTGTGTGTGTGTGTGTGTGTGTGTGCATGCGTGTGTGCGTGTGTATTTAATCAGCAAAGTCATGGGACAGTCAGAAAAGAAAACAGCATTGGTCTGTGTAAGACTCTTCTTCTGAGTCAGAACTTGGCAAACTCTCAGTGAAGGACCAGACACTATGTTAGGCTCTGTGGCCGTATGATCTCTGGGGCAATCACTCGACTCCGCTGTTGTAATACAAAAGCACAAATGAACAAGCATGGCTGTTCTCCCTGAATTTGTTTATGGACACTGAAAATGGAATGTCCTCTAATTTTCACATGCCATGAGATAGTCTTTGGATTTTTTTCTTCAGCCATTAAAAATACTCATTCATTTTCATCCATTCATTCATTCTTAGTTCAAGGGCTGTCCAAAAAGCTATCGTCTCAGGTCAGATTTGGCAAAGAGGCCATAGTTTACCAACCCCTGTTCTAGACGACTTTGAAAGAATTAGTACATCAAAATGGTGCCCAGAACCAAATGAAGAGAAGAAAGCATTAATCTGTCCCAAAGCCTAGAAGTCTACGTCCCCTGACCTCCCCTGACCAAGCCCTGAACCATGATGACAGCACCTTTCTCAAGACACCCTGCTCTGCAGGCCCACCTCCCACCCTCGAAAACACACTCTCCTAGCCCATCCCAAACACACTTTGCCACACTCTGGACTGAATGCGCCGATTTCTGAAGAGTCTGCCTGACTCACTGCCTCCGCGTGTACCTCCCCAATCTTCTGAAATGCGGCTTCTACCCACACACCCCTGCACGGAAGCGGTCCCAGTCAGAATGACAGAGTCACCCATCTCAACGACCTCTTCCTTATCCTTCAAGGTTCTCCACCCGTCTGCGGCGTCCGACTCTCAATCAGCCCGTTCTTCTTGGAACCCTTCTGTTCCGGCTCCCTACCCGGCACTCCACGTCTCCCTACCTTTCTTACCTTCTAGTCCGACTACCTACTCGCTCTGTAGGAAGCAGTCCTACAAGGTTCAGACCTAGAACTAAACTTTCCTTCCTAAAGGTCCCATGCACACTCACATTTTACCGTCACCTCCCTGTAAATGGCCCCAAATATCTCCACAGCTCCACTGGAAGAAACCTATCGGTACTAGAAATTCAACAAGCCCCAAATCAAACTTAACATCTTCCTCAAATCAAACTCCTCTTCCTACTTCCATTTCAACTGTTATCCAGATTTGAAATCCCTGAGTTATCTACATATAAACTCTGATAATCCACTTATAATAGCATAATAAATGCACATAAACTACTCAGAGGTAAACTTAACGAAAACAGATGCGAGACCTGCGCACTGAAAACTACAAAACGTTGCTGACAGAAGTTAAGTAACCCTGAAGGAACGGAGAGTTAAACTACGCTCACGGAGCAGAAGGTTCAGTGTTGTTAAGACATCAGCTCTCCCCAAACCGATCTACCCTCCGACACCATCCCAATAAACATTTCGGCAGATATTTTGGTAGACCATAATAAGATGATTCTAAAACTTACATGGAAACACAAAGTGCCCAGAGCAGCCAAAACAACTTGCAGGGGTGGGCGGGATAAGACAGGTGCAGCACTTCCGTGACTTGATTTCACGACTTGCCATGTGCCTGCAGTGGCTGGGACGTCGTACCGGCATCAGGACATTCAGGGCAGCAGGCGGCCTGGACAGGTGGTGTGACAACCATGCCACGGACTTCAAAAGGGAATGAGGAGAGGCCACGGGACAGCCACAACCGAGCATCCGTTCAGAACAAGTGAACACCTGTTGCACACCACACTATGCAGAAGTTAAGTCACCTGAACGCGAGGGTTGAAAGTATAAAACCTCCACACTAAAAAACGGAAAAGTGACATTAGTGAGCTCAGATGAGGCACGGATTTCTTAAAGTGGATAAAAAGAATTAACGATGGAAGAAAAAATAAACTGGACTTTAGAACATCTTTACCGCTGTTCTTTGAACATACAGAAAATGAATAGAAAGCCGCAGACCAGCAAAAGATACCTGGGCAGTGTATTGCAACAAAGACTTGTACTCAGACTGTGTGAAGAACTCTTACAACCCACCCACATGAAACAACTCAATAAAAAAGGACTACAGATTTGAACACTTCACCGAAGAAGACAAACACGCGGCAAACGCACACATGAAACGACACACACCATGAGTCGGGAAAGAGACGCACATCAAACTCACACTGACGTGCTGCTGCGCACCCACCAGGCGGCTACAACGACCGTGTCGGCAGAGACGGGAGAGGTGAGAACGCACGACGGCACGGCCACTTTGCAAGAGTCCCACGGGTTCTCAGAAAGTTACTCATACACTTGTCTTGTGACCCAGCAGCTCCACTCCCAGGTTAAGTTCCCAAGAGAAATGAGAACCTGTCCCCACAAACAGGGAAGAACTCAAATGTCCAGGTGGCAAATGGACACAAACACACTATGGAAAAATAACGGAACACCACGCTTCCGCAAGGAGACGCAGACCACGGACTCGTACCACCTCGAAAGCAGCATGCCGAGTTCAAGAAGCCAGACACAAAGACGACAGGCCACAGAATTCCAGAGGGAGGTGGAGACAAGGCGAGCCACGGGGACAGAAAGCAGGCCAGCGGTTGCCGGAGGCCCAGGAATGGAGTGGATGAAAGCAGCCCAAGGGAACTTTGTCGAGTTGCAGAAATGTTCTGCATCATGACGGCAGTGTGGTTCCACTACCATGAGTATCTGTTCACTGACAAGTTAAAATTGGTGGCTTTTACCATTTGTCGATCATGCCTTCATAAAACTCACCACACCCTCCCTCCGGGATGCACCCTGACACGCTTCTTTCTGCACACCATCACACCAACACTTCCCTGAGGCCTGCATCATTCACACACACGCAACCACCACCCTTCTCACACCTCCCTCATCACCGCTCCACACACAGCCACCGATCTTGCGGCCCAACGATTTCAGCCGGTTCTCCACCGGCGACAAAGGTACAAGCTTCCCTCTGGGGCATTCCGGCTCCTCTAAGAAGTTTCTGGAGGGTAGGACGTGTCTTGCTTATCTCTGTATTCTACTTGGTCCAGCTCTGCTATTGACACTAATCCAGCAGGACTTCGAGCTGTGTGGCATGGTCTCCGAGCTTTCAGAAACCGCACACGAATGGAGAAATTTTAGAAATCTTACGACTTAATAGAGCAAACGACATGACACTGCCTACTGTGGTAGGCTGAGAAATGCCCCGTTTCATATCCACGTCCTAATCCCTGGAGCCTGGGATGTTACCTTTACCTGGCAAAAAAAAGAGGGGGGGGGGGGGGTGGGGGGCAGGGAGCGTGCTCTGCAGATGTGATTGAATTGAGGAGTTTGAGACGGGTGTGATTACCCGGGATTATGCGGGCAGGACCTAAATGCAAGCACACATGAACTTGTAAGAAGGAGCAGAGGGAGGGGGGTCTGGGGGACTCAGTCAGTGAAGTGTCCAGCTCTTGATTCCAGCTCAGGTCATGATCTCAGTTTATGGGATCGAGCCCTGTGTTGGGCTCTGCACTGACTGTGCAGAGCCTGCTTGGAACTCTCTCTCTCCCTCTCTCTCTGCCCTTCCCTTGCTCACATGCGCCTCTGCCACTCAAAATAAATTTAAAAATTTTTAAAAAAAAGGGGGGGAGCCAAGAAAGCTTTGACACACAGAGGAAAGGCCATATGAAGACAGGACAGAGAGACTTCAGGATGCTAGCTCTGGAGACTGATAAGCTGAGGGATGCTGGCAGCCACTGGGAACAGGAAGAAGGAAAAGATTCTCTTCTAGAGGGAGACTTCGAGCTGGGGGGCTCTTTCCTTTCAGCCCAGGGATACTGATTTTAGACTTCTGGCCTCCAGGACCATGAGAGAATACATTTCTGTTGTTTCAAGCCACCCACCTAGTTGGGGGAAATTTTTTTCCTACCACAGCGGTGGTAGGAAACTAACACACTCACCTTCACAAACAAAAGACTCTGTGTAGCAAAAGATTTTAAAGCCCTCACAGCTTCCTGCCACATTCGTGTCAACAGCAAAGTTTTACATAGTGAATAAAATCTAGTTGCTCGCAACATTTTGCAACAAAAAGGAGGAATTGATATTTTTTGACATTTCGTACACCAGTTAATTCTTCATCATCTCATAGTCTGACCGACATATCCCAAATAGTACAGTATTTAACAAACAGAATTCAGTTAGGTTAAGTGGATTGCCTAAAATTCTACAAATTAGCAGGAGGCCAACCCAAGATTTAAGATCTTAAGCCAAAGCCAATGTTCACGCCACTGTTCCATGCTGCCTAATTTCAGCTCCAATATCAGGATAGCAAACACATTATTAATTCATTAAGCAGGAATTAAATGTGTTCAGCCCATTCCCCATCTTAAATGCAATTTCTATGCCCCTCTGCTTACTCCAATTCTAAACCAAACTGCGGGGGCGCCTGGGTGGCTCAGTCGGTTGAGCGTCCGACTTTGGCTCAGGTCATGATCTCACGGTCCATGGGTTCGAGCCCCGCGTCGGGCTCTGTGTTGACAGCTCAGAGCCCGGCGCCTGCTTCGGATTCTGTCTCTCCCTCTCTCTCTGCCCCTCCCCTGCTCATGCTCTGTCTATCTCTGTCTCTCAGAAATGAATAAACATTAAAAAAATAATAAATAAATAAATATTCTTAAAAAAATAAATAAATGAAATAAGCCAAACTGTGCTTATCAAGTCTTTTTAGATGAACAAAATACTGATATTTCCGATCATCATACTTCTATGGTTCTTACACTCCAGATTCAATTTTACCAATGAATTAGTGTTCTTGCATAATTCTTTAATGACTAAGTGACTTTATCTCTACTCTTTATGTCCGTTAGCTAAAAGAAAAAATAATTATGAAACTGTGGTAACATCCTGTTTTGAGGACTTCAAGAATAATTTTTGTTTCAGGCGTATCTTCAGGTTTTCTACATCAAAATATCAACTCAGAAAATGCTATCGTCCTTCTTGGCATTAGAACAGATAAGTTCCTCCCTGGTGGTAAATTACCACCACTATGACTTTTCTGTACCTGTTCCAATGCACATGGGAATTTTCTCTAACAGGGGTTAGTAGCCATTCATTAATCCAGAGTAGTAAATTAGGGGCACCTGGGTGGCTCAGTGGGTTGGGCGTCTGACTCTGGCTCAGGTCATGATCTCATGGTTTGCGAGTTCAAGCCCCACATTGGGCTCACTGCTGTCAGCACAGAGCCTGTTTCAGATTCTTTGTCCCCCTCTCTCTGCCCACCCCCCCCCCCCGCCTCTTGCACTCTCTCAAAAATAAAAAACATTAAAAAAGTGATAAATGGGGCGCCTGGGTGGCTCAGTCGGTTAAGCGTCCGACTTCGGCTCAGGTTATGATCTTGCGGTCCGTGGGTTCGAGCCCCGTGTCGGGCTCTGTGCTGACAGCTCAGAGCCTGGAGCCTGTTTCAGATTCTGTGTCTCCCTCTTTCTCTGACCCTCCCCTGTTCATTCTCTCTCTCTGTCTCAAAAATAAATATATGTTAAAAAAAAAAAATTTTTTTAAGTGATAAATGTAGGACAACTGTTTAGTAGAGAATATGAAATAAATGAGTATATTTACTGTTGGGAACTCAGATTCACAACATACCCTATGGGAAAGGAAAAGGCAAAGAGGTCATTACCACCTGAGCACACAAAGGGAGAGTCAGGGCCATGGGACCCCTTCCAGTCTGCACCTTCCTACTTCTCTCTCTTCCACCGTCTGGATATCACCAAAAATATGATGGTGCTAAGAGATATCTAATATTTTGACTTTTTGCCCTTTAAAAAAACCTAGCAATTGTAACGGTCGTAACTTGAATGTTTTGACAAAGTCCAAAAGCCATTATTTAACCAAAGTTTGCTTTAAAGACTCCTTTGGGGACTCCCGGGGGGCTCAGTCGGTGGACAGTCCGACTTTGGCTCAGGTGGTGATCTCAGAGTTCGTGAGTTTGAGCCCCACATAGGGCTCTCTGCTGTCAGTGCACAGCCCACTCCGGATCCTCTGTCCCCTTCTCTCTCGGCCCCCTCCCCACTCGCACACACTCTCTCTCTCTCAAAAATGATTTAAAAACTAAAATAAAAACTTTTAAAATAATGAATAAAATAAAACCTCCTTTTACTCCAGTTACAGATGAAAGTTACTAACCAGGACTCCTTAGGTAGGAAAGATTACCTTAATATACATGTATTTATTTGTGCACACACACACACACACACACACACACGCACGCACCACGTATCTCCACATGGATAGGTGGATCCACACACACATACGTATCTAGTAAACTGTTACGGGCGCCTGGGGGGCTCAGTCAGCTAAGCATCCGACTCTTGATTTTAGCTCAGGTCATGGTCTCACAGTCGAGATCGAGCCTCGTGTTGGGCTCCATGCCTGCTAGGGATTCTCTCTCTCTCTCTGCCCCCACCCCAAATAAATAAATAAATAAGCATTAAAAAAAATAAAAACATAAAAACGGATTCAATGAAACCATGCTTTATTCAATAATGCCTCAGCCTGAGAGAGATGTTTTGTGGGGCATGTTGCTCCGCACTGAAGCTGAGTGATGCACAAACCTGGGTCTTTAAAAGCTCCCGGGGGGGCGCCTGGGTGGCGCAGTCGGTTAAGCATCCGACTTCAGCCAGGTCACGATCTCACCGTCCATGGGTTCGAGCCCTGCCTCAGGCTCTGTGCTGATGGCTCAGAGCCTGGAGCCTGCTTTGGATTCTGTGTCTCCCTCTCTCTCTGTCCCTCCCAAGTAGCACTGTCTCTCTCAAAAATGAATAAATATTAAAAAAAATTTTTTGGGGCGCCTGGGTGGCGCAGTCGGTTAAGCGTCCGACTTCAGCCAGGTCACGATCTCGCGGTCCGTGAGTTCGAGCCCCGCGTCGGGCTCTGTGCTGATGGCTCAGAGCCTGGAGCCTGTTTCCGATTCTGTGTCTCCCTCTCTCTCTGCCCCTCCCCCGTTCATGCTCTGTCTCTCTCTGTCCCAAAAATAAATAAACGTTGAAAAAAAAAAAGCTCCCGGGGACTCTAGGACACAGGGTTCTCCGTGCTGACAGTCACTAGTGCGCACGGATGGAGGCGCGGCGGCAGAGAGGAACGCGTCAGAGCCGCACAGGTTTGGTGACCGAATGCAGGTCACTGGCTTGACGATGTGGCTGGACGGTGGTGCCGTCAGTCGTCAACCAAGAGAAAATCAGTGACCGCAAAGCGCAACAGGCAGGCGCTGCTGAGAGGCTGTGCCGCCCCGTCCGCTCCACGGTCCCATTAAGGCTGCGACTGTCAGCCCAGCACAGTGGCTTGCGCCCAAGAGGAAGGAGATACACTTCCCTGAATGTAACCCAGCTCTGTGAAATCTTGTCACAAACGCCACAAATCAGTGGCACGACATACATCTTTCAAAACCTCACTGTGTCCAGCCCTGATCACAGGGACACTCAGTAAATACTAGCTAACTAGCTAATTCTCACCCAAGTGCCAGGCCGACTGCAAACGCTTCTAACTCCTTGCGAAGACATAGCCGCTGGACACGGCGAAGTATGTCCAAGCCTGAGGTCAAGACGCTGGTCCTCGAACCTGCTCTCCCTCCTCCTGTCAACAGCCCAGCCGTAATCCGAGTCGTCCAGACCCAGAACCCTCGAGTCATCTTTACTCCGTCTCTTGTCGACGTGCAAAAGGGTTTCAGAAGTCCTGTCAGTCACGCCTTCTGTAAACGTCGCTCCTATCAGTTCCCGCCAGCTGCGGCGCCGCCTGCGGAAGGACTCGCCGCAGGCCGCGCCAGCCCCCTCCTCCCAGGCCGCCCTCTACCCTGCAGACATGCCCACGCGCCTCCCAGGATTCTAGTGGTGCCTCCGCCTTGTCGCTATCCATGACCAACGGGGTACAATCCAAGCACTTCACCAAGCCCTTCATAACCTGCCCCTCAACACACTCCTCCGGCTATGGCTTCCACCACGAAGAGTGGCCGCTCCCCACTCCCGTCTCCCCGAGAGCTCCGTTTTCCAAATCACAGCTAAGGCCTGCGCTGAGCTCCCCAAACATGCTTCCTGCCACTCCATACTTCCTTCAGTGCAGTTTCTTGTGCGTGCGTCTCACCTCCCTCCTGGACTGCAGAACTCCTGTGGAGAAGCTCCAGCTCTGGCTTCTCTTTCCTAACACCACCACTCCCTCCCCCCACCCTCCCCTCCAAACTCATCCCATCCTCCACCCCGCCGTGCCTTGCCAGGTAAGAGTTCAATAAATGCCCCAGGCCCTTGGCCCACCGCCATTCAGCAAGAGACACTGACCCTAGGAACTCTCATTCTGTTGGGCATGATGTCAATCATCGTGACCATGTCTCGACCACAGCAAGTTGCCTTGCCAGTGACTGAACCTGTCTCTCTCTCCCGGCACATCCACGGCCACGGCAGCGAACGGGTCTTCCTTCCTTCCGTTCTTTCTTTTTAAAGATTTTATTTTTGGGGCGCCTGGGTGGCGCAGTCGGTTAAGCGTCCGGCTTCAGCCAGGTCACGATCTCGCGGTCCGTGAGTTCGAGCCCCGCGTCGGGCTCTGGGCTGATGGCTCAGAGCCTGGAGCCTGTTTCCGATTCTGTGTCTCCCTCTCTCTCTGCCCCTCCCCCCGTTCATGCTCTGTCTCTCTCTGTCCCAAAAATAAATAAACGTTGAAAAAAAAAATTTAAAAAAAAAAAAAAAGATTTTATTTTTAAGTAATCTCTACACCCAATGCAGGGCTCAAACTTAGAACCCCAAGACCAAGAGTCACACACTCTACCGGCTGAGCCAGCCAGGAGCTCCGAACTTTCTTCGTGGGGGGAAAAAAAAAAAAAAAAAACACAGCTCAAGGAGAAAGGGAACAGGCACTGCTGGTGACAGAAGCAAGCAAAAGGGAACGCAGAAAACAGGCAGGAATGGTACAGAAAGGGACAGTGGCTGACAGGTCTCCAGAGGGTACGTAATTGTCAAAGGCCTGGGACAGACACTTGCTGAATGAGTAAAATAAGCAGCAAAATTAGAAAACTGAAGAGAGAGCAGTTTCTTCTTTCCCTATTTCTACAGCCTATACTGATGAAGCATTTTCTGGAACAGTGCTAGCCAACAGCACTTTCCGGAATGATACACGTGTCCTGTTCATCTGTGCCGTCTGCTAGGATGGGAGCCCCAAACCACACGGCTATGAAGCACCTGCAATTGGGCTACTGTGACTATGGAACTGAATTTTTATCTTTTCTTAAATTTTTGTTTAATGTTTATTTATTTTTGAGAGACAGAGAGAGAGAGACAGAGCACAAGCAGGGGAGGGGCAGAGACAGGGAGAGTGACACAGAATCCGAAGCAGGCTCCAGGCTCCGAGCTGTCAGCACAGAGCCCCCAACACGGGGCTCGAACCCACGAGCCGTGAGGTCATGACCTGAGCCGAAGTCGGACCCTTAACCGACTGAGCCACCCAGGCGCCCCTGAATTTTTATTTTTACTTAATTTAATCAAACTTAACTAGTCATGTGTGGCTGGTGACTACTGTATTGGCCAGTGGTTGTCCGGAATATTCAATGTCTTCACCTTAACTGCATTGCTGTCAAGGATATATTCCTGACCAAATTCCAGAAAGCTAATAAAAGTCCATGATCAATTTTCTGTTTAATAAACCATTACATTTTTTTCCAACTTTCACCTTCATTTTGCTGAGGAAGGAAGGGAGCCCGTTTAACAGGAGACCAAGAAACAGGCTGCAAGTCAGGGTCAAAATGTCAGGCACTGGCTGCAAGTGTCCTTCCTGCACCATTTATTCTGATCCTCCCTCAGCTACTTTTGAGACAGAAATGACCCCTCTTTCGAAGGTGAGGAAACAGGGACCGAGAGCAGTTAAGTAGCCGTGTCACCACGGACACAGCTTGGTGACACTAGGGTTCAAACCCTCGTCCGACTGCAGACTGAGCTGACTGAGCTCTAAGCGTTACACTTCAACTGCTAAAACTTAAACAGGCTGGGCTGGGTGAGAAGTAGGTTAGGGAGCTCCGGGCAGACTAATGTTATTCCGAGCACGTTAAAAGCTGGACCAGCCCGCTTCCTTGCCAAGAGACGAAGGACGTATCCAGGCAACTTCCTTGATGTCCGGTAAATGACGCTCAATAGATCAACGGTTCCTTGCAATGTGTGATTCCAAGTCGGGAGAGACAGCAGTGAACGAGACAGAAGTCCCCGCCCTCATGAGGTTTATATTCTAGTAAAGCAATTTAAACAATAACTAAGGAAGATCTCCAAAGAGGTGAGAACCGAACAGACACCCAAACAGATCAGTTAGCTGTGTGCAGAAACTGAGAGACCGTGCCAGGCCGTGGGGGCCACAAGGACAAAGATGGGAGACGCAGAAGCATGCTGGGAACGCACACACAACAGCGAGGGTTGGCGTGGCTGGAGCACGGTGGCTGAGAAGACGCGGGGAACGAGGCTGCTCTCCTAACCGGGGGCAGACCTTGCTGGAACAGGCACTGGAAGGCTCTGGAATATATTTTAAGATCACGGAGAGCCACGGGAGTGGAGAGGGGGTGTGCGGGGCAGGTGTACAGAGAGGAGTGAAAGAGACGGGATCCGACTGATGTTTTAAAGGGAACACTGGAAGCTGTAAAAGGAGGCTGTGAGTAAGCACAATCAAGGAGAAAAAGCAAAGCCGGAAGGACTTGTTTGAGTGACGAAGCAAGTTTAAATCAGCACTACAGCTACACGCGTAGAGCGGAAATGGAAACCAGTTTCAGGACAGATTTTAGCTAAATATTTCTGGTCAAACCAATACCCGCGGACAGACGGAAGGGAAAAAGGTTGGTTTCTCAAAGAGTCACACTGCAAGAAAAGCGTGTGCTCCGTCCCTCCAGGTTCTGTTTACTATTCCGAGGCCCCATCTCCCGCGTGTTCACACACTCGCAGCACCAACAAAACCCACGGTCAGGAAGTTCCCATAGGATGTGCTCACAGATAATCCACCTGTTACAGGCCAGAGATTTTTGCTATTTGTTTACATTTAAAGGAGTATTTCAGAACAAGCGTGGACAGTTCTGACAAATGCTGATTAAGATACAAGCAGCATTAAACAACAATACACAAGGAGAAGCCCTTTCTAGCTACACTTGCCCTCCTCCACCTAACACACACCTTCAGGTCAAGGGGCTAACTGGACTGGAATGCTTCACTCGTTCTTCCTAGCTGAAGTTTTGCAACATTGTTTGCCAAAAGCTGAAACCAGAACCAACTGGAACACAAGAAAAACTGTAAGTCAGAACCCCATGCTTGTGCTTCTTACCTACCCATGATCTCTTTGCCAATGGAACCCTGAAAGGACGTTTGGGGTCAGGTGCATCCTCCGCTAGCTAAATGACCCTCAACGCGCCTGCAAGATGACCGATCGTCACACTCAGCCTGCAGGAGATCCCTGTGGCTGGAACCTGACTGCACAGGAGAGCAGGTGCTCAGCAAACCTGCTGAGTGCTAAGCCTGCAGCCGCACACTTCAGTCCTGGTAACGTGCTCCCCGACACTCCCCTCTTCTCTTCCAGCACAGAAGCACCCACTTAAGGCCTTCCTCCTGCCGTCTATCCTGCCCTTCCATTCCACTGGCTGCCTGCGCCCAACATCCTGTGATTAACCCAAAAACCAGCTTCGTGGGATACCTGCACTTTCTTTCTGCTTTTTATGCCTCTTCTGCCTTCGATATTCGCCTCGAGTTACTACCTCGAACATGGTAAAGACCCAAGGCAAAAGCCGGGTGCCAGTCCCGGCCGTCTCCACAGCTTTGGCCCCGGTCTCTCCGTCTACGAAGTGTAAGTAACACACACGCAGCCCTCCTTCACAAGGTTGTGCGCAAGTCTAGTCCAAAATGAGAAAAGCCTGCAAACTGCCATGCGCCGCCCAATTTTAAGATCCAAGGGAAGATGGATTCAGACAAAGCTCAGCTCAGGACCAGCACACCGCGGTCACTCGATAAGCGTTAAGCACAAAAGGAGCATTTTCCTCCGACAATGAGGCTAATGGGCGAAGCCCATCTTGGTGCCCATCTTGGCCTCTCGCCCCGCACCTGCACCTGCACGACCCGGTTTTGTTGTCAAAATCGGAGGGCTCCGATTCTGCTCGGCTCAGGGAGGCAGCGCCAGAGAGGCCCCATCGCCGGCCTGCAGCGCCCGAAAGAGCGCACCAGAAGAAGGGAAGGACCCGAGGACAGGCGACAGGGCGGAGGTCCGCGCGGCGTGACCTTGGCCGGCCCCGCCGCCACCTGGGGGCAGCCTCCCGGCCGGCGCACCGAGCCCAGCCCGGCCGGATGCGGGACGTGCCAGGACAGCAGTTTCGGTTTCCCGAGAAGCTGACGTCCCCGCCGGAGCGGCGAGTCCCTAGGGCCGCCCGCCGCGCCCCGCCCGGCCCCCGCCCGGCAGCCGCCGCGGCCCGCGGGGTGGGGGGCGCCCGAGGGGCGTCGCCTCAGCAGCCGCGCTCAGGACGCCCACCCGCCAGCCCTTCCGCGGCTCTCACACAGGCGGGGCAGGGCGGCCCGCGAGCCCCGCCGCGCCCCTGCGAGCACGGCCGGCCGGCCGGCCCGCGCAAGGCCCCGTCGCCCCGGCCTGCAGCGCCGCCACCGCTGCGCGCCTTCCCGCGCCGCCCCCCACACACCCTACCTTCCGCCATGTCGGGCCGGCCCTGCTGCAGCCTCGCGAGAAGTGCGCCGCGCAAGCGGGGCGGCGCGGACCCGAGGCCGCGGGTCTCGCGAGAGTCTCAGGAAGCGGGAGGGCGGAGGGAGCGCGGGCGGGCGGGCGAGCGGGCGGCGGCCGGCGGGCGGCGGCCGGCGGGCGGAGGCCTCGCCGCTCCTCACACCTTCGAGGCGCGGGTGCGCGCCGGCAGCCAACCGTGGCCGCGGCCCAGGCAGGGCCCTGGACGGGATGCACACGGCGAGCGGACCCTGCTCCTTGGAGAAACCTGGCGGGGAGGCGGTCGGGAGCGTGACTCTCGCGGCGCGTTGGCGACGGGCACGGGCCGAGGCTGCGGGAGAGGAGGCGGGAACCGGGCCAGGGACTCGATGCGGACCCCACCGCGGACGGAGTTCAGAAGACCCTCTGCGGACCCCACCCCGCACCCCACCGCGGACCCCAACCCAGACCCCACCGCGGACCCCATACCGGACACCACCACGGGCCCCACCCCTGACCCCACGGTGGACCGCACCCCAGATCCCACCCCAGACCCCACCGCAGACCTCACCCCGGACCCCAGACACCACACGGACCCCACCGCGGACTCCACACCGGACCGCATTCTGGCCCACACCGCGGACCGCATCCCAGACCCCACGCCGAACACCACCGCGGACCCCACCCCGGACCCCACCGCGGACCTCACCCCGGACCCCAGACACCACACGGACCCCACCGCGGACTCCACACCGGACCGCATTCTGGCCCACACCGCGGACCGCATCCCAGACCCCACGCCGAACACCACCGCGGACCGCACCCCGGACCGCACCCCGGATCCCACACCGGACCTTGCCCCGGACCGCACCCCGGATCCCACGCCAGACCCCACCGCGCACCCCACACCGGACCCCACACGGAACTGCACGCTGGATCCCACCGCGGACCCCACCGCGGACTGCACACCGGATCCCACCGCGGACCTCACCCCGTACCCCACTGCGGACCCCACCGCGGACCGCACCCCGGATTCCACCCCGGACCCCACCGCGGACCACACCGAGGAGCTCACTCTGGACCTCACCTCGGATCTCACCCCGGACCCTACCGCGGTCCCCACCGCGGACCCCATCCCGGACCACACCGCGGAGCTCACTCTGGACCTCACCGCGGACCCCACCCCGGACCCCACCGGGAACCCCACCCCGGCCCCACCGCGGAGCTCTCTCTGGACCCCACCGCGCACCACACCCAGGCCTCCGTGCGGACCCCGGGGCAGGGGCTTACTCGGGTAAACCCCTGGGACCAAGGACAAGCGTGCAGGCAGACGGACGGAAGAGGCGGAGAGACATCAGGACGCCGCTCGATGACATCAGTTGGTGGCACGGGACCGGAGAGAGCCGAGAGATCTGGGAGAGGCGTCGGGCCAGAGGGGCTGCCCCGCGTGTCTCCTGTGCGTGTGGACCGGCACCCTCCGAGCAGAACCCCGCCTGGCTGCAGGTGCTGAGAGTGCAGATGACCGTGTTCCCCGGTGCCCGAGGTCTCCTGCCACACAGGCGGGGAGTGCGTTGCAAAGGCAACTCAGGTGCAGACCGCAGGGGCTGGTGTAGTAGGGGTCATGAAACCTGAAACCTGGGTCTCGGCCATATCGAGGACCCGGGCGGGCCCTGTTGTTGGGGTGGCAAACTGGACTCCTATGTTCAGTAGTGCTGGGGCTTGACACGGCCCAGGACGGGGCGTGGAACCCGCCAGCGCAGTGAAAGCGGGAAGCCGGCCAGATTCAGTATTGGGATGGACAGGTGGGGAGCCAAGGAACCAAAGCCTTCAGGGAACATGGGGTGACCAACAGCAGGAGACAGGGCTAAAGGCTATGGCAAGCAGACAGCAGGAGACCCTTCTAAACAGACTGTCATACGGAGGAGAATCCAAGGAAGGCTGATGGTCCCCATTCCTAGAAGCATCCAGGACTGCAGGGGAAGTGGTGACCGGGGACAAGAGCTGAGGAAGAAGCGTGGGTTAGAGGAGGGGTCAGAACAGCAGAGGGGGAGCGTCCGAAGGGGGAGAAGCCTGAGTGCTACGGAGGGTTAGCATCTGTAGGTTGGCAGAGGAGCAATGTGGAGTCCACACCGTCCCAGGGTTCGGGTTCTGAGGAAGGGGGAGGAGTTCTGGCTGAGGTCCCCAGGGGATGGGAGGGGAGAGGGCGAATGTGTCAGGGCAGTGGTGTGCTCAGGGACATGATGTCCAGCTGGGGTGGGCACGTGGGCAGGGGAGAATTTGCCAGGCTACTGAGCTGCCATGGCTCAGAGCCTCCTGGCGTGTCAACAGTGGTTTAGAGGTGCCGCACGACGGGCCACTGGGCTCATGAGTGTGGCCTGCCAAGCTCGTCTGCTTTGAGTGCCCTACCGATGACCTAAAAGTGCTTGGGGACTCTGCCACAGCCGGTGCCTGCTTTTGCATCAGACCACGTGTCTTTGTCCCACCAGCACCACCCTGGCATGTGACACGCAGCAGGTGCTCGGTGTGTTTGAGGAGTCGTTCCCACCACGAGCTACACCAGCAGTCGGGGACGGGGTTCACATCGGGCTCTGCAACTGACCTGCTGTGTTGATCAGGGCAGGACCCTGCAAGCTGCCCTCTCAGGTCCTACAGCAGTTTCTACAGGGGGACAGGACATCCGGAGGGTCACGAACCCCTGAGAACGTGATGGAAACCAGGGAGAGCAGCACACATGGAGGAAGAAACAAATCTATGCCCTTCCCACCTGCTTGGACTGGAGGCCTGCAGCGAATGAAAGCTCCCTAAGGGGCCTCGTCAGCTCAAGGGCTTGTCTGCCTCCTTGTCATGACCATGACCTGCCCTCACCAAGCCTTCTCTCAGAGGTGAGAGCCCTCCTCCTAGAGATGCTGGTACCAGGACTCCATCTCTGACCTGATCTGGGCCCTCGTCTTCCAAGGGGACTCCTACTGGCTGGAAACCCCTGAGCTACAGAGCCTGTGAAACAAAGCATCAGACAACTCCAGCAGCCAACAGGATTCCCGGCAGCTCGCAAGGTCAGGCAAGATGTCTGAGCGCCCGAACATGGTTCACTTTAGATGTGACTCGGGTTTTGCTCAGATAAGGAGGAACTCGGCGTGGAGCTGTCCGGGACGGGGAACACGAGGTGCGTGAAGGGTCGCCACAGACCGCCTAGGGCACAAGGGCACAGGCTCTTCCCGGGGAGGAGGTGCCAGGTCCTGGTAGAGAGGGGAAGGGAGGGAACCACTGGACCCGTGGGCCAGCGAATTAGGTTCCACTACGGGCCTCAACACGTGCGAACACGTGCGCCCCCGGGTGACCTTGGGAAGGAAGAACCACCTGCTAGGGAGGGAGCAGCACCCAGCACAGAAGCGAGGAAGCAAGGCCCTGGAACCGAATCCTCGCCGGAAACGTACTCGCTCTGCAGTCTTGCCACGCTGATCCGAACCCGTTTTCCTCATGAGAAACTACTACTTTGGAGGACCCTTGTGAGAATGCGCCTTGCACCCGCCTGCCATAAAGTGCAAGCTCCATCAGTAGGAATACGGTTTCTGGCGCTCCTTGGGAACAAACGAGGTGTTGCCGGGCACACAGAGCGCTCTCATGCTTCCTCCTGATGGATGCTGCCATTAGGAGCATCCATTGATAGATGCTTGGGTCTTGCCTAGGATTCTCTGAGCAGCTCCTAGGTCTAAGCTGTGTCTGCTGCCTTTTGTGAAAGCTTCTTCCTTCTCCTGATTTATTCCACCTGTGTGAACAGGAAGCGGAATTCTTTCATCATTTCACTATGGCTCAGTGGGGCATGCAGACTAAATGAGACCAAAAAAGAAAAAAGTTACCCCTACCTTGACAGTCATGTTACACACATCTGAAACGGAGCAACCAAAAGCAGCTTATCCTGGAAATAATTTGCTCTGCAAACTGAACCCTGTTGGGGCTTCCAGTCCTCCAGAAAAAATTTTTATCAGTAAAATTAAACTCTGAAAATGACCCCGAACCTTCCCCGGACTGCTTTCAAGGAGGATTTTCTTCTTGTTTCTAACTCAGCTCTCATTAAGAGATCTGGCTTCTTGTTCCTTTCTCAGGTCGCAAGGAGGAGGCCTTGGCGGCCACTGGCAGCATTTATCAACACAAACACTACCTCACACTGTAAATCCACGTGAACTCCACGTGAGGGCACAGGGTAGAAAGGTAGACAGGGACACCCTTTTAAGGGCGGGAAAAAGTGCTCGGTCTTGCCCCTTTTATGCTAACTTGCTAAGTGAGCCTGGTGCTACTTGGGGCCACGTTCGCCCATCCGTGTGGAGGAGGGAAGGTGGTGGGCTTGAGGTGGTGCCCGTGGGCTCTTCCGGTCCACGCTCAGGTCTGGGTTCCCCGCCTTCTAGCTTACGTCTGTGGTAGAGCCGCTTCAGGCTAAAGACAAAGTCCCCGAAACACGCTAACACATGCTCATTTCATTCAAGGCCCTTCATCAGCAGGTACCTGACTGGTGAAGGATGCTGCTTGGCCCCGTACTGGAAATCTTAAGACCATTGTAGCAGGTCAGAAGTCAACTTCCCACCCTCTGGTTCCTTCTTTAAATGAAGTTTTAAAAGTCCTTTATCGAGATTCCCTTGTGGACCTTTTGGTATCATGTGCTGTTTCGAAAGAATCCCACAACTTGCTTTTGAGACCTGCATCCTAAAACCAAAATAGCTCGTGATACAGCCTCTAAGTGATCATTTATTGATTTACACAGCATCCACCACACGATGGAGGTGCTTTACAATACAGCAAACATCACAACAGAACTCACATAGTTAAATACAATCAACAAATTACAGAACTAAAAAAAAAAAACAAAAACAAAAAAAACAACAAAAAACTGGAATGACGCAACATTATGTCAGATTTCAGAGATGCTGAGAAGTGGCAGTACAAAGAAGGCAATTCCACCAACTGGAGACCAGACGGGCAAAAAATAGATCCACAAGCACCACAACCCCAAGTGTGCAGATTCGTAGAGGGTGGTGAGCATATGAAATAAAATTTCACAACCGAGAATGAAGGCCATTAAGGATACCAGGACACCCACGTGATCACAGAACGAGTGGAATACCCTCACAGAGAGAGTGCCTCGTAATGACAAGGGAACCAATCTCTCGTGGATTTTAAACTCACAGAAGGAGGCCAGAAAGCCACTGAGATCATACATCCCGTATGAGCACAGACTGAAATCTGGAAGCCTTCACAAGAACTTGGAATCAATTTAGGAAATAGCCAACAGTCCTAAAACCCATAAGACTGTGTAGATGTTGTTGACAGTTGGCACAGAGTTAGGGAGAAAAATCCTTTTCCTAGAACAGAGAGGACTCACCTCACACTAGTGATGAGGCACTGGAGGGGCAAAAGCCACCTGGATCAGTGTCACCTGAGAGTGGTTTAATATCAAATATGGAGGCGCTAAGTTCACACTGTCAGATGAACACAGGGAAAGGCACAGGTGATGCCCCTGGCAGAGAAGAAGTCACACACAACCCCCCCCCCCCCAGGCCTGTGTGTCCACATGCAGCACACCAGGGCACCAGGTGGAAAAGAGCGGGAAGGGAGGGGCCCTCATTCCTGGCTCCCCCTTTGACTCCCCAGGATCTAGCCCCAAAACACACATGGTTACTCCAAGGTACCTGCATTTAAGTGGCACTTAAAGTTCAGTAAGAGTTGTCCCTGAGTTACTAGGTCATTTGCCGCTCCCTGAAGAGTCAAGTCCCAGGTTTTAACTTGACAGATCACTAGCAGAATCACAGCAACGGGAGAGCAAAGTTCAGACTCCATTCTGCCACAAGCAGCCACCATGTGGACAGTTTCTGATGTAACAGTAAGAGGGACTGCATTCAAATCCCAGGCGCGTGTGCACTACCAGCACTTTGGGGCAACAAGTTTTAGAATTTGGGGGTGGGGGGGGTGGGGGAGTCCCAAATGAAGTTCTCAAAGAAAACTGGCTGCAGTAAATCAAATCAAACAATTTTCACACTCAGCAATTACACACGTATGGGACTTTATAATGCTTCAGAGTGGGGAACAGACAGGTGTTTAGAAAAATCACTCTCTACTGTGTCTACATCCTCAACCATTTTACTTCTGCTTCAAAAAGGACCTGCAGAGTCCAGAGAGGATGGGGCTACTCATAGGGATCCCTTCACTCTCTGCCAAAGCGTCTCTCCAAGCCCCACAGAGCAGAGACGCACCAATTCTCACAGAATTGTGTCCCATCTGGTACCATCTCGAGTTCTGTCTCTTACAGGCCAACTACTACTTCCCAATCCCAACCTCACACCCAACATAGAGGAACCTGGGCCTGCCGTTAACACTGCACACGTTCACTTCATCATTTCCTGAAGCTGTTTTAGAAAACATGGTATGAAATATGCTTATGCTCAAACGTTAATAAAATCCAAGTGCACAATAAAATCTGTCAGTGACAGAATCTATATGTCAAACAGCAAAGCATTCACACCCCTGTAGTGCTTTGAGATCCACATAAGAACCTAGATAGAGCCCCATACATCCACTGCCACGGCCATGGGATTTTCAAGTATAAGTCTGTTTGCATAAGGAATCAACCTGAGATTTTTCTAAACTGCATTTCTCTGGCATTCAGTATTATAACCTTCATTCAATACAATAAAAGCCAACAACTTGACAATTATTGGAAAAAAATTGTATTTTGGAAGAACTCACTACATAAGGTGACAGAATTCCAAAATCAAATTACATGAAAATATACATCGCAATTTCTTTGTACAATAAGTGAGAAAAAACCTGCAGTATAGAAGAGTAGAGGCAAAGAAACACGAAGGGCTCAGGAGAAGGGGACACGGGGTCAACAGCGTCTGTCCTCGCGAACCCGCAAGTGACGCAGAAAGCCTGTGCAGTGCACACCGTAATCCACCCGACCTTAACGGCAGGGAACTGGGGGGCAAAAGCAAAACCAAACCAGACTTCTGCACCATGTGGGGCGAATTTCAGTTAAGTTGGATTCTGAACTGAGTCTTTTTAGTTCTCAGGGACAATGACTGAGTTCAAGAGCTCTCAACAGCCAAAACGTGTTATTGCTACAACCAACCCAAGAGACGGTACAACTAGGGTACAAAAGGACAAAGCACCTGGTGATGACCATTCCTCTGAAGTCATCATTAAAAATCAAGTAGTTGCTTCTTAAGTATTTCAGTATTGGAACTAAATGATTTGAAAACTTTCTGGCAGATAGAAGAGATAAAAGCAAAGGGGAGTGTGTCAAAACAAAGAAGATACAAAAGTTTAGTAAGTGAAAAGAGTTTAATGAAGCCTCAATGGTTTAAAGGAAATTAAATGGAAACTTGTAATCTAATCGTTTTTCATCTGACATGCTTTAAGGAGTCTTTTAAAACTGATAAGAAACAATGAATAGGGAAAGAAAACCTGCTAAAATCTTTTAGAATTTACACGATTCTTATTCTACTACAAGAAAGCATTATTTGGTACAAGGTGTATCTGTGGATGTACATGAATAGTATATATATTATCCGGATCATGTTGTGCTATGTACAGGTCTTTACAATTCTTCCTGAAGGTTAAAACAGTTCATTAGAATTCAAAATGCGTAATCATCTGTAAGTTGGCACTTGTTAGGCTCTTGTGTCAGCACTGATACTGGCATGTTCTATCGCAGCCCACTTCCAGCCAGTGTCTGCCAACTTGTTACGACAGAAGTCCAGCGATAGGTGGGTAGAGTGCAGGGAAACAGTGCCGTGTTTCTCAGTTGGAGACCCTACAACAAAGCAAAGAGCGTCACATGATGAATTTACAAATCACAAAAGAATTAACTGATTAGAAATTTTTATTTGTATTCTATTTCTTTGGAAACGAATTCTTCATTTCATTTTAAGCTCACTTTTGTGCTCCTCCAACATGGCAGCCGCATATGGCCGTTTTATTTCAAGTTTAAATGACAGTAAATGAAATTTAAAGTTCAGTTCAAGTGCTCAATATGGCTAGAGACTGCCATACTGGATGACAGTACAGACACAGAAGATTTCTTTCCATCAGCGTAGAAAGTCGTAGTATACTTCCCTAATTTAGATTGTTTTCAATATCCCAAATGTCTTTCAACTTATATTAATTACATCTGAAGTCAAACACTGCAGAACCACTTTCAAGCCAATTGATTTGGCAATTTGTGAATATTTAAGAATATTCAGAGAAACAACTTAAGACCATCACCCTTTTCAACCTGTTGAATTTGATCCAACCCTGCAGGTTCCATCCAAACCCATTTTGTCTGTGAAGCTGCCCCCAACGGCACATTCCTGTTATTTCGTCTCTGCCGGGCCCATGCCCTCCGTGAGCCTAGAAGAACCACATCTAAATGACAACAACCATCTCACCCAGCACTTACGTGCCAAGCAAGTTTACAAACCTATCTCGTGCAGTGTTCGTAATCACCAGATGAAGGAGTTTCCCCTATTTTATAGAGAAAAGTGAGACAAGGTCACACAGTTTATAAGGGGCAGGGCTTCCTGCTCATAAAGTTAGAAAAGCAGCAGATTCAAGTTTTATTTATTTATTTTTAAAAAAATTTTTTTTAAACGTTTATTTATTTATTTTTGAGACAGAGAGAGACAGAGCATGAACGGGGGAGGGTCAGAGAGAGAGGGAGACACAGAATCTGAAACAGGCTCCGGGCTCTGTGCTGACAGCACAGAGCCCGACGCGGGGCTCGAACTCACGGACTGCGAGATCATGACCTGAGCCGAAGTCGGCCGCCCAACCGACTGAGCCACTCAGGCGCCCCAGCAGATTCAAGTTTTAAAAAAACAAGTCTAACGACTGGACTTTCCTTCAGTCGCCGTGTGCTCTGAGTACACAGGGAAGCAAGGGGAGGGAGCAGGGAGAATACCTATTCTTACTGGACCGGGTCAGCTGCTCCAGAAACCCGTGGACCTGTGCTGTCTGGCAAGCACAGTGCTGGGCACGAAGAGCCTGAATGGAAGATGACTGGAAATTCGAGGGTGTCACTTTAAACCCCTAACAAAGAAGCCAAGTGTACCGAAGTCACACCAGACATGTGTCTTCTCAAGCCCCAAGTGAATTGATCGACCTCACAATCACCCACGTTCGACCCTACCCAACTCTGCTGTGGGCCCACCCGCGGCCCCGCCTGTGCTCATTGCCTTAACCAAGACCACCTCCCGCAGGCCACTCCCGAAACGGGTAGATCACCCTCCCCAGCACACAGACACACAAACGGACACACGTGTTGTACTGGAAAATCTAAAGACGTCACTGAAACCAAGACTTGTGGTTACAGAACAGGTATTATCATTTTTTGGTGATGTTATCGGAATGTTTTTCCGAAGGCCAGACCACGCCCAACTTAGTCCCAGGCCAATTAGTCCCTCAGAACTGGCAGAGACCTGGGTGCAGAAATTCAGTAATTGTTCCCCTAGGACGTGACCAAGAAATTTCAAGACCATGAAAGAATCCTTTAAAAATGGTTTCTGTGCAAGGTTTTAAAAAGAAAAAGGCTCCACGGGGGACCGACTGCTCTGAGTCAGTAAACACCTGAAATCAGGCAATCGGGTCATTCACGAGAGCCCAGCTTTAACAGCACAGACTTCTTCAGCAGAAACAGAAGAATGTATTCCCCGCCCCCGTGAATAAAATGTATTCTAAAGAGACAAAAAGCCTCAGCACAGAAAAGCAAGTCTGCTGATGGCGCTCCAAACAGATGGGGCCAATTCCATAAGCAAATTTCACTTCCAACTGAAACTGTATCTGCTTGTTAAAATCACACACGTTTTATATTAACTGAAATTATATCAATTGTATGTCTCTATGAAATCACTTGTTAAGTATCTGTTTTTTACCTCAAAACTCAGTATTACTCCCGATTTTTAACCTACAAATCTGGAGACGGTTCACCTCCAAAGGACATAACTGTCTCATTCTATTTATTTCTGAAATGAGAATCAAATCAGGGCACCTGGGTGGCTCAGTTGGTTGAGCATCTGACTCTTCGTTTCAGCTCAGGTCAAGATCTCATGGTTCGTGGGTTCAAGCCCCAAGCGGGACTCTGTGCTGATGGTGCGGAGCCTGTTTGGGATTCTCTCTCTCTTCCTCTTCCTCTCTCTCTCTTCCTCCCTCCCTCTCTCTCTCTCTCTCTCTCTGCCCCTCCCTGCTGCAAGCACGCATGCGCTCTCATTCTCTCTCCCTCTCTCCAAATAAATAAAACATTAAAAATCATTTTTTAAAAAGTCTAAGAAGTACGAATCAGACAGGCATGCTTCCAAATAACAAACACTTCTGATGTTGAGGAAGGTAATAAAAATAATTCCTCGCTCAGGAATAAACGTTCCAATAATCTCAGCCACTTTTCACTGAAAGCAGACCATGAGGATTGAAATGGCCTGTGTCGGGAAGTTTCCCACTACCGTTCACACAGATGCCCCGACGTCCCCCCAGCCCCACTCTTCCTCCGGCAGCCACCCGGTGTCCTGCTAGACAGCAGCACCCCTCACAGGGCCACTTTCTTCTCGTGCTGTGGCACTTCTGACCGTCCACACCCCCTTTCTTTCTGAGGATGCAGCACCTCCCACCGCCTGGCTCTCCTCCTGGGACCAACCAGCCCTTGGGCTTCTGTTTCTTCCTTCTGCCCCCCCACCCCCACCCCCACACCTCGTCTCTACCCTGGAGACCGCCGATCTCAGCAGGAGCCCTATGCCGACCTCTGTCCTCCACAATCAACATGAGTCATGTGTCTGACGGGCCAGATGAACAGGATAATTCACCTATGGTGCTCTACATTTATCCCAACACCTCCCAAGAGAACACCACCTTTGTAAATGGCAGGAAACTAACAAGTATTCATTAACAAGAACTGAAATGAGCTCAGGGTCACCTGTTCTTGGTGTTACCTCTCATTTCAAGATACAAATCTTAATCCTTAACAATAAGCAACTGTTAAAAAGAAAGCTGATCTATATTATCATGTTGATAGATATAAATCACACTGAACTAACAAAATATCAAAAGGCCATGTGATTTTTAAAAAGTGCAGAACATACACCAAGTGTATGCTTGTGTTATATGCGCAGACACACATCACCGTGTGCACATGGTGTGTCGGGGGCAGTCGGATTTCTGAAGATTAAGCTACTGTCAGTGGTCACCTCTGGGAACAGAATTGGGGGCCACCACCGGAAAGGGAGACAGGCTTCTGTGTTGCAGACTCTGTCCCTGACGTTTGGGGACAGGAGGGAGGAGGGAGGAGGGAGGAGGACAGCGATAAAGAGGCAGGCAAGCAGCAGCAGGCTGAGGAGGGACGGCAACAGAGCCGTGGCACGCACGGGCGAGGAAGAAGACCCTACCAGAGGTATGACCAACGGTGTCCAACGACACAGAGATCAAGACGCAAAACTATACTAAGCCTGTGGATGTGGATGTGGCTGTGTCATCGGTTTAGTTTACTGTGGGGAGGACAGAAGATGAGCCAAACGTGCCTGGAAACAGACGGTTAGGGGGAAAGGCAAAGGCTTCTGCTTCCCAGCCCCCTCTTCCTTCCCAAAGTGAAGTACCACTGAGAACGTTACGACTTTTAGTGTATTTCTTCAAGTCTCTGCTTTAAAAAAGCTCTCCCTCTGCCGCACAGCTGTGAACGGACAGTGTCTGTGCTAACTCACGGGAGCAGCGCCACACGCGATGTTTCTGCAAATTGCTTTTCCTACTCAAGACCATCTCTGAGATTTCACCATGTGTCTATAGTGCACAGTTAGTTGCTGGATAACGTTCCAGTGTATCAACCCTAACTGATCAATTCTTGCTGACAGGCCTTTTAAAAATCACGCACAGCGCTGTGCCTTACCTCCAGGTCTCCTTGTACACACGTCCCAGACTTTCTCCAACCGACTAGATACTACCAACTTGTTCCCCAGTGCTGACACAACTTCACTCGTGCCGACATTCAAGTACACCGTGTCCCCAAACCCTTACCAACACTTGCGTCTCTCGGACAGTTTGATTTTTGACAACCTGATTGATGAAACGTCATCTCCCTGTAGCTCTGTATTTCTGATTACGAATTCAGGTATGTTTCACATGCATGACAACTAGCTTGCCTCCCGCTCGTGTTTATTATTTATGCAAATCCTTGTCCTTGGTGCTGTTTTTCTTGCGGATTTGCACAAGCTGGTGTAGGTGCTAGATCAAACCCTGAAGATCAGAATATAGAGCGATCTCTTTCCAGCCCACGGTTTTGTCTTATCATAATATTTCAGTTTTCAGTTTTGACATAGATTTACTGATTTTTCCTTCTCCAGGTGTGTTTTTTGTGCCTAATAAACACTTCTCTCCCTTGTTATTCTCCTTTATCTTGTTCTGTAATGGTTTTGTTTCTCATACTTCTATCTTCTGTTTTCGGACTTATTGGAGATGGCCTGGTCTCCCCCCACCGCAGTTAACAAAGGTCGCTGCAGACCGCCTGCAACAACGAGAGTGCCCTGGAGCAGTGTGCCACAGTGCAACAGTGTACAGGAGCCCCTGTAGTAGATCGGGCCACCTTCCCGCAACCCAAGAGATCAGAACGGCTCACCATGGCAGAAGCCTTCATTTTAAGAAGCCCTGGGTGAGACGTGGGGGCTGGTCCTTCAATGACCTCAATGTGGTCCGCTTGGGGTGACCGCTTACTCCAGATGCGGTCTCAGTAAGCAGTGGGGAGACAGAATGCATCATTCACAGAGCCACACAGACGCCTATCAGTGAGAAAGGACTCTGGACCCGCACACGCACGCCTGCGGCCACGCAAAGGCAGCAGGGCTCCCGCATCGTGCTGGGTTGTACAACGCCCAGAGTCGTGCGTCAGGACCCCTAGGAGATGGGTTCGGAGGCAGGGATTTATTTGTACGAGGTTTACTGAGAAGTGCTTCCAAACACACGAGTGAAAGAAACGGGATTAAGCAGAAGGAGAAATGAACTAACGGGGCAGCACGCAGGTGGAACGAAGGCCTTAGTCAATCCCGCACCGGAACAGCCTCTTGGAGAATTCCCAAACCGAGAGAAGAGAGTCCGTGTTCCGAGCCCTCACCCCAACCTGTCACTGGACGCGGGTAACCCCAGGAAAGGGACTGACTAACTTGAGCAATTCACCTCTTTTGGTGGAGGGCAACCACCCACGCTCTACACCCAGCACACCTGCCCCTACCCTCACCCGTTCCCTCCCACGAAGCCACCACCACAGCGCGAGCAGACCCACGGAGAGGTCCCCGTGGCAGAGAACCTGAGGGAGGGCTCCATCCGACGGCCAGTGAGGAACAGAACCCTGCAGCAACCACCTGAGTGAACCTGGAGGCAGGTCCACCCGCCACAGGTGAGGTTCCGGGTGAGCGCGGTGCCAACCAGCACCTTGCCTGCAGTACCGCGAGGGACCCGGGGCCAGAAGGCCCGGCTAAGTCACACTCAGATCCCCACGCTCTAGAAGCTAGGAGATGGCGAATGTTGTTTGAAGCCACAAAATTTGAGACGATTTGTAACAGCACCAGAGAACTACAACAATCCCACCAGCCCTAGCACGGAACACAAGGACTGGCTCTTCCTGTCTGGTGGCACAGAACGCGGCCACGCTGCTCCTCGGGCTGGAGGACTCGCTTCTCCCCGCTGCCTCTCTCCCTCCCGTCACGCACCTGAACCGGCAGACAGGGAAGGCCACTGAGGTCTTCACAGAGGACAAGGCATAACCACCAAGGAGAAGCGACATAAAGAGACAAGTACTCCATGGTTCCGGTAACACGAGGGCATCACGGCAGTCAAACTCCTAGACACACACAGCGGAACAGTGGCCGCCAGGGCCAGGGCTGGGGGGACCAGAGAGTCGTCCTCCAGGGAGCGCGGACCTCCAGTGACTTCCGGTGACGCGGGATGAAGAAGCCCTAGAGGGCCCGCCGTACAACGGTGCGCATACAAGGAACACTGAAACGTATGTAAAAACTGCTAACGGGGCAAACTTACATGGGTTTCACCATCATTTTTAAAAAAGTGAAATAAAGTCTGGGTCAAGTTCTTGGACAGTAATATTTCCATTTGTAGAAAATACAAGTCATGGATTTGGATGTGACTTTTAAAAATCCAATTTTCAAATGATGTCACTATCGGCGTAATCCAGGTGGAGGACTGGGTTGCGGTCCCGACCACCATGTACCGTAGGCGACAAGAGGAGCCAGAGAACACTCGTCGGTGACGCGCTGCCAGGCTTCGGGGGGGTGGGGGTGGGGGTGGGGGTGGGCCTTGTCGCCAGAAGCAGCAAAGTGAACAGGAGACACGTTCCAGGCCCCGGACGTGGAGACCGGCTCACTCCTGGCTGGCCCTCGGGCACCTGCTGCGTGACCGGGAAGAAGGTCTCAGAGAGCGGACACCCAGGGACAAAGAGGGAGACGGCACGACTGGGAACCCCAAACTGACGACACCCAGGACCAGGCACTTGAGTGCTGGGTTGGCAGGTCTGCCTGAAGGACACGTGCCTCAGTGTCTCCCAAACAACGTCTCTGCCCACAGCCAGCCCAAGGGTCCTTCTGACAAGCTCCAAAGTGACAACAAAACACAAATCCCTTTATTCCATTCGTATCAACGAAAGACACACGCCTCAAGGGCTACAACTTTTTTACACAAAAGCCTGAGCTTAAACGGTAAGGTAAGAAGTTAGGGATCGTAACTACAATTCCTCATTCATAAAAGCAGTGTAGTAATTTTATTAAAACTCTGGTTTATTGGGGCACCTGAGAGGCTCAGACGGTTCAGAGTCTGACTCTTGACTTCAGCTCAGGACGTTATCTCACAGTTTGTGGGATCGAGCCCCTTGTCGGGCTCCCCCCCGACAGCATAGAGCCTGCTTATTCTCTCTCTCTCCCTCTCTCTCCCTCCTCCCCGCTCACGTGCTCGCCCTACCAAGGGCTGCAGCTGCCCTGGCCTCTGCAACAGTGCAAAGCCATTACCACCTGCGTGAATGCACCTGGAGGACCCGTGACATTTAACAAGGGTGTTTTGTCACCGACGTGTGAACAGTGCTGACCTGTGTTGGTCAAGACTTCCAACTATCGCTTCCTTCCTCTTTAACTCTAAGCTCTCAGTTTAGTGTCATCATTCACAGGAGTTCACACTGGTTTTCAACTAACCTATTCTTTACAATGAGGCATTCTGATTCAACGTATTTCCTGCCGCCATGTTCTTGATAAATGAACTTTAGTCTTGGTACGTACACTTTAAACACATGTGTACGTTACAATCCACTATAAATTAACTCTAATCCCACCAGCGAAGAATAAGTAATCCCGTTAGGAAATTTGTGACACACCATTACTATTTACTTAACTAATTGGCAATATACTACCAAGGTAAATATAATAAAACTCTCGGGCATTTCTTGCATTTACGGAGAACTGTTTACGAGACGCAATCATGTGTGTGCTTGGGCTTCAGTGCCTGCAATTTTTTGTCGTTGTCCAACTCTTCTGTGCCTGAGAAACAGTGCAGGTAAGCGACCCCTAAAGACACAGTCACATCCACGGAAGCACCAGTCAATGAGCGGAGCCGAAGACAGACACGGTGGGGACACAAGCACACGCGTGAAGTGCAAGCAGGAGAGATGCCCGATCCCGGGAGACTGAGACAGCAGGCCCTGCGCGAGAACTTGATTTAAGGCGGTGGAAATCAAAGGCCAAACAGGAGAAAAGTAGGACCCCTGAGTAGACAGGAGAGAAGGTCGGGTATAATGGTAACGAAATTAGGACAGGATTATTAACAAAACATAAGCAACACAGAACGAACAAACTGGAGGAAAACAGGAATAACTTGAAGACTGCAAGTTCACTGCTGTTCCTGGTGGTAACGGAAAGAAGTAAGGCTGATTGTCAGCATTTCAGGTTATTACAAGGAGACCCGAAAGACAGAGGAGTCTTTTCAAAAGCTAGGGATTATCAAACATGGAACCAGAACAAGTGGTGGGTCCCGTCCGCTTCACTTCTGATTTGTACCTTTGCGTTTGATGCGTTTCATTGTGAAAATAATAAATAGAAATTAAGACAATGGGATGCTCGTTCAGGGATAAGACAAGCCAGCCAATAAAACACAAAAAGGTCGGACACGTACCAACACACACCTCCTAGCACGACTGCCCCAGAGCGTCGGTGGTGAAAGGGCTGGCCAACAATGGATGCAGCCAGCGGGTTTACCCTGGGTTGGTGGGGGCGGGGGTGGGGGGCGAGCAGAGCTGAACTCCAGCCTCCCACCACACACCAACCACTTTCAGGGGATTGAACACGCGTGTCAAAGGCAAAACTATGAAGGCTTTTACAGGACAAGATACAATGGGAGCTGTCTGACTGATGGCAGAGGAGAAGCCAGACCCCAAAAAGGAAAATCCGTACAGGAATACAGGAGAGGTCGAATCCAACTGCATCAGGAACGTCTGTTCATCCACAGACACCACGAACAAAGTGCACTTTGCACGAATCGAGAGCCTAACAGAACAACAGCCCAGAGACAGGAGTTTCCTCTGTGGCACCGGCCGCGCGTACCAGAGCAAGGGCTCGCGCTGCACCCTTCCAGACGGAACACGTTGCAGAGGTCCGGGAAGATCAAATGCTGGGGGGGGGGGGGGGGATACGGAGTGAATGGGACCCTTACCCCTGCCAAAAGACTATGAACAGGTGCAGCATTTGGGGACAATCTGGCATTCTCTAGTCCAATGATGGGCACACACCCGCCAGTCAGCAAGCGCACTCCACGCACCCGCCCCAGAGAGGCTCTCAGCACGGACGTGCGCCACGCTCCCTGTGACGGCCAACACAAAGTGAAACCAACAAACGAGAACCCTCTCCCCAAAGGACGACACAACTGCAAGGAGCACACAGAGCAGACGGGTCCTTTACCAAGCAGACGAAAACCAGACGAGTCTAACTACACCCGACACAGACAAATTTCAAGAACATAACACAGAGCAAGAAAAGTCCCAAAAGAACGTGCATGTTGTAATCCCACGTACACAGAGCAACGTCATACGGTGCGTTGCCCAGGGTCACACAAACATGATGAAATTACAAAGAAAAGCAACGGTACGTGTGAACTGGAGGACAGAAGAGAAGGCTGGGGCAGAAGAGGGGTACGGGGAGCGGAAGAGGTTCTGACACAATCCTCTTTCGTCAAGTAGGTGGAGCGTTCCAGGTCATTCTTCACACGCCACATTTCATAAGCAACTTTACCACCCCAACATTTAATTAAAAAAGAAACCGCTTAACGGGAATGTCACGCGTTTGGTCAACTGTCCACATGTGGCCTCTTCTATCGTGGACCCTTACTGGATGTAAGGTAAGCCTGTGGACAGACAGCACACAATAAAAGGAAATTTTTCTGACTGGCCCTAGCAGTAACGAACAGGGAGATTCAGGCTGATTAAGACAAAGAAGGCAGAGGTTTAATGGTCTTGGCAGTTTCTTACAAAATACGCTCTCTCTGTAAAAAAAAAAAAAAAAATTAAGAAACGAACACTCCAGTCACCCTTTAAGATACACAAACCTCAGGGCCCAGCAGTGGCCAGGATGGAAGAAAGGACCCACAGCACATACGTGATCACATCACCACCAGCGGAAAGAAAGAAAGAGCTAACACAGAGCATCTAGAAAACAGCGGGGCCTGCTGAAGCAAAGCCCAAGCGGGCGGCACGGTCTCTGACCACGGGGCTCCCCACTGAACACGAAGCCAATGAGAACGGCAACTCAAATTCCCAAACCGCACAGTTTCCAACAGCGTATGTGCCATTTGTAACAAAGCAACAGGGGGGTGGGATTTTACGAGGAACTTACCCTGAAGTAAGTGAAGTCACAGCTGTTGAATAAATGTCACTCAAAAGCAGTCTCTTGGCTTTTTCTTACACAGCGGGCAACTTTCCTTTTGAATTCTCCATTTCTGTCTTCCCTCCATTCTTTCTATAGACACAAAGTAGCATTTAGTGACTTAACGCCAGCAAGTTCTTCTTATCTCAAATGCGAGTTTTCATCTTGAATGCAACACTTTGGCAACATGTACACCTTTGAGACGTTAAAAAGCTGATAAGGCAGAAGATTCGTCAGAAACCACTCGCGCCAGGCACTCCCTCCGTCGGAACCTGCCAGTCACCTCACAGGCAGGTCTCCTGGAGGAAGGAGACATCCGGGGAGGACAGGACCGGTTTGTCCACTGGGACAGGCAGCTGCGACCTACAGGCAAGCTACTCGGGCGCGGGAAGCACTGGGAAGGCTGCCTGCCGCCCCCGGAAGGTTCCGCCCCAGGTAGAGGAGCGGGGCGCTGCACGCTGGGGGTGGTGACAATGAGACACAAGTGGCACCAGCAGGGTCTCACGTGAAAATTGAGCCGCTTTTATCTAGCATGTAAAGAGCAGAAAATTCTCACCAAAATGCCCAGCCTTTAGTCACGGCAAAGACAAGAAATCTTCAACCCTTGCCCTCCTCACAGAGGAGAGTTGAAATTTCTGCCCTCCTCAGGAAGCCAGTTATTAGAATAACTTAGGTGACAAACCACACACAGACGTGTGGAGACCTGGATGTGTCTGAAGTACTTGGGGATAAAATGTCACAAAACCGGTAAACGCTCCGGCATCAAGTTTTAAGTAAGAGATAGAGAAGAGCAATTCCAGGCAAGAGGAAGTTCAGGCTCAAGGAACAAGAATCTCCTCCAAAGAGCAGGGAGCTGAGAGAACGGAGGCTGGGGGTAGGGGGGCTGGGTGAGGAGGTCACAGGTGGAAAGGCCCGGAGACACTACGGTGACACACAACTGCATGAGGGTGGCTTCCCGCCAGAGGACGGGCTGGTGCGTGACGGGCCCCAAGCCACTGCAGAAGCTACCCCAGCCACACTGAGGACGAGCACACAGGTCACCTGTGCCCTCTCTGCATTCTATTCACTGAGAGCCTGTGCATCCACCAGAGCAGGGGGCACAGTGCGCATGTCTTTCCTCTCCCGACACCCTCCTGAAACGACCAGACTGGAATCTGTGTGAGGCACAGACTCTCCACGTCAAAGAAACGGCAAGAGAGTCATCCACGTGGGCGGGAACTTTTTCTGGAAGACCAAAAGTACACGGCAGAGTAAGAAATGTGCCGCAGAGAGAAAGCAGAGCCCTGAGAAGTCTCCCTGCAACCAGAGCAGAGGAGGGGAAGGGCCGACTGGACAGAGGGCACAGGTTACACACGTCCGGCCCAAGAAGAGCCAGCAAGACGCGGGATGAAGACAGAGATGTGGCATCTTCCTCCCACTGTACCCAAAATGCTAATACTCTCCTGAAATACGGCCAACTGTGATACCTACACTTTACGTGCTAGAATCAGGGCCCCTCGCGTGGGGACCAGGACTGACAGTAACGGCCTCTTCACGTTCGAGGTCGGGGTCAGGCTGGTGCCCGCAGACCCACACGCTGCCGCTCCCACCAGAGCCCAGGCTCCCAGATGCAGGAGAAACACCAGAGAAAACATGGGCCTCCGAGAAAGAGACTTCAGAATTTAACTTTACAAACACTTCTAATTAGAACTCGCACAAGACTGAACAACTATTAGTTCATTAAACAGCGACACCGCCACAGTGAGGAAGGAGGCGGCAGAAGTCGCCATCCACAGGCACCCCGACGAAACAAGGACCGACGTAGGCGGCAGCCGCGAGCCCAAACAGGGAAGGAGTGTACTTTGTGGCTCGGCTGCACTCAAATGAAGAATTAATTAAAAAACGGAAGGAGTGCGATACGCAGGAAAGTTCTCAACGTGGTGAAAATGGGAAACTTCCCAGAACGGACATCCTACAAGCGCAAATGGACCACGGGAGCCCCTCCCCCACAGGCGACCGCGTCCGTTGGGGTGCAGATGGCCCCCCTTCTGTCGTGACATCACAGGGTCCAGAGGAGAAGCCTCCGACCGCGTCACACCCCTCCCATCCTCACGAGGAGGGCAGGTACGGGCCACTGAGACACAGGAGAGCCCACAGTCATATGACTTTTATAACTGCCCTACTTTATCATCAGCAACCACTGGAAGTCTCTCACTGAGCCTAATTCATAAATCAAACTATCGTGTGTGTGTGTGTATATAGGACAAAAAAATAATGTATATAAGGGTTCAGTACTTATCCCTGGTTTCAGGCATCCGCCGGGGGTCTTGGAACGTACCTCTCACCGACAAGGGGGACAACTGTACAGAAACAGAAAATCTTACACCTTACACAACAGTGTGATATTTTAAACACCAAGAATCAGAAAAAAACCTAAAGGAGCAGGGAGAAAAAGAAAGGAAAGGTCACCCGCAAGTGGTGAAGAGTCAGCCTCGCATCAACTCCCTTGTCAGCGACAATAAATGATAAAAGACAAATCCTGTAGAAGTCTGAACTTGTCCCCCAGAACTTCACAAACTGTCATTTACGAATAAGGCCCAGACGAAAACACTCGCAGGCAGGTAAGGACCAGATGTGAATTCTCACAAAGCCTTTCTGAAACAGGAGTCTCAGATGAAGCACCACAGGAAGGAGTCAAGCAAGAAAAAAGGAACAGGATGCAGAAACAGATGATCCTGCCCAGAAGAGCAGGCAGGCTGCATGCAGCGGTCTGAGCCCACCCCTAATCCAGGAGCCAAAAAGGTGGAGGGTCCAGGAGAGGGGTCTCCAAGAAAAATGTGGTTTTCCTTCAACAGGTACTGTCGAGTGAGAGGTCAGAGAAGCAAACTAACAAAAAACATGAAAGTGGCAAAGCAAATACGAAAGTCTGCCTGAACATGTGGACGAGAAAGTTCTGGTTTAGATACAAGACGACCAACTGCTTAAATCATCAAAAGAAGCCGTGGGTTTCAAGACGTTAACGGGACAGATGGCACACGACCTGTGGGGCTCAGATCAGAGGTCACACTGGCGTACGGAGCCCTGGGGGGAAGGCCTGCTTCCACCCTGACAGTCACACTGGCTTCGAGGCGATGACTCTCCTTCCTCAGTAGGTCCCCCGGTTTCAGGACGCAGCTGCTTTGAAGGGTTACTAACGTTTGCATATTCATACTCTCAGGTATTTGCTCTTAATTATCAATTTTATCTTTACGAAGATTAAAATAAAATTTGTCAGTTCTCGTTTTATTCAAAAGAGTTACAGCTGAGCAAGAATCAAACAATTCCCTCTCAAAACGATTCCACGGGATTTTTTCAAAACACAGCTCTCCCTTCTCCCTCACCATCTCCTGCACCGCTCAGACTGAAACTTGGCTGAGACGGGGGTACGCGAGTGGCTCAGTCAGTTAGCATCAGACTCTTGATTTTGGCTCAGGTCACGATCTCACGGTTTGTGAGTTTGAGCCCCGCGTCGCACTCTGCACTGAATGTGGAACCTGCTTGGGATTCTCTCTGCCCCTCCCCCTGCTCACACTCTCTCTTCAAATATAAACTTAAAAAAAAAAAAAAAAAAAAGGCCAGGACAGTTTTCTGCCAGTTTTTACTCCGATTTGGTTACTAAATTCAACAAGTCAAAGCCATACATTTGAAAGGGCTTATGGACGTGGTGTCTCCCTGCATATGCTACTACCTTGCCCAAGTTTTTCTATAGGTTTGAAGTAACCCAAGAAAAAAGGTGAATTTAATCTCCTGGCTTCAATACATACTAACAGAAGTTCCAAGAACAAAAATTAGAACCAAAGGCTTTCCCAAGGACAGCAGAAGGCTGAGGAACTAGACTATTCTAGGAGACTAATAAAAACATGAACACAAAATAAAATGTGGTCTCCCAGATTAAAAAAAAAAAAAAAAAAAAAGAGCTCGTATAAAGAACCATGTTAGGAACCGTGCGTATGAGCTGCGTACGCATCCAACAGTCCTTATCGATGAAGACACCTGTGCTGTGCTTGCAAGAAAGCACCCTGAATTCTCAGGGGATGCCACTGAAGGGCCTACGCGTGGAGAGTTAGGGCATCTGCAAAGTGTCCCAAACAGTTCAGGAAAAAAAATGTTGTAAAATCTCCGCAACTGGTGAATCCAGGCGAAGAGTGTTGACTTAACTAATGCAACTTTTGTAGATCTGAAAAATTTAAAAATAAAAGCCCAGGAATAATAACATAGACTTTACTAGGGACTTGATATGAAATTTTCTTAAGTATGACAGTAATATTATAGCCAAGTAAGACAGTACCCTTATTCTTAAGAGATGCAGGTTCAAGTACGTAAGAGGTAAAACTTGGCTATATCTGTAACTTAGTTTTGTACAGATTCAGGAGAAAAATAAATGTACGTGAACAGAGTGTAGAGACACACACACACACGCAGGCGGCGGTTGTGATCGAGTTTAATGAACAGGGAGGGAGGTGTGCGCGTGACCACCTTACCGCAGCATCCACGTTAGCAGGGGAGTCTCCGTTGGGGTCTGCCAGCATGGAAATGACACTAATCATGATGGTTTCCACAGTGTGAATAGGGAGCCAGCGTTCCTCTGGCTTTTCGTACCCGTATTTGTCTTCACCGGGCTCATGAAGAATGGAGATGCATACATCACCATTTTTATCAACTGCAAAATTAGAGAGTAAGAATCCTGTTTAAGGTATTTAAAACAATGTGGTTACACATAAAGTACCGATTATAGGAGTGACCCGGACCCCCCCAGTCCGCTATAAACGCTGAACACATACAGACGATTTCCAAAATGGAACCCGCTAACTTGTTAGGAAGACCACAGATTTTTACCAAATAGGGTCCATTTGACAAAACAGAAACAGAAGCAAAACTTCAAGATACCTGGCACATAGGTGGTGTCCAGCATTTATATGCAGTAAATACCGTCAACCTGTTCTTTTTTTGTATAAAGTATACGATTGAAATACCAGAACCAAGTCTCTGTATAATTTCCTAGATTCCCCACTAACTTCCTGATTGAAATTGGTGACAGTCAAACATCCAGAGACATTCCTACGAACCTCATAATATACTTTTTAAATCACATAAAGGCAAAATCCCATCTTCAAGGAAAGGAGTGAACTCGGCTTTGCAAAAGAACATGTCCTATCAGCAGTGAAAATTCATCAATATAAAATGACAGTCATGACGCCATCTTTTCCATGAAACTAAGATTTGAAACGCAAGTCACAAAGTAATTCCCGACCAACACAAAGGTGAAGTTCTAACCCACCAGCTCACTTAGATCACACAAACACTCATTAGTAAACCTACCAAAATCATCACTCATGTTTTACAGAGTAATTTTCTCCACTGAAAAATAACATAACATAACATAACATAACATAACATAACATAACATAACATAACAGTATACTTACTGGGAAAATGCTGGAAATCACAGAAAAATATAAGAATTCTTGGCATAACAAGTTTTTCAACCAAATTTCCAAATCCCGTAAGTAACCAATGGCAACATGTAGATCTCTTTCATTCCTAACTTCCTGCCTAAAGTCTAAGAAACGTGTGATGGGTATGATTTTAAAGCTTACTTTCCACCTCCTACCTTGGGAAGCACTTCCCATGTTGTTACAAACTCGGGGCCCTCACACTGCCACACTCGGACAAACGTGTCTGGAACGCGGCCGTGACCATGGGTGCGTGCCGGGCCAGGCCGGGGCTTTCACACCTTGTCTGGGGGCTTTTCTACAGTCAGGGCTCCCCAAATAAGAATTTTTTTCCAAGTCACTGTCTTCGAACACAAAGTATTAAATGCCTCTATAAAACTCTATCAGTGACCATCAATTTAATCATTTTCCTTCTTTTGAAGATTACCGTTACGATCTAGCACCTCTACATTTTTAAACTTGGGTCACTTCATTTTAACAATAGGTTAATTTTTTTTTTTCTTAATGAAAAGATTTTAGGCTTCATACCTATTACCAAATTACATTTTAAAACGTGAAATACAGGTGAAACATAGCTCGGTTTTTCTAGATGATCCTGGGGTGAAGTTTTTCCACGTGCAGAAAATACACGTCTCCTCCAGTGCCATGACCCCTCTGACCCTTTACCCACCTAGTTTCTTCGGCCAACTGCTTCATTCTCCCCACGCCAAGCTGTGCCACTACTTTGCCCTCTTCAAGACCCGATGACGACCTCACCTCGTCGCTCTCACGGGCACAGGCTTCGTTTACAAGCCCCAGCCACTCGAAACTTTTTGTCCATTTGGAGTTTTGGTCCGCCTTTTTCTACATCAACTCTCCACACAAAGCCACTACTGGAGCCCCAGCCACGTGCACCCTCCCAGCCACCCCGTCCCTTAAAGCCATGCGTCTGGAATGAGCAAACCCGCTTGACCCTAGCCCTCCCCACCTCTCTCCCCCTCCCTCCCCCTCCCTCCTTTCCTCCCTCTCCCTCCCTCCCTCCTTTCCTCCCTCTCCCTCTCTGTCTCATCCCCTCACTGGAGAGGCAGGCTTCTGCCCCTTATCAGGACGCCATGACTGCTCACCAGGTGACCAGAACGACATTCTCCTGGATGCTTTCAAAGTCACCCATGCTGGGCCACGACTACAGACACGCTCTCCCCACTTCGGCCTCCGTCACACACTTTTTGCCACAGGCTCGTGAACTGTTCTCTCCCCTTCCAGCCTCCCTTAGCCTGACTTCTGATGCCATCCCACTCTCCAGCACATGCCATCTTTTTCCATGGGGAGATTGACCCATTCTTTACACCGCAATGTTACCCCTCACCTTTGTCCCCACACTTTACTGATTTGTGACTGACGGATAACTCCATGCAAGACAAGGTAATGTCACGGCGTTACTATCATCTCAATGCCGGTAACTTCCAAGGCCCTACACTCGCTGAGCTTTGGATGGGCCACTTTCACCCGACCCTCTAGGTGGATACGGCAAGTAGATCTCAAGAAAAACCAACCCAAATGGAATGCATCTAAGCCATAGGAAGCTAATTTTTCCCTCAGAATAAAGCTTAGAACAGCATTATGGAGCCAGAATTCACACAGCTGAGGCGCACAACTTAACAGCCTCCAGCACGTTTACAAAGTTGTATGACCATGACCCCAGAAAGAAACCGCACGCTCACCAGCAATCACTCCCCATTCCCTCCCATCCTCCCCCCGAGCCCACTGCAACCCCTACCCTAGCCATCTCTCTCTCTCTAGATGTGCCGAGTCTGGACAGTCCAGCGTAAATGGAATCATACACTCTGTGGCCTTCTGTGACGGGCTTCGTTCACTCAGTGTTTCTAAGGTTCCTCCGTGTTGCAGCACGAGCCGGTGCGTCATCCCACAACGTGGACATGTTACATACTGCTTTTGTCCTCGTCGACCGATAGACATCGGGCTGTTTCCACTTTCTGCCCTTAATGAACAATGCTGCCATGAACACTCAAGCCTCAGTGTCTCGTGGACATACTCCCACCGTTCTTGGTTCTACATCCAGGAATGGAATCACACGGCCACGAACGAGGTGACCACATTGAACCTTCTGGGGAACACCAGACTAGTCTGTTTTCCAAAGCGGCCGCCCTTCGCGTTCTCGCCAGGAGTACACGAGGCTTGAAATTCTCGCGGTCCTCACTGACACTGGTTTCTCATCTGCCTTTCTGATTCCAGCCATCCCAGCAGCTGTAAAGTACCTCTGTGTGGTGTTGATCCTGTGGTTATTCTGTATGTGGCCCAGAGATTCCAAACCCTGACCTCACAATCACCACCCACCCACAACTCCATTTTCCCTCCTTGAACCACTGTCAGTTCAAGCTTTCACGGTCTCTCGCGGGAAGCACTGATAAAATCATCTGCACGTCTCCCGAAGATCAGTCTGGCTCCCCTCCCAACCCTTCCTCCACGGACGCTATCCTTCCCTCTGGATCACGCAGTCACGATGAACCTACCAAACAGCTTTAAAGCACCATGATTTAAGGAGAACGCAAAGTCTAAAGAAAAAAGGTTAAGCCAGGCATGCACACACTCAAAATCCTGTTAAGAATCACATTCTCTAGGGGCACCTGGGTGGCTCAGTCGCTTGAGTGTCCGACTTCGGCTCAGGTCACAATCTCACGGTTGGTGGGTTCAGGCTCCGCATCGGGCTCTGTGCTGACAGCTCGGAGCCTGGAGCCTGCTTCAGATTCTGTGTCTCCCTCTCTCTGACCCTCCCCCATTCGCACTCTGTCTCTTGAAAATAAATAAACGTTAAAAAAAAAAAATTTTTTTTTTTTTAAATTACATTCTCTAGTGCAGGCTTCTGGGGGGGGGGGGGGGTGCTCAGCTGCTTAAGTGTCCGATTCTTGGTTTTGGCTCAGATCATGTTCTCGTGGTTCATGAGTTGAAGCCCCGTATCAGGCTCTGCGCTGAAAGCAGATTCTCAATCTCTCTCTCTCTCTCTCTCTCTCTGCCCCTACCCACCTTGTGCTTGCTCATGCTCTCTCAAAAAAAAAAAAAATTAACAAACATTAAAAAAAACAAAAAAGAAAAAAAAAGAAGAAGAAGAAAAAAAAGCACCACGTCTCTAGGAAGCACCCCCTGGCCCCTCTACCTGCAACAACACGGTCCTGTCCGTGTCTCCCTTCCCGCAGGAGGGCCCGCGGCTGGCTCACCACCTCCAGCTCCAGGGCCAGCCTGGCCCCACCTGGTCCCACAGGGCTCCTCGCGCCTCCCCGGCCGCTCTCTGGCACCTTCCTGGCACCTTCTGTCCCCACACCCGCCATCCCCGCCCGCATCCTCAGGTGCCCTCCTTCACAAAGTCCCTCCTCTCTCCACTCATGTTTCCATCGTCTCGCTAACTCCTCCCCCTTGTGGCCCCAACACGACGTCTCTTCGCGTCCAAGGCTGCCCTCTTAGACCACTGGGCCGTGGCTCTCCTCCGGCTCACAAGTCCCGCGTGTTGCCTGTGTGTGCTCTCACGGGGAAACCGAGGCTCAGAGAGGTTTCACCTGCGACCACACAGCTAATCCGTGGTGGCGCCGACACTCGGAGCTTGGCTACGTCTCCTCTGGAAACAGGTGCAAGGAGACTGCCCGTTACACCAAATAATCCAAGTGAAGGAAAGAGACACTGGCAGACCCAGACGCCAGGAAGGAAGCAGCGAGGCATCAACCCAACAGGGGGCGGACGCTGTCGCTTCGCGCATCCACACGCCAGGCGGGGCCCCCTCTGGCACATTCCACCACCGACGTGGTGACGCGTCCCCGTGCTCACCGCCTCCTCAGACGTGATGAAATACAGTGGCCCCCTCGGTTCCTGCAAGTTTTCCGTCGGCCACCCCGAGTCTCTCCCAAGAGAGACTCCCACCCGTTTCTCAAGCCACTGGGTGTGAGTCCACACTCCAGACCCCTGGAGTAACGCCTTCGTTTATTCACTCATTTCTGCTCACGGACTTTTGCTTAGACTAACCTAGGAGTTTCTCTTCCTGGTGACGCAAAGTCCCAGGAGAAGCAGACGGGCACAGTCGTCAGAAATGAAAACCCGACAACTTAGAGAAGACACACCCGCCAGCTCCATCACCAAAACGAGGCCAAGTTCAGGGGAGGCGGTGTGCAAACATACTTTACCCAGCCCAACCTCTGGCTTGCAAAGTGGATTTTAAATGGTGACACATCTTTGGGTAAAAAAAGCCAACGTCACCACATTTCAGGCACTGCAGGACTGGATGTTTTCCGAAGGTGAAAACACAGAGCACCACATCTCCTCTGACCCCACCAGTCACCTTACGAGGCAGGTAGGACACTCCCTTTTCAACAGCTAAAGAATAAAGGTAAAAGTTAAGAGCTGCCCGTGGTCTAAGAGTGAAGAAGAGAAATAGAAATTTAAAATCCAGGTTTAATTACCCCTCTCTGGAACAGACAATGAGTCACCCGATACCATGGAAGTGATCTGCTCAACTGCGAGGGCTCTACTCATGCTGAATATCACCCAGTAACCATGCCTCTGGTTCAGAACATCGGGAGTCTTGAAAAGAGCTGAAAACTAAGCAAATAAATAGATGTCCATTCCCCCTGCTGTCCTAAAGGAACTAATACAAGGCCATGTGCATAATAAACACAGTGAGCTTAGTACACAAATCCCAAAGTGATTTCCTTGAGAACTGTCTCTCTCTTATTGACCTTGAAAACCTCAGAGGCAGGCCGTCATATTTGCAAATGTAAAATAAAGCTAGATGAACTTACCGTTTGGGTGCCAGATTTCTGTAATGAATTTCATTTTAGGAGGCCGGAGGGGGTAATCTTTTGGGAAAGTGAGATGAGCCTTAAAAACACCACCTTCACTGGAAGAAAAACAAAAACAAGTTCTTGCCTATAAGTTCCCGCTTATCGGTAGACAATTATTACAACAAACATAAAACAAGGGTGCCAGTGCGAACACTGTAAATGAAGTGAGTTCGTAACCTGGGTCTCAAGCAGATAATTTACTTACTCCAATACTCAGTTCAACAGACCATCACGCCCACCCTCCTACTGAACTCTCAGAAGGCAAGGAAAATGAAAGAAACAGTTGGTGCACAGCAGGCATCCCGCTCAGGTCCCGTTATTGCGGTGCTAACAACCCTACCACCACCGCCCGCTGCACGTAAGTCCACGTCCAGAAGGGTTCGCTCTGCCTGGGGGGCCTCCAACGATCACTCTCGTCCGCGGCAGCCAGCCCTCCCGCCGTTCTTCAAGCCCCACCAGCCCCCTCCCCTCTCAGAGCTTACACACATTAACTGGGTTGTTCCCTGTGTGGAAAGACGCGCGGACCTTCCACTCCTTTATTCATCTTGTCGTTTAATGAGTATTTCTTCGCCCTTCACACATCAGACACGAACAGCTGGAACAGGGTATAAAGTCTCCCAAGGAGTCTGTATTCTGTGGCTTTTCCAAAACAGCGCTGCGCAGGACAGCTTTCTGCACACTGGCTTGGTCCACGGTCACACTGTCCACAACACCTGACGTACGGCCAGTTCAACTGAGGAACTGAATTTTTAATTTTATTCAAGTTTATTCAATTTTATTCAATTTGAGTAGCACACGGGGCCAGTGACTGCGGAATTAGTACGGTCCTAGGTCAACGCCATTTACTTAAAAACTGTTTCTGAAGACCCATCAAAACAGGACAACGAGCCGTGTGTTGACAAAAAAAACCAAGGAGATCAAGTCAGCCTGATGGGGCACATGACTAAGCTCCTCCCCGTGTCATCGGTGGCGGCCGCTTCCTCTGTTTGAAACACCTTCTCCCCTTGTCATCACTTAGAGCTCGGCTTCAACGTTCCCTCCTGACCAAGGCCTTACTTTGACTCTCAGCCCTCAACCGCCCGCGTCCCTCTGGCACACTGGCCTCTTGGCAGTTATTCCAACGGCTACTGGCACATCTGACTTACTGCTCAGTGCACACTCCAGCAGAGCAGGGTCACGTGACTGTGCTTGTTTGAGATCAGTGAGAAATGGACTTGTCAGCCCCGTACACGGGACTGAACAAATACACACTGATCACCTATTTGCGTGAGGCGCTGTTCTACGTAAAGTAATAAAACAGGGAGGAAGACGTCAGAGATCACTGTTTTCTTCCCAGCACTTACCATTTGGTGGCAGAAGAAAATATCAAGCAAAATATGTGTCCTAACTACTGGAATATGAGCAATCGAAAACTAAATTTTTAAAAAAACCAAGTATCTACTATAAGCCCATTTGTCTTAAGAAGAAAAACATGGGGACATGTTTATATACAAATAGAAAACCGTATGAGAACACGACACCAATACATAGCAGTGGTCAACTCCGGAACACAGGATCACAGGATCTTTTATTTACTGCTTTGTACACGTCAATACAGAGAATTTTTAACCACAAGCAAGTATTAATTTGTATTGCCTTTTCTGATCATAAAAGATTTGGGGAAGGGCTTAACAACAGAGAGGCAGATCATTAATACCAGATACTAAAGACCCAGGGAAGGCCAATGGGCTCCCAGCAGAGAGAGCAACCGTGGTAACACAACTGAAGTAAAAGCCAACAGGAGGCCGCGAAGGGTGAACGAGAGAGGGGTGGTGAGGTACAAGCGTGACGAGCAGGACGACTTGAAAAGCCCAACAGTTAAAGAATGGGGTAACTAGATGGGGAAACAGCACAAATGAAAGGTTTTAAAAAGGAGGGAACGAAACTAATTTGTCTGCAAGGAGACGGGAAGGTGCTGGCAGAAAGACCAGGGACACTAGAGAAACGGTAACTGAGTGACCGGAAGAAAGAAGAAAATAAGGGAAAGGGGGCTTAATCAAGAAAAAGAACGTGGCTTCCCTGGCACTGGAAGAAAACCGGACTGAACGTAGTACAGACATCCAGGGTACAAAGGAAGAAAAAGGACAACTTTTATGTCTGCTGCATGACCTCCAACTGCGAAACTCCCAGAAGGACTCCTCGAAGGGGGAAAACTGCAGACCTGGGCAAACAGCAGGCTGGGACGGCTGCTGGGATGGACCCACCACCCTGACGGGCGCGGCAGCCACCTCCTCGCCCGTGCTACCCCACCTGCCAGAGCCAGCGCCAGAACCGGCCGTGGCACCTGGTAGCTGGACGCACTCCTTTTCAAACTGGGGCTGCAAAATCAACCGAGTGAGTTGCTAACCGGTTCTCTTTTATGACAAATAAAAATCGAACAGAAGACACAGGTGCTTATCACAAACAGTCTGTTTCACTTAAGTCACCTGCATGCATGTTTCTACTCCCTAAAACGTATGCACAGAAGTATACATCAGGTCACGATGTAAAATATTTCCGGTTATGGGCTGTGGCGGGGGGAGGGGGGGCAGTCCGAAAGCTGCAAACACAGAGAACAGCCAAGAATCTATGTAAAAGGACATCAGAAGAGCTGCCGCAGAGCCCTGCACTTTGTTCCACCGACGAGGCTGCTCCTCAATGTGAAGGCAGCTTCCCTGTGTCCCTCAAGTCTGATTGACTGGATCCACTTGACGTCAGCTCACTGGAATCCCGATCATGAAAAACTGTCTTAAATTATTTTCGTCCTTAAAACGTCAGGTTTTATTGACAGAATTATCCCCAAAGGTTCAAAGCACACAATTTTCACTGTCTACAGATCACTCCCCATTCTGAACCAATAACCCCATGTTACGCCTTAACATGGTTTAGGTTTCCTCCTAGAGCTGGACTCCTTAACGTCATCTTTCACCTATAGAATCCTACCCGTTTGTTTAAAACCCGAGTTGTGTGGCCGCAGCTTGTGGGTGCAAACCTCCCATTTGAAAAGGCTGAGAACCTTTTCTCCGCCTAGATGAAGTTTCTCCCATTAGCCCCACTTACTGTTTTGTACTACGTTATAAAAATCTTACCAGGACCGGATCCCATCATTCTATTTGTCAGATCCTTTCATTCTGCCATATTGACTTTATATAAATGATACACTTAGGCTGTTGTCTTAAATTTTGCTCAACACTGTTCTTATAAAAACACTCCTGGGGCGTCTGGGTGGCTCAGTCGGTTAGGAGTCTGACTTCGGCTCAGGTCATGATCCCATAGTTCGCAGGTTCGAGCCCTGCGTCAGGCTCTGGGCTGACAGCTCAGAGCCTGGAGCCTGCTTCGGATTCTTTGTCTCCCTCTCTCTCGGTTTCTCCCCTGCTCGCTTGCTCACTCTCTCTCTCTCTCTCTCTCTCTCAAAAACCAATAAAGATTAAAAAAAACAACACTCCTGTTGTTACCGGTTTCTTGTTCATTTTATCTGCCACATTCAACAATTTATCACACTCATAAGGTATGTGACTGCTGCCAATTGTTTTGCTATTACAAGCAATAGAACACTGAACGTTCCAAACGCTTCCTGGGCATCGGGTTTTTACCCTAAAAATGAAACTGCTAAGACAAAGTTTGCATCATTGTTCAAAGTTGCATGGCCAATGAAAGAGGCCGAGGTGGGGAGGTGAACAAAGGCCCCCGAGCCCCTGTTCTTGAGCACTGCACAGTCAGTGATGTGGCCTTGCGCTGATCATGCAGCACAAGGTTCCCTCATCACCGGACACACGGCTCATGCTTCACTGTAAAATGGTTCTAACCAGAGTCCGTCAGGCCCTACGTCCACGATGACAAAACATACATGATCTTAATAGCCTACGAAGTTTCCACCCCATTGCCAGTGGGGAGGAATAAAATAAAGCATGCTCTTTGAACAGACTAGCCGTGGCTGATGAAAGACAAAGAGAGTAAGAGGTAAAAGGTTACACTCGCCACTCACTAACACAAACGTATACAACTTAAAGTTAACGGTGATACCCGAGTCTCCTAACGTCCTTCACAAACCTGCCACCACCTTTCCCTGAAATCTCTCATTCCGTGGAAATGGCTGGCCGTCCACACGCCTGATAACCGGCAGGCTGAGAAGAGCAGGGGCAGTGCGCCAGCTCGGTGTCCTTCACAGAAAGACAGCGAGACAATCTATCCTTAACACCACTAGGAAGACTCATTAACGGACAGAGCAGTAACAGAGTGGTAAATATAGCGGCCGAATTAATCCTCGTGGCAACTCTCAGTCTTACAGAATCTTGAGTGCCCTCGTTACTCTGAAGGGTGCAGCGCCCTCTAGTGACTGAAGGAAGGCTAATGACGCCGCACAAAATAATACGAGAGCGTCTAAAAAAATGTCAGACGTCGTTAATTCTTCCCATCATTACATAAATGATGTATCCAGTGGGGAATGCATCGGGTAGGTTTAGGCACCATCTAAGCCCACATTAACTTACTTCCAACCCTACATCCCCACTGTCAGCCTCAGTCCCTCCCCACGGGCAGTGATGTACACTGGAGGTCTGGGCACCCACACCCGAGAGATGCCCACTCCGGCAAGCCCGAGATGGCGTCTACCCTCTTCAGCTGCTGGACACCTCTAAGTTCCTTCCTGCTAAGCCAGCACACAACATGAAACACTCGATTCTCGGTACCTGGTACCATTTTAGGATGCTGACTTCTGAACACACTTTCCTCTCCTTACCCCTTCCTGGCTAATCTGCTCAGCCCTCCTCACTCTACCGCCTGGGCAAAGGCCGTGCGTCTCCCTACTGCCACCCGGCTCAACCCCAACTCCCAGCCCAGCTCTTCCACCTACAAAGAAGCTTTTAGAGTAACACTGTGAAAAACAAACTTCTGTTGCAGAAACAAAACACAAGTAAAGTGAAGGAAAATAAAATCTGCAATCCCAAAGTCATGATGCTCAGGGTTTATACTTTAGGATGTGCATCAAATTCCTGACTGGTAACTCCTGGTATAAAATCCCTCAATGGTTAGGCTTTGTTGTCAGGACAGAAGACAAACCCAAACTCTTTAGCAGTGTTTATAAGCTTCAACTAGCACCCAACCCCGTCTATCCACCCTCTTCTTGAGGTCCCATACGCTCAGTTTGACTACTGTCGCCACACTCCAGGTCCCACCCCTGGTTTTCTAGGCCCAATTACATTCTGTTCCTCCTACGACATTATTCGTCTGTGGCTCCCCTTCCATTTACCCCACCTCTCACTGCCTTTGCCAGAATATCCGCCCAGTTAATTCTTAATTTTTTTAAATGTTTGTTTATTTTTGAGAGAGAGACAGAGTGTGAGCAGGGGAGGGGCAGACAGAGAGGGAGACACAGAGTCCGAAGCAGGCTCCAGGCTCCGAGCTGTCGGCACAGAGCCCGACACGGGGCTCGAACCCACGAACTGAGCCAAAGTCTGATGCTCAATCGACTGAGCCACCCAGGAGCCTCTCCATCCAGTTAATTCTTACCCTATCTGCTAACACTTCGAAATCCCTTCCAGCCCAGAGTAACTCCTCTAAACCCACTGTGGCAAAATCTCCCCCATCTCACCAGCTCCTGGGAAGAAATGAGCAAGTGGCTTAATTCTGACCGATGAGACAAGAGCCAGTCTACAGGAGAGCTTCCAGAGAAAAAAAGTGTCGACACTGCATATAAAATACCTGAAACTAAGAAGAAACTACCCTCAGTGGCGCCTGGAGGGCTCAGTCGGTTGAGCTTCCGACTTCGCTGAGGCCAGGATCTCATGATTCGTGAGTTCAGTTCGTGCCCCGCGTCTGGCTCTGTGCTGACAGCTCGGAGCCTGGAGCCTGCCCGGGATTCTGTGTCTCCCTCTCTCTCTGCCCCTCCCCTGCTCGTGCTCTGTCTCTCTCAAAAATAAATAAACATTAAAAAAAAATATTTTGAAAGAAAGAAAGAAAGAAAGAAAGAAAGAAAGAAAGAAAGAAAGAAAGAAAGAAAGAAAGAAAGAAAGAAAGAAAAGAAAGAACCTACCCCCTCTTTGTCCTTTGGGTAATATTCTGGGGGCCCCTCGTGGTTCAGTTGGTTGAGTGCCTGACTCCTGAGTTCAGCTCAGGTCATGATCTCATGGTTCATGAGACTGAGCCCTCTGTCAGGCTCCACACTGACAACGCACAGCCTCATTGGGATTCTCTCTGCCTCTCTCAAAATAAATAAATAAACTTCAAACAAACAAACAAACAAACAAACAAAAGGTGCACGTGGCACTGAAGTTAGACTCCAGCCCAACTGTCTCATCTAGAAGGAGGATGTCTCCAGAGGAGCGGCCACCACTGTTTAAACATGTACTGAAGGCCAGCAGCGAGTTTTTATTTGATGGAAAAAAAGGGACTATTAATTAGTGCGGGGACTATTAACAAATGGTTCCCCTTAGCAAAGCTGAAGGCATACAATGTATATATGGATCCGCCAAGAGCCTTTAGAGAAAAGGCCAGAGCTCTGTGGGGTCCTCAGAGATGAAGCTGGGGCCTGGGTGCTAATTACTCCTGTACACAGACAGCAATTTGGAAGAAATACTCTATCGCCAGAGTACAAGATTCTGTCATTGGAATGTCACTGTGTCTCCCCAGTAAACCCTCATGCAACGTATTTAGTTTGAAAATCTGCACTTCATCGGGCTTGTATGTATGGTTTTATTTGCTTTCAAGTAATATTAAGGATGTAATGGGGGACACCTCAAAGATGTTTTTCAAGGGTTACTATTACCGACCCGAACGTTCCCTGTGGAGTGACCAAACAGAGTTCCTACGGTGTGCAGTGATCACCAACACCAACATGGCCCTGACAAATACATCAGTAAAATTTCTGACTGGAAACGATCGTGACAAAACCATCACTTTTCCAGACAACAGAAAGCCCCAAGTCCCCACTACAGCCTACAGCTTACCCTGCATGTACTGTACCAGCTCTGGTAACAATTAGCCCTAAGTTTCTTCTCCACCAGGTGTTTTAGGGGGCGGAGGAGTCCCCACCTTTGAACGCCTAAAATGAAATCCCCGCCTGCTTAGCGCCATGGAGGACCACAGCTGAGTAAGGAAGCACAGTCCCCAAGAAACTCGGACACGGACCCTTGGCTCTGTTCCTCAGGTGTACGGCTCTGAGATACAAAAGGTCACAGTACTTTGTCCCAATTCCCCCACTTCTAAAAACAGTACGGAACCTGTACTAGCCACTGACATCAGACAGTCACAATCCATCTTACAAAGCATTAAATACTCGCTTTCGAAGGTCTCCTCTCTGTCAAGAGAGCCTTCCTACTGTTCTCCCTTTCTGCTCCTACACCCTCGTGAACTTTCGCCCGCCCCTCATTCTGTGTCCACGTGGACCCTTCATTCTTTGCAGCAAGACAACGAACCCGGGTACTCTGATAAGAAATCCTGCAACATTCCCTTGGGGGCTCGTCCGGGGTATCGACGTCTTCTAACTGTAAGTAAAGGGCGGTTGGCACCCCCTTTCTTTCCAACCTAAATAAAGTTCTCGAACCGAACAACAGGCACCCGTCCGCCAGTTGAGGGCGAACAGAGTGACTGCCATTCTCAAGTCTCAGCTGACAAGCTCCTTGGGTCTCCCCCCCAGCTGATCCCCCAGTGCAGTCGGGAACACTGGTGTGGTGGAGCCGCAGTTTCCTTTTGAGAAAACCCTCTGGATGCATGGGACTCAAGGGAGACCAAACAGCAAACGATGGGTCCGGACCCAGGCTATTGTCTGGTGGATGCCTGAAGGCCGTCGGCGAAACGGGATCCCTCACCGCCCCGCTTGGGTAGCTGGTAGAATTCTCTATGGCCAGCCTCCTCCTTTGGGAAATGAGTGGAAAAGCCCAGGACTGATCCCTCGCATATCCTCCCAGGAGTGATCCGGGAGACTTCCAGAGGGTCCTCCCTCACAGGTTTCCCAACTGCAGTGGACGGTGGCCCTCTACTTGCCTCCACTTCCGACACTCCGGCCACGGCTCGCTGCCCAGGTCTCATTTTTCACCTTTCATTTTCAAACATCTCTCGTGGAGCGGAGAGCAGGACTTGCTTCAATGCCTTCTGGGCTCACCACCCTCCTCCTGCCCCTGATGCCCACGGTGGTGATGGGAGAGAAGACATTTGGCAGGCTCCCCACGAGATGCGGATGCAAGTAAGAACCAACTGGCTCTGCTTAGTCTACTCAGGACAGGGACTTGGAGGAATATTCCCTAGCAGCTGCCCAAACTCCTCTTGTTTCAGGGAACGTCCCTGTCCTCTCCGGCCCGACGTGGACTCCCCAGTCCCACAGTGTTGGAAAAAAAATGTGCATCTGCTCATCTGCCCAAGCTGACAGGCTTTCGGACGAGGTGTCCTCTCGTTGTCCGTCCTCTGGGCTTTTATCTGCCTCCAGGCTTCCCGGCCGAATCTCACCTCTTCAGCCCTCCCCTCCCTCCCCCTGTTTCTGCACCTCCTTGGGTGCAGCCTACCAACTGTCTCCTATACCATCCGCAGTGTCCCAGGCTCCACCAGCTCCTCCTCTCACCCTCCTGTCAAGGAGCAAAGAGCACCCACTTGGACTGCCCACTTCAGATCTCCCCACTGGTGCCCCAGATACAAACTGGCAACGGAGAACAAATTGATTGACTTTTAGGTGAATGCAGGTGAAACTCATTCGAGTTTCGATGTTTAGGCTATTTTAAGTTTGTTGGTTTGAGACAGACCTGTTTATCAGTATTAAATATAAAACTTTTTATTCTATCTAGGTTTCCTGGAGGTCAAATAGGTTCATGTTATCTCCATTCCACCGTTAGCAAAAAGATGACTAAAATGATGGTAAATTCTGCCTCAAAGTTTTCACGGGTAATTGTTAAGATGCCTTCCAGTCTTTGATACCCTGAAACTTCATAAAGTTTTCTTGCATGATAAATGGGATTCAATCCGTTGGACGTCCAAGCCTTTTCCGAACAGACAGGAGTGCTAAAGCATTGATTACTTAACATAGGTTTGAGCTTCTGACTTCTCATCGCAGAAAAACTAAGGCTATTTGGGTCTGTTGGTAGACATGCTTTGTGCTTAAGCGGCTCACGAATTTGCCATCCAAAGAATTCTGGTGTGACAGTTCACAATTGGTTACCAAGTTTTCACTGGAGACTATGGTTTCTAAGAGTTAAAATTCTGCTAAATGTAGTTAAGGCTGATGGGAATAAGGAAAGCAACTCAGTATGTAGAAAAGTAGGAGAAGTGTAAGAAAGATAAGGAAAGGAAATACATTTTTATTGGAAGGCAAAATAAAGTAATTTTGTCTGGTTATTTGGAGAGAAATGGCTTGGGACAAAATGTGAATGCAAAGGAAAGTTGTAGAAGGTTTGTGAAGGGAAATCTCTGGAAAGGAATTTTATGTGTGGTCAAGAAGGACTAAGGTTAAAATGAACAGATTTTAAAAGTACACCGGGTTGGGGCGGCTGGGTGGCTCAGTCGGTTAAGCGTCCGACTTCGGCTCAGGTCACGATCTCGCGGTCCGTGAGTTCGAGCCCCGCGTCGGGCTCTGGGCTGATGGCTCAGAGCCTGGAGCCTGCTTCCGATTCTGTGTCTCCCTCTCTCTCTGCCCCTCCCCCGTTCATGCTGTGTCTCTCTCTGTCTCAAAAATAAATAAACGTTAAAAAAAAATTTTAAGAAAAAAAATAATAATAAATAAATAAATAAATAAAATAAATAAAAGTACACGGGGTTAAGATTAAAACTGACCTTCCCTTGATCCAAAGACTGGAAAACAACGGCGATACCCTCCATACCCTTGGCGCCAGCCTCCAAATGCTCCATGTCTGTTGTGCCCATTTAGCACAGGAATGGACACCTGTGCCATACGAGGGATGACCATGATATACAACGGGCTTTTACTGGGATACATGGGCCATTTTGCTAAACTTAGCCCAGTGTATGCCAAAAATGGATACCCACATGGCTGGAACATATTTATTTGCACACTGCCGAAAAAGGCAAGGAAACAGACCTCATTTTAGCCCTTTTAGCCCCCCACAATGGCCGATGATCAATATGTAAATTACTGTTGGGTCAAAATAAAATTAGTGCACGTTTCCAAAACCAGGAGAGTCTTACGTGGTCACAGTCCGTACTCCCAAGGTCCCGCGGGCAGGAAACAGGGGTAGGAGAAATCAGGGAAGACCAGGTCAGCTCTCAGAAGTAGGGTCAAGCCTGGGTAAGAGCAACTACTCCCAGCAGCTCGACAGACTGACTGGGCTTCTGGCTGCCAGTCCCGTAGCCAGCCAAAATGTGGGGTTAGAAGATGAGGTTTCTCCTGGCCAGCTATAAGGGATGCCTTTGTCTCTTTTTCCTCTAGATGGGCAATTCCCTAACCAAGGCCAATACCCCTTTGGGATGCATTCTGAAAAACTGGGATGACCTTGATCCACAAGCCCTGAAGAAGAAGCAACTCATTTTCTTTCTGCCCCGAGGCTTGGCCCCAACGCAAATTAGAGGAGGAAATCTGGCCGCCAGGGGGAAATACCGATCATAATGCCACCCTACGATTGGACTTGATCTGCAAATGTGAGGGGAAATGGGGAGAAGTCCCTACGTTCAGTGTTTGGGGGGCCTTAAGAGACAACCGAGGTAGATGTCAGGCCGACCCTTTCTGAAGCCCAGTCATCAGGAGGGTAAACAACCGAGGGCCCTTTGCCTGTACCCAAAGCAGACCTAGAGAGGGAGGAAGCGAAGGCTTTCACCTCAGCCTCCGCCTCGGGCCCTCCATCCATATACCCAGACCTCAAACGTGCACTTCTGCTCCCTGCTGCCCACCTTACCCAGGCCCTCCCCGTAGCGTGACAGGCGTGTTTCCCCTACAAGAAGCTGGAGCGCCGGAAGGAGAAACCCAGGGAGGCACCACCATGACAAGATTACAAGTACCTTTTTCGCTCTAAGATTTAAGAGGGACGAAAGGATATCTGGGTACATTTTCTGATGATCTGGATAAGTATATAAAGGCTTTCCAGAATTCCCTACTGAAGCTCAGGCAGTCCCACCCCAAGATCCTACTTGGGACTATGATAATCGCACTGGGAATGGTGGTACTGCCATTTCCAAGCCTGTACTTTGGAAGGATTAAAAAGAACTAAGGTTAAGCCTTTAAATTATACTAAATGAGCCACTATTATACAGACACAGGATGAAACCCTGGTGGCCTTCCTGGAAAAGTTAAGGGAGGCTCTCATTAAATATAAGGCTATCTCCCCTAAGACCCCTGAGGCAGAGATGATTCTGAAGGACAAATTCATCATTCATTCAATCGACCCCAGATATTTGGAGAAAACTACAAAAGTTGGCTGTCGGCTGGGAAGGGACCCTGGAGGAGCTTTTACAAGCTGCCAATTGGGTATATGACAACCAAGATCAAGAGGAAAGTAAGGAATAGGAAAGGAGCCTTAAGAAAAAAATCTAAGGCCTTAGTCTCGGCCTTACATACTATGTCAAACCAGACTTCCCAAGGTCCTGGCACCAAGTGCCATATCCGAGGCCAAGGCCATTCAGGGCACTGGAAACACAAGTGTTCTCAGAGGGGACAACCGAAGTCGAATCCCCATGAGCCAGGCCCCTTGTGTGGAGACGGTCACTGGAGTTCCGGATGCCCTCGGGGACCTCAGTCTGCAAGGGCTCAGATACCCAGTGTCCCTGAAGGGAACGGATCGGTCCTGGGGCTCATCACAGTGGCCCCCCTGAACCAACTGTCCACTGAAACCCACAGCCTCGGGTAACTCTGGAAAACGGAAGGAAAACCGCTTGAGTTCCTTCTTGACACTCAACTGCCTTTCCGTCCTTTCCCCGGCCAACCATCCAAATGCCGCCTAACTCTTAGAGGCGTCTCCAGAAAACTTATGACTAAATTTTTCTCTCAGCCCCTGGGGTGCATATGGGGAGACTCTTTTTTTTCCGCCCTCTTTTTTGATAAAGTCAGAGAGCCCCACTCCCTTGCTAGAAAGGGACATTATGACTGAATTAGGGACGACGGTGCTACTAGCTCCAGGACGGATAAATAATTGTCTGAACTTAGAGTAACCTGGCTAGTGGAGAGGTAAAGTTAAATACTCCTCGTGGAGTTTGTTCCTGTGGAAACTGGATGGCCAAAGGAAGATTCGAGGATCGAGAACCAAAAACTGTTAACTTGCTTAATTATTCTAACCAACAATATCACAAGATCCAAATAAATATGGAAGAAAGAGGAAAACTTGTGGTTAAATTTTTTAAAAAATGACCAGACATGTCAGGGACTTTTGGGATGGCTACAATGCATCTTTCCTTTCCATGGTGTGGTCTCCTCCCTAGGAGGCATTGCGTTCAGAATATTAATGCTTGTTAGTCTAATAGTCTGTGTATGTCATTTGTACAAGCTGACGATATGCCAGAAAAATAAGACCTCCAAGAAAATTCTGCTAGCCCAGATGTTCCAAACACCCTCCCGTTATCTCAAACCTCTGGATCGACCTCGGAACCTGCCCCTCAATGCCTCCTTTCAGCAGGAGGGAGTTAAGATCGGTCGTTGCCCCGATTCCTAATGCAGTTAGAAGTCATGCGTTCAGTGGGAAGACTATGGTAGAAAAAGATATGATAAGAGAGGCAGAGAGGGAAAGGGTAGGAGCAGAGGGAAAGGGTGGGGAAAGACAGATTTTGGAATAACGCTGGGAGTGCGTGACAACAGCAAACCCTCCCCACCCCAGAGGTAAGGTTCCTAAGAATGTAACAGACCCCGCCTACTCCCCCTCAGGTTGGACTCAGGAATTTCACAAAAGACCTAAGTGTGAACACAGACCACACCTCACATGATGGAAATGACCCAGCACCTAGTGCTAGTAAGCCAAGGAGGAGCCAGGGGGAAGGGGCGGGACAACCAGAACCTTACAAAACAAGGACCCTTGTCATGGGCATTCACTTTCAAATGTCCCCTCTCTGTAAAGAGAGCTTTCGTACTATTCTTCCTTTCTGATCTTATACTCTAATAAACTTTTACCTGCTGTTAAAAAAAAAAACAAACATTAAATATTAGTAGCTTTAAGTTAGTCTGCAAACATTCAGAGCAGAAAGTAAGACTGTGGTCTTTGAATCTAAAGAGTAGGACAGAAGGGGCGTCTGGGTGGCTCAGTCAGTTAAGCATCTGACTTCACCTCAGGTCATGATCTCACGGTTCGAGGGTTCGAGCCCTGCGTTGGGCTCTGTGCTGACAGTTCGGGGCCTGGAGCCTCTTCGGATTCTGTGTCTCCCTCTCTCTCTGCCCCTCCCCCACTCACACTCTGTGTCTCTCTCAAAAATAAACATTAAGAAAACATCTTAAAATAAAATGCAGGACATAAAATATTTAAGAAATCTCATCTCCTTTTCCGTTATTTTTTTCATACCACTACATTCTGTTTTCTAACTGACATTTGTTAATAAGGAGTAACTAAAAGTGATTAGCTGTAACAATCACTTTTATAAAGTGGGAAAAGGTAAACACTGGTTCACTTCAGGGTCAACACATCTTGGCTCTGGCCAGTTTTCTGGGGGGACCCAACTGAAGAGTCACTAAACCGATGACTTTGAAAGTTCTCTCCCACGTGAAGACGCTGATGCGTGACCTGTGTCCTGAAAGGAAATCTCCCAGGTTAACACGACACTGGAATCAAACGGACAAAGTGCTGAGGATGGGAAAGCCTGATCTCTGAAGTTACGGGGTTCCCTTTGGGGGTGAGGCACAGTAGGAAGAGGCAGAAACATCTCAGTCTAGAATTCTCTTCTTTCTCCTATCCTGCCAATATTAACCCAATGTATCTGAGAAACAAGTAAAAAATGCACGATCTAAAAGAGGCTTTACCTTAAAAATAGCTTTTCTGTAATAAATTTATTCCAGGTATTAAAAACATCTACATTTCAGAGACGATTATCTATTTAAGAAAGCAGCAGGCTTTAGACACTAGAGTTTCAGGCAGAACACGTAAGTCCTATACACGCTCACTTGATACAAACAAGTTCACCTAACCACAGCCACTCCATCCGATCTAAACAATTTCACTTCAGTTTGCCAAAACAGTTTATACTTCAATTAAGAGAGCTATTTTAGTGTCAGTTCCATGGTACTTACTAAAGTGTGTCAGGGGGACCAATGATAAGGACTTCCCATCGGTAAAGGTCATTGTCATCTATTAAACCTGCTGAAAAGCCTTCCACTGGATTTTTGTTGAGTTCTGTGGGGGAAGAAAAAAAACTGATCAAAACTTTTAAGCACATAATTTTCACCCAACAGATAAATTACAGAACGTTAATACCATGTTATAAATTCTACGCTATTCGACGGATATACGTGGATCCATCAGCAAAATGCTACCTGACGGCCAAAACGTTTCCATTTCTGTAGCACAAGGAGGCCCACAGGGAAGCAAACATGACCCCCTTCCAAACCTCTCAGTCCCGCCCTGGACTCCAGCTAGGTTCTCACCCTCTAGGTAACCCTACAGTGGTAGACAGAACTTGTAAAGACACAGGCATCCAGGCCCACCCTCACGGACCCCGGCTCAGAGGGAAGGCGAATCAGGCTTCCACTGTGGTCTTTAGGGCGCCCTATTAGAAGCGCCAACAGAGGACCTCACACCGGTTCACTGGAATCCCTGAGCTTAGCCAACCCTCATGTATACCATTGTCTGCGTGTCTACTTGACAAGCCCTCTGTAACCCTGGGGATGCACATCTACAGATGGGGTTCCTGTGGCCCAGCAGATTCAGCACGCAGAGAGCAAAGACCCCGTGTGTCTGGTTTGTGTCACCCCTTTGGCCAGCCAGAACTTCTGGCACACAGGAGTGGTCTCACAACAAGAGCTGGGGCCCTACAGAAATGGCAGTGGCATCGTGAGATTCTTCTCTTCCAGAAAGAGTGCTCTGGCCTGGAGAGAGGATGACGGAAGCGAAGGACGAGGGAGGCCAGAGGACGCAGGCCAAGAAGGGAATCCACAGTCTGATGCTTCCTGGAGACACCGGGCTTCATAATGACCTACTGATGGTATATATTATGTACGAATTTTCAACAGCTTTAACGAGGTATAACTGACATTCGGTAGGAATGCACGTTCATAAATTCTAAAATTTGACACACACTGATACACCCACATGCCTATGAAGCAGTCAACACAATCCTGGCAGTAAATATCCACATACACTGTATACAGAAATCACCAACGGAGAGCTCAGACGGGGAGCACGGACTGGCTCTGAGAAGTGGCAGCCAAGCCCTCGTGAGACAACAGGTGGGAAGGGATGCGCTGGGGGCCTGAACAGGTGTTCTGCCATCAGACTCAGGAGTTCGGCCTGATGGTAAAAGAAAGCGTAATACAACCAGAATGCTATACACGAGACTGAACAGTGTGTCAGTAACCAAGACCTCAAATTGTGAAGGAATTAAGGAGGTGGTGTTATTTCAACAGCTAGGATCTAACACCCCAACGCGCCAGTGAAACACAGAGCCAAAAGTCACATTTTATTTATATTTAAATATGAATGGAGGTACCTGGGTAGCCCAATAGATTCAGGGTCATGAGTTCCAGCCCTGCACGGGGCTCCATGCTGGGCATGAAGCCTACTTTAAAAGGGGGGGAGGGGAGGGGTAGCGTGCCTGGGTGGCTCAGTCAGTTGGGCGTCTGACTCCTGATTTCGGCTTAGGTCATGATCCCAGGGGTCGTAGGACTGAGTTTTGTGCTGAACTCTACGCTGAGCATGGGGCCTCCTTAAGATTCTCGCTCCCTCTGCACCTTCCCCGCACACACGAGCTCAGTCACTCTCGCCCTCTCTAAAAACAATTATTTACTCAAAATTTGAAAGATTTTTTCATAAGCCTAAATTTTTGCCTAAAAGGCCAAGCAGACTTATCTCAAGTTTTAAATCGTACTATATCTCAAACCAAAGAAATGTATGCTTACTTTAAAAAAAAAATTTTTTTTTAACGTTTATTTATTTTTGAGAGAGACAAGAGAGGCAGAGTGCGAGCAGGGGAGGGGCAGAGAGAGAGGGAGACACAGACTCCGAAGCGGGCTCCAGGCTCCGAGCTGTCAGCACAGAGCCCGACGCGGGGCTCGAACCCACAAGCTGTGAGATCATGCCCTGAGCCAAAGTCGGACGCTCAACAGACTGAGCCACCAGGAGCCCCTGTACATTTACTTTTAAACAGCTATTTTAAGGCTTTTTTTTTTTTAACGTTTATTTATTTTTGAGACAGAGAGAGACAGAGCATGAATGGGGGAGGGGCAGAGAGAGAGGGAGACAGAGAATCGGAAGCAGGCCCCAGGCTCCGAGCCGTCAGCCCAGAGCCCGACGCGGGGCTCGAACTCACAGACTGTGAGATTGTGACCTGAGCTGAAGTCGGACGCTCAACCGACTGCGCCACCCAGGCGCTCCTAAGGCTTTTTTTTTTTTTAAGAAAGACACTGAAAATGGAGAGGCCTGAGGCAGGAACTGCATTTTGTTTGCGTGTGTGAGCAGTCACTGAGCGTCCACACTGCTGCAGACATGCTGGGGCAGTGACCGCCGGTGGGGGGGCACAGTCTGAGGTAAGGGCAGTCACGGTCATTTCCTGGACAAACACTGTATTTCTCAGACCATTTTCTTCAACACTGTTTTCAAGTCTTGTGGAAGATTCTACAGTTTATCCAGAAACCATACTCTTGCTGCATTTTCCATGTTTTATAAATGGAGGTGGGTAAGCTCTGAAGTCAGCATATGTGGTCAAAATTACCCTTGAGACTTTGCTTTCGGGTCCCATGAAGTACATCACTGCTTCTCACTCCGGTCAATGCATCACAATTTCTAAAACTCTTCTGCACGCTCTCTCCGCGCTTTTCTTCTACAGGAGCGGTTACGTCCACTGTCTGTCTCAGGTAAGTAAGGCTGAAGCAACGGCAGAGAGGCCCGCTGTCTCACCTCCGGCCTGGCTTCTGCCCCTAGTGTGGGCCTCCAGGACCCAGACCCATGGGTATTTGACAGGCTCTGTCACACGCCTTTACGAATGCTGCCTTCTTCCACCAGGCCTTCCCTAAATAATTTACCAAATAATCTTCTTCTGGCTTCTGCTAAGTTCCCAGTAATGCTACTTTTAGTCGGCACTACGTCGCCTGTCGCTTGACCGCCAGCCCCTGCTTCCCACGGAGGTAAGCGGGCACAGCAGACCAAGCAGGTGTGCCTGACTGGCACAGTCACTAGGCGGGGCAGGGAGGACGCGTGGTCATCGTGAAGATACAGAAAAGGCTTCAAAAAGGAAAGGAGACATCTCGAATGGGACACAGGCTGCAGGCTGAGACAGGGGGGCCCGTACACACCCAGAGGTGGGTAGACGGCTACAGCAAAGGGGGGCAGACGGGGAGCAGAAGAAGGTCCGAGGCTCGGCAGCGAAGGGTCTCGTGGGCCCTGGAGCCAGAGGGCAAAGGCAGGCATTAGAAGGTGTGTGTTTTGTTTTTAAAACAACGAAGTGACCGTAAGATTCACATTTTCAAAAACGAATGGTGCCCAGTGTGAAAGATGACCCAGAATAAGGCTGTAGTGGTGACAAAAAAAACAAACAAAAAGCAAATCACGAAAGTAACCCTGGAAAGTGTGCCGGGAGATGCCGGTGGGAATAAGGACGGAAAACAGGGCTTTTAGCAGAAAGAATCGATCAACCCAACTTGGTGACGTGGGGATTGAAATAACATGTCAAAAACGACACGGAACCCCTCAGAAAGTTAAACACAGAGTCGCCGTATACCCCAAGACACCCAGGGTCACGTACCAGACGCGGCTCCAAGGGCAGAGACGGCAGGTCCACAGAGACAACAGAATGGGGGCGGGGAGGGGGGGCAGGGGGTGTGCGCGAGGGGCGTTCGCGGGGCACAAGCACCGTTCTGAGCTAGAGAGACGCGGCCTGCGCCAGCACTGCGAGCACGCCGAGGACACTGAACCTCACAACAGCTAACTGCGTGTTACCCGACGTCCCGTCACTTTTTAAAAGCAACAAACGGGCTTCTCTGCAGAGCAAGTGGGTCGAGAAGTCTGTTCATTCTCAGAAATGGGACGTCGAGGAACGAGACAGAGATGCTGAAGACCCGTGAAACCCCGCTTTCTGTTCCTCTTCCCGCTCCTGTTCCTGCTAGGACCTGCACCCCCTCTCTCCACAAGCCTCAGCATGCAGTGGACGTCCTCCTCGTAGGGGACAAGGAGTCAGGGACTTCTCAGAACCGGTCACACGGAAGGAAGGACCGGGGGAGAACGACCAGAGGAAGCCATCTACGTGTACCCCAGACCACAGCCGCTGCTCTGGGGAGTAACACCCGGGCCCGGTCTTTGCTCCAACCTGCTCCCGGATGCCTGACGGCACGTGCACCGGACCACGATCCTCAGTAACAACCCCTAGGCCCCGAACAAAGACGGGATGCCCTCTCCTTTCCTTTCTGAGTCTCCCAGACACTGTGCCTGCACCTGCCTACCGTCTGTAGCTTCAAAACTCTGCCGTCCCTCCTGCCGGCTCACGTTTGACTTTGATGCCGGGCAGCCAGGGACCCTCTGGGCCCCCAGACTCGGCCTGGCAGCATCAGGAAGTTGTGTTAATTTGAGGGGCGAGGGAAAGAAATGATGATAGGATTCATTTGAAAAACATACGGCCACAGTATGTTTTGTTTTGTTTTAATTCTTAGCTAAAGAGAGAGACTTGGGGGTTATCAGAATATTATTGATAACTTAAGTCATAAGACTGATGGTATCACCCATGGGTGAGCCTAAGTGTGAACCCTATGTAGAAGACCTAACTGAATACCTCTATTGTGAGGATTAAAAAAAAACAAAAAAAAAAAGAGGCCACAAAAGTGGCTAAGAAGGGGAAGACAGAGAAGTAGGAAGAAACCCAAGAAAAAGCTTTATCAAAGAAGCCAAAGGAGAAAGTTGCCCATAATAAATACACACTACACAGGAAATAGGAGGTCTAAACCAGGGGTGCCTCAGTGGCTCAGTCCGTTAAGCATCCGACTTTGGCTCAGGTCATGTTCTCAGGTTCACGGGTTCATGGATTCATGGGTTCCAGCCCTGCATCAGGCTCTGTGCTGACAGCTCGGAGCCTGGAGCCTGCTTCAGATTCCGTGTCTCCCCCTCTCTCTCTGTCCCTCCCACACTCGCATGGTCTCTCTCTCTCTCTCTCTCTCAAATAAATATTTTTTTAATTAAAAATTAATAAAATAAAATAAATCCACTGGGTTCAGTAAAAAGAAGGTCAAGGGTGCCTCAGGCATAACTGGTTTCAGTATAATGGTAGCATGTGGGCCAGGCAAACAACACCGAGTTGACAAAAAGAAGGTGAAGGAGAAAAATACAAGTGGAAACTTTCTCTAGAAGTCCAAAAGTCTGTGGATGGAAAAGTGTAGTAGCCATGCAGAGATAAAAGCCCAGCAAGCTTTTTAATGGGAAAGGCCAAAGAAAGAGGTTTCAACACCCTATCTGTGTGGACAGGGATACGTCTTCACACTACATTCAAATCCAGATGGACTACAAGATATAAATAACCAACAAAACTTAAAGAAAATAAAGAATTTTGTTACATCATCCTGGGTTGGAGGTGGCTCAGGAAGGCCAAAAAACTCAACAAATTATACTACACAAAGTATTTTAAATCCAGCACAATAAAGCCTCAATACACAGGCCAGAACAGAGAGACTATTTGCAACATTACAGGTAAAAGGCTAATGTTCCGAATACAAACGAAAGGGGAACACACAAAGGGCACCAGTACATGGAGGGAAGGACACAGCTAAGAACACAAAACTCTGGCTGGCGGAAGACACACACTTCTCAGAAGTGCCCGTGGTTGGGTTTCTGCCTGGATCAGAGAAGTTTTCGATGGGGCAAACATGGAAATTTATCCTTCTGAACGTTACCTGGACACAATGAGTTGGAAAGAGCTCTCTTTCCCACAAATCATGAATATGAAAGCAAAATTTTAAAGTTCTAATAAAACAGGCAAAACTAATGATTAGTATCTGAAATCAGGACACTAGTTGTCTTTTTTTTCTCTCTCTCTCCTTCTTTTGCAAGGGGAGTGAGGGTAGCAGTCGGGGAGAGTTTCAGGGGTCCTGGTAATGGCACGCTGTACAAAATACGTATGTACTTTCCTATGCTTCACCTTTTAAAACTCAGTAAATCCTGGAGTGTCCCATCGCTGTTAAATGAGAGCTATGTACACCTGTGGTGAGTCTGGAAATCACTGTGGGCCAGAGTGGTCTACAAAAAATGAACAAAAAGCAAACCAAGGCTTTGGGAAAAAGGATTTGCGTAGGCAGAAGTCTGGGAACTGATGCACAAGCAGACTTTTACGACAGAGTCATTATTCAAGGGTAAAACTAAAGGAGAATGGGGAGAGCACACGAAGACTAAAAAACCTGGGGCGCCTGGGTGGCTCCGTCAGTTAAGCGTCTGACTTCAGCTCAGGTCACGATCTCGCAGTCCGTGAGTTCGAGCCCCGCGTCGGGCTCTGGGCTGACAGCTCAGAGCCTGGAGCCTGTTTCAGATTCTGTGTCTCCCTCTCTCTGCCCCTCCCCTGTTCATGCTCTGTCTCTGTCTCAAAAATATATAAACGTTAAAAAAAAAAACTTTAAAAAAAAAAAAAAAAAAGAAAACTAAAAAACTCTAGGAGCGCCTGGCTGCTCAGTCAGTTATGCCTCTGACTCTTGATCTTGACTCGGGTCAGGATCTTACGGTTCGTGAGTTCGAGCCCCATGTCGGGCTCCGTGCTGACAGCGTGGGGCCTGCTTGGGATTCTCTCTCTGCCTCTCTCTCAAAGTAAAATAAATATTAAAATACAAATACAAATGCAAACTCTATAGTACTGAATTGAAATTTCAAGTTTCAGTACTTTAAAAAAATTCTGAGTTCTGTCCACGGAAAAGGTCTAGGAAAAACGACCAACCCGGTACAAATGTGCATCCCTACTGCCCAGGATATGGCTCCAAACAGGATGCACCACCCACAGGGAGCGGGAATCTCCAGAGAAACGGCTGAGTTCAGGTCTGGGGCGGGACATGTTCTAGGTTCATCTCATACATACTAAATAAAAAGGAAGCTGTCAAGGGGCGCCTGGGTGGCTCAGGCGGTTAAGCGTCCGACTTCGGCTCAGGTCATGATCTCACGGTTCATGGGTTCAAGCCCTGCGTCAACCTCTATGCTGACAGCCCAGAGCCTGGAGCCTGCTTCAGATTCTATGTTTTCCTCTCTCTCTCTGCCCCTCGCCTGCCTCATGCTCAGTCTCTCTTTGTCTGTCAAAAATAAACATTAAAAAAAAAATGTGAAAAGTAAAAAAAGGGGCACCTGGGCGGCTCAGCGGGTTAAGCGTCTGACTCCGGCTCAGGTCATGATCTCATGGTTCATGAGTTCGAGCCCCATGCCAGCCTCTGTGCTGACAGCTCAGAACCTGGAGCCTGCTTGGGATTCTGTGTCTCCTTCTCTCTCTCTGCCCCTGACCTGCTCGTGCTCGGTCTCTCTGTGTCTCTCAAAAATAAACATTTAAAAAAAAAATTAAAAAGAAAAAAGAAAGACAACCAGATATTATGTGTCTCCTGATAAACAAAACATTCAGGAATGTTCGCCTCACTTACAACCTGAGCTCGTCCACACCCCCAGACACAATCACCAATTTACAGAACACACGGAGAAATATGGTTACGGACACCCAAGGACACACATGACCATCAGAGACCACACTGCAGGGCCTGGAAACTCAATAAACACACCATGAGGGAAACAAAAGAAAGAACTGAACTCAAACTTAAAAAAATTTGCAAATTTACTTAAAACAAGTAAAAATTTGAAGACTAACTGGATATTAGACAATCCTAAGATGTTACTATCACATTAATAATATTAAATAATTACTGATCTTTTAATGTGGTAATGGTAATCTGCTAGTCCTTTAAACCCCATTTTTAGAGATATATTATGGAATATTTACAGACAAATGATGAATGATGTATGATGTTTATGAAGCGCTTCAAAATCACGGGGGATGGATAAAACGTGACTTCTCACAACCTTGTAACTGTTGAGGCTATGTGAGTCCATGGAGATTCGCTGTACCCATCAGTTTACTTTAGCATTAATATATGTTTACAGTTTCTCTCAGTAAGCTAAAAAAAAATGCAAAAAAAGGCAGTTATTGTACTCTAAAATAATGTTTTATCATTTCTTTTATCAATCACATGAAAATAAACCTTCACTGAGCCTCTGCAAAAATACGAGGTCAACATTCAAAGACCCAACTATACGTTTTATACTTGACTCTCAGGGAAATGTGCTTTCACTGTAATCCGCTTTGCCAAGCCCAAAGGTTGACTAAACCTACAGCTAACAAAGCCAAACACAAACTGGTACTTAGAGCCCAGCACGGAGGGATTCTCCTTGGAGTCGGGGTGGCTGTGGCATCTTGCTCCAGGGAATGTGTGCTCCCGTCACACCTCAAATAGCTGTGAGGTGCATTTCTATGAAGCGATGATTTCTACACTGGCTTCATTTCGAACCTTGGAAATCACCAACAGAACCTTTATCCAGATACTAAGTATCAACATGGTTTGTTTAAATAGTTTTGACCTTAGTATAAGAATAAACGGCCATATTAATTTTAAAAATTTAGATCAGTACAAACCAAGTCACTTAAAATTAACAGAGAGGGGCGCCTGGGTGGCGCAGTCGGTTGAGCGTCCGACTTCAGCCAGGTCGCAATCTCGCGGTCCGTGAGTTGGAGCCCTGCGTCGGGCTCTGGGCTGATGGCTCAGAGCCTGGAGCCGGTTTCCGATTCTGTGTCTCCCTCCCTCTCTGCCCCTCCCCCGTTCATGCTCTGTCTCTCTCTGTCCCAAGGATAGATAAACGTTGAAAAAAAAAAAAATTTTTTTTTAAATAAATAAATAAAATTAACAGAGAAAACATTCATTTCCTCCAAGTTTCCATTAGTTAATCAATATTGAAAAGGGTAATGTATTAGCAAAAAACTGCAACAGTTTCTTTATGTTTTGTCTAGATTTTAAGAGGCATCAAGTTAATCATCTTTACGGATTTGGGCAAACTAAGTTTGCTTATTAAAATGAGATTTTTTTTTCTTTACACCCTGCCGTGGGCTACAGAGCTAGGTGATTTCCTAACCCCAAACATTTCCAACCGCTTTCTTTTGCCACGTTTCAAAAGCAAGGAATAGGGAGCGGAGAAGCAAAACAAGCCTGAGACCACATCTCTCGCAAAGACGTTGCCAGTGTGTTTCCGAAAAGATGCGCTTGGAGAATTTGGACCAATTCCCGGAACAACACTCAAGGAAGCTCGGCTACCTGCAGCACCGCCCCTCCACAGCTTCCCCACACACTCAGCTAGGCTTTCTTGAACACGGGGTCCTGAGCAGACCGCTGCTCGTGCTAAGACTGAGAAGAGCAGTGGCCTCACACGTCTCTGACGGGATCTGCCGCCCTCACCGGACGGAAGTCAGGCCTGGACCCCGCCCCCTGCAGTGGCACATAAACCTCCACCTACTTTGTCACGTTTGGGGACAAAAAATGATACAGACAAGATGTGGGGGGGCTTGTGAATTTCCTCTCACAACAGAAAACCTGCACCCCAGCTTTGGGGGCACAGAGTGCGGCAGGACGCCCGGCAGACCTAGGCTGGACGCCAACTGCCCCTCCCGGCTCCCGGATGGTCGCCCTCCTTCTGTCCTTCTTTCTTCCCTCCTTCATTCCTCTTCCTCTCCTTTCCCTCCCTCTCCCCCTCCCTTCCTTCCTTCCCTTGTCTCATTTTCCTCATCTTTAAGCCAAATCCATGACACTGTCGCAAGTCAAACAACACAGTCTGCAAACCTGCCCTCTTCCTTTAAACCTGCTCACTGGGCCACAGACGACAAAAAGAAGAGTCAATGCTCTTCAGAATTCTGCGGTTTGGAGAAGTACTACCTACCCCCCATCCAACACTTCACAGCCACCTACTTATTTCTAGTAGGAACTGCCAAGCAAGGCCCCGATACGCGGGCCCAGAAGAATGAGTGAATGAACACGATTCAAGCCAGGGGAATGGGATCTTCTAGAGGACTTTTCAAACTGGAATTAAAGAAAAGGAGTCCCAACCCAAGGGGAAGTTGTGCTATAAAAGCCTAAGAGCTGCCGAAAGCCACAGTTCCAATCTCAAGGAGCAAAGAAAGGTGGCATGAGAAAACGCAGCCAATATGGAGGTGGATGAACAGGGCCAAGCCACAGGAAGAGGGTTCTAGCTCCCGACCCCTGGCACCACTCCTGCCCTTCATAGCTTTGGGTGCGTCAAGTTTCCTTGCTCACCTACACCTACCCTCTAGTTCAATTCCTAGCCCTTCCAACTTAGGGTACTTGCTTCTCCTTTCAAACAGTTGTATTTCGAGCTGGCATCGGTGGCACCCTCGCCCTGAAGGTGGCACCGCAGGGCCGGCCCTCCCCTTCCCTTCCACACTGAACCACATCACTGGGGGGACACAGACGGTTCTCGTCAGGGACAGCAACACACGATCACCACCCCTGCCCCCAACCCGCCAGGGCAGGTGGACGAGGAGGAAGGCGGTCTCTCCCACCACCAACGCAGGGTGAGAATCATTAACCCTTCACTGCATCCTGATTTTCTTAAGTGTTGCTCCAGGCTTCTGGGTATGAAATTTTCAAGCACAAGTTTTCCTTTACTTAATATATAACAGGTCTCGCCTCCTTATCTACTGACTTTTGCACGATAGAACCAGGTAAGTTACTCTACTTCATGTATCAGTACAGGAATTTGCTCTCTTTTGTCTTCACCTACCCCTCTGTGGCCTCAGCAACCTCAAAGGGAGGGTTCCCTCTCCTTACCATCTCTCCTTGTCATCAACTGCGTATAAAGAAATTCACGGTGAGGCACCTCAGTGGCTCAGTCGGTTGAGGGTCCAACTTCAGCTCAGGTCATGATCTCGCGGTCCGTGAGTTCGAGCTCTGCGTCAGGCTCTGTGCTGACAGCTCAGAGCCTGGAGCCTGCTTCAGATTCTCTGTCTCCCTGTCTCTCTGCCTCTCCCCTGCTCACTGTCTGTCTCTCTCTCCTTCAGAAATAAACATGATAGGGGCGCCTGGGTGGCGCAGTCGGTTAAGCGTCTGACTTCAGCCAGGTCACGATCTCGCGGTCCGTGAGTTCGAGCCCCGCGTCGGGCTCTGGGCTGATGGCTCAGAGCCTGGAGCCTGTTTCCGATTCTGTGTCTCCCTCTCTCTCTGCCCCTCCCCCGTTCATGCTCTGTCTCTCTCTTTCCCAAAAATAAATAAACGTTGAAAAAAAAAAATTAAAAAAATAAATAAAAAAAATAAAAAATAAAAATAAACATGATAAAGAAAGAAAGAAAGAAAGAAAGAAAGAAAGAAAGAAAGAAAGAAAGAAAGAAAGAAAGAAAGAAAGAAAGAAAGAGAGAAAGGAAAGGGAAAGGGAAAGGGAAACAAAAAAAAATTTTTTTTTAATCTCTTAGCATAGGGATGCCTGGGTGGCTCAGTCAGTTAAGCAGCCAACTCTGGATTTCGGCTCAGGTCATGATCTAACAGTTTGTGAGTTCGAGCTCCGCGTAGGGCTCTGTGCGGACAGTGTGGAGTCTGCCTGGGATTCTCTATCTCTCCCTCTTGCTCGCTCTCAAAATAAGCTTTAAAAAGAAAAAAATCTCTTCGTATAATAATGAGGTTTTTGGAGCTCCATTCCAAGTCACTTCAAGTTTACTTCAACCACCTAATAAAATCCAGAAAGACTTCAGAAAGAGTCTCAAAGAAGTTACTGCAATATGATATCTTCTTTTTTAATGTTGAGAGACACAGCACATGCAAGTGGGGTACAGGGCAGAGAGAGAGAGAGAGAGAGAGAGAGAGAGAGAGAGAGAGGGAGAGGGAGAATCTGAGGCAGGCTCCACACTGTCAGCATGAAGCCCAACATGGGGCTCCAACCCACGAACCCCATGACCGTGACCTGAGCCAAAATCAAGAGTTGGTTATTCAAGGGTCTGAGCCAGCCAGATTGCCCCGTTTGATCTCTTTTTTAAACGAGATCTAAAACGAGGCCCCTGGGTGGCTCAGTTAGTTAAGCATCTAACTCTTGGTTTCGGCTCAAGTCATGATCTCACAGTTCATGAGTTCGAGCCCCACGTTGGGCTCAGCACTGATGGCACAGAGCCTGCTTGGGACTCTGCCTCTACCTCTCCTCCGCTTGTGCTCTATCTCAAAATAAATAAACTTAAAAAAAAAAAAAAAAAAAAAAAAAAAACCACCTGAAATTGACTCTATTCTTTTTTAAAATTTTTTATGTTTATTTTTGAAAGAAAGAGCGTTAGTGGGGGAGGGGTAGAGAGAGATGGAGACACAGAATCTGAAGCAGGCTCCAGGCTCTGAGCTGTTAGCACAGGGCCCGACACGGGGCTGGAACTCACGAACCGTGAGATTATGACCTGAGCCGAAGTCAGATGCTCAACCGACGGAGCCACCCAGGTGCCCCTTCTTTTTTCAAAAATTAAAAAAAAAAAAAAAAAAAAAAAACAAATTTAATAGGACGGTCAGACATGTAAACTATTTCCAATTGGGGGGAACAAACTGATTTCATAAAGAAAAAGACGGAAATAAAGAAACTAAAGTATACAAAAATAAAATAGAAATAAAAATAAATTAAAAGAAAGAAAACAGGAAGAGGTACTGAGGACTGAGGCAGATGGCCGCTGACCATCTAGACAGAAAGCAGGTAGTTCCTAGGCATTTAGGGAGGTGCTGCATCCAAAGTGAACTCTCTCCTCTGCTAACCAGTGGTTTCCCTTAACTACATCCCACTGGCTTCAAATGGGTGAGAAGAGACAATTTCCCAAAGATGGTTCGGAGAACACACCAACTGAGCCATGTACTGTCCCCTTCCAAATGGGATCTCCCCTACCCCACCCCCAATCGCCTTGATAAACTCCACCCTCAATGTTACAGAAGGGTGTGGGACTTGGGACCAAAGGCACCTGACATTTACAGCACCCAAACTCTCATTGTTTACTAAAGCTGGCAGCCAACTTTTACAAATCTGAGACACCAGCATGTAAGAAAACCGTCAAACTCAACTGCTGTGTCCTTAACTCTTTCTTGTTAAGAAAGAAAGAGAGAGAGAGAGAGAGAGAGAGAGAGAGAGAAAGAAACAAAGAAAGAAACAAAGAAAGAAAAGGAAAAGGAAAAGGAAAAGGAAACAAAGTAAGCCACTTCTTAGGACATTGTCAATCTGAATAAGCAGCTTGGCTAAGTTCCGCTCCCAATCATCAGGGAGAACTCTGCACAGCACCCACCCACCCAGCGCTCAGGTGCAGCAGCAGCACGAAGTCCTTTCGTGGCCTTCCACGGCCTTCCTCAAGGTGAGAACGCGTAGGCAGGCATTTCATCCCCAAGTGTTTATATCAGTGTAGAATACACCCCGGAGTTTAAAATAAGTTATTGTGGATATGAGCTAAATTTTATTTAGTGAAGTCCCTATTTACACAGTTTTAAACTGACTACAGCTGCAAACATTTTGTATTCTGCTAATCTGGTAGGCAAAAATGGAACTGTTAAATGATTAGTGAGGTGAGCTTTATTTTATGAGCTAATTACAATTAAATAACATGCGGTGCTTGTAATTTACCTTTTTTTAAGATTTTCGTTTTTCTTAATTAACTTATTAAACAAAATTATCGGGGCAGGTGGGTGGCTCAGTCAGTTAAACGTCCCCGAGTCTTGACTTCTGCTCGGTTCATGACCCTAGGGTTGTGACTCTGAGCCCCACGAACTTGGGATTCCTTCTCTCCTCCTCTCTCTCAAAATGAATAAAGTCAAAATAAATACACAAAATAAATAAGTCTTAAATATTATATTCAGATATACGTCTTAGCCCTCATTTCTCACTTGAAGTTGATTTTCCTGGATTTTTCATATAGATCTTCCTTTGATAACACATTTGGTTTCCTTGTTTCCATTATTTGTGTCTTACTTTTTGTCTTTTTTTCCCCTGTATTGGCTAAAACTTACTTTAAAAATGTGATTAACAGGGGCGCCTGGGTGGCCCAGTCAGTTGAGCGTCCGGCTTCAGCTCAGGTCATGATCTCACTGCTCGTGGGTTCGAGCCCCACGTCGAGCTCTGTGCCGACAGCTCGGAGCCTGGAGGTGCTTCGGATTCTGTGTCTCCCCCTCTCTCTGCCCCTCCCCACTCATGCACTCTCTCTCTCGCTCGCTCTCAAAAATAAATGAACATTAAAAAAATTTTTTAATAAAAAATAAAACCTTTAAAAAATATATGACATACTTCTGTTATTCCTGACTTTTAAATATTCGTATAATTAGTACTGACTTTTAACAACTATTACTTAAAGATTAAAGCATTTTTATTCTTTTCCTACAGTTCTAAATTGTTTTTTTTGTTAAAACGTGACGAATAAGGGACGCCTGGACGGCGCAGTTGGTCAAGCGTTTGACTCTTGATTCCGGCTCAGATCTTTGTCTCTTGGCTCATGAGATCGAGCCCTGCATCGGGCTCCATGCTGACACCTGGAGACGGCTCAAATTCTCTATCTCCCGGTATCTGTCCCTCCCTACGTGCCTACATGCACGCTCTCAAAATAAACACTAAAAAAATTTTTTTAAGATAAAGAATGAAAGCGGGTTTTTTTCACATGCCTTTTGACATCCACGTGCATTATTACTGCGGATCCACAGTCACATGGGTGTATTTGTTCTTTAGGGGTTTCATGCACAGTCCTGGCAGTAACAGGAAAGCATCACGGGAACATCCCTGACAAGAGTCCCCTTGGTCACTTACTGTTCTGCAGGGTTCAGCTTGCTAAGATTTTACTGAGGATGCTGGCATCCGTTCTGGGGTTGGTCCAGAGCGCTTCTTTTCTTTTTTAATAAATGTTTTCATTTGAGTTTAGCGGACACGCAATGGAACGTTCGTTCCGGGCGCACAACACAGGGACTCACCTCTCTCACGTGGTGCTGTGTTCACCAGGGTAGCTCCGACCGGTCACCGTCCAAGGCTATGACGGATCATGGACTGTATTCCCTAGGCGGCGCCTTTTGTTTCCGCGGCTGGTTCATTCCCTGGCTGGAAGCCCGTGCCTCCCACGCCCCCTCACCCTCTGCCCATCCCCTCCACCCCCCAGGGCCAGAGTATTTCTGTGCAGTTAGATTTAGCTATCAGGGTTATTAATAGGCTCAAAATGAAACAGAAAGCTTTACAATTTGTATGATGGAGTAATTAAAACAAAGTGAGAGGAGTATCAGAATAAACCGGTCAATACAACATGCTAGACAAAAACAGGCTCTTTGGGAATTTATAGAACCGTCCGCTGGGGGAGAGGGGAGTAAGTCCAAAACTTTTCTCACATGATACGTTTATACATTACATAAGCTTTACTAAATAATTTATCTTTTATCTTTTGTTGTTGTTGCTGTTCTCTAGCTGGACTAAGCAAGACCTGAAATGCAAAACTCATGCAACTAAGTCAGAATGACAGCTTTGTGTACATAGAAACGAGACAATAGAAAAAAGTGACTGGGGCGCCTGGATGGCTCGGTCAGTTAAGCATCCGACTGCTGATTTCTGCTCAGGTCATGATCTCTCGGCTGGTGAGTTCGAGCCCCGCACAGGACTCTCTGCACTGACAGAGTGGAGCCTGTTTGGGATTCTCTCTCTCCTCTCTCTGCCCCTACCTCACTCTCCCTCAAAATAAACAAACTTCAAAAAGAAAAAGAAAAAATTACTAGGGGTGCCTGGCTGGCTCAGTTGGTAGAGCGTAAGACTCTCGATCTCAGGGTCGTGAGTCAAGCCCCACATTGGGCATAGAGCTTCTCAAAAAAAAAAAAAAAACAAAAAAAAATTACTAACATATGACCGGATTTTAATGTACTTTTGGTGCATGCAACAAGTACCAAAAGAAAAGGCGACGCACAAAGTAAAAACTAGGACAGGACGCTACATCGAGCGCACCCTACACAACGTTGATTCTTGCACCTACCACCATTTCCCCAAGTAGGCCCGGTCCCCACCTGCCACAGGGAGAAACACACGCATCAGGCCAGGCCGAGATTTCTTCCCAAGAGGAAGAGAACACGTGTGACCAGGTGGAAGCAGCAGTGATAGATTGCTATTAGTTCACTCTCTGGTGCATCTCCCCATACCTTAAACTCCTCTTCAAACCTTTCCCTAGGGTGGTACTAACATTATGTGTTTTGAATTCTAACTACTCTTCCACGTTTTTATTTATTTTTGGGACAGAGAGAGACAGAGCATGAACGGGGGAGGGGCAGAGAGAGAGGGAGACACAGAATCGGAAACAGGCTCCAGGCTCTGAGCCATCAGCCCAGAGCCCGACGCGGGGCTCGAACTCACGGAGCGCAAGATCGTGACCTGGCTGAAGTCGGACGCTTAACCGACTGCGCCACCCAGGCGCCCCTTGAATTCTAACTACTCTTTATTTGTATGTGCTTTTTGTGTTCATTATAATCATATTAGCAAGACGAGAGAACGCTGCTGCATCATTAGAAGTGGAGCGAGTGGAATGAGTGCAACGTGAACTTCCCTGGAAGGCCTATCACACGTTCCAGTGACGTCCACACTGAGCAAAGTGGCTTCTAAGAAAACAGGATGTCTTGTGTAAATACAGGTGAGCGTGAGCGTGAGCAAAGGCCCAGAGGAGCACAGACCTTCAAACAAAACCCCCGGACGCGATAAGGTGCGTTAAGAGAACCAAGACAGGAGCGTGACCGTGACCACAACCTCCCTCTACCACGCGGAGACTGTTTCCACGCCAGACGAGGCAGATGGGCAGGCGTGGCCACTGCTCTTCCGAAAAGTAAAGGAAGACTCCGGACAACAGATGTGTAACCAGAGTCAGCAGGGACGCCACCGCACACCGTATCTTCGAAGGGGTGAGGGCGAGAACAGCGAAGAGCAGGGTTCCACAGAAAAGTCAGCTGCAAAGCAAGCTCCGGGTGGTCATTTATGAACAGTGCGAGAATACGCAAATTAAGCATCACTGGAAAGCTTCTGCGGACAGTGAGGTTACCACAAATTTTCCTAGTGAATTGTAGAAAGCTACTAATAAATATGGTCAGAGTTGGAAGCAAATTTGTAATCCCGAAAATAGGCTTTTTGGAAATCAAAGCCATCTTATACTTTCATTTCATAAGAAAAAATGTCAGGCTAACAGCGCTTACACACAGAAAAGTTACAAGAGAGGCTCCCCTAAAGCCTGTTGGTATGCTCTAAAAATACAACACTTAAGACAATGTTGCAAAATATTTTTTTCTATACATACTTTTTTAGTATTTGGGGGGGGGGGATGGGGGGGCCGGCACTCTTAAAAAGCATGTTCTTATTTTTATAACCAGAAAATGAAGCTATTTCCATGGCAGGAGAGGTACTGGGTCTAGTCTCAGCCTACACGCTCTCCCTTCTCAACCTCCCCATTTCCTAAAACAACCACACAGGCTCAAGACTTCCTCTGTGACCATCCCTTCCGTTTAGGACCAGTGGCTCCACGTAAATAAAGACCATCTAGTCCCTGTGCCTGACTCTCCCTCCCTCCTTCCCAACTGTCCCCAGCATCTCTCTACCTCAGCATTACTACCACTTAACACCGTTAGCGTAGGTCTGACCCGAAAATACAATAAAACCATCCCAACTGTTTCCCACCCATACAGAAAGCTGTCTTCTGTATTTACTAGAAGGATGTGTTTTGAGGATGGTATTTATTATATTCAAATAGTACCTTCCTTATGAGGGAAGGCATTCAATGGCAGGGGCGGGGGGTGCCTGGGTGGCTCAGTCCGTTCGTTAAGCATCCAACAACGGCTCAGGTCATGATCCCATGGTTGAGGAGTTCAGGCCCCACATCGGGCTCCGTGCTGTCAGCCTGCTTCGGATCCTCTGTCCCCCTCTCTCTCTGCCCCTACCCTGCTCTCTCTCAAAAATAGCTCTGTCTTGGGGCGCCTGGGTGGCGCAGTCGGTTAAGCGTCCGACTTCAGCCAGGTCACGATCTCGCAGTCTGTGAGTTCGAGCCCCGCGTCGGGCTCTGGGCTGATGGCTCAGAGCCTGGAGCCTGTTTCCGATTCTGTGTCTCCCTCTCTCTCTGCTCCTCCCCCATTCATGCTCTGTCTCTCTCTGTCCCCAAAAAAAATAAACGTTGAAAAAAAAAAAAAATTAAAAAAAAAAAAAATAGCTCTGTCTCTGTCTCAAAAATAAATAAACGTTAAAAAAAAAATTTTTTTTTTTAAATAAACATTAAAAAAATTTTTTTCATGAAGGAAGGCATTCAAGAGAAATAATTTTCTGACCTCAGGAATGCGTAGACTCTTCAGAGCATATGGCTTATCTTATCATCTCTATTCCATAAACTGTGTAACTGATCAAATCTGCCTCTAAATTTTGGCTGTGAGAATATTTAAGAACAAAGAATTGTTTGGTATGTATTTTTATCATAAGCTAACTCTAATGAATACTTGATGCCTGTATCCATTTTTTCCCTTTTGTTCTCCCCCCCTTTTTTTTCCAATGTTTGTTTATTTATTTTGAGAGAGAGAGTGAGCAGGGGAGGGGCAGAGAGAGAGAGGGCAAGAGAGAATCCCAAGCAGGCTCCGTGTTGTCAGCGCAGAGCCCGACACAGGGCTTGAACTCACAAACCACAGCTCTCCCTTCTGATAATCGATGTCAACTTTCCTAAACTTGTTCGTTTACTCAAAAATTAACACACACCAAAGAGCTAGATACCGGAGACACACCAGAGAGCAAAACAGCCGCTGCTCCCTGTCTGTGGCCGGGAGAGAACAGTCTTACGGTCCTTCCTTCTGGCGGGGAAAGACGGCCAACGAATCTAGAGTACGCTGCTAAGTGGCGATGCCTTCTGCAAGAAAAGCACCTCGGTGTTCGCGAGGAGAGCAGGACGGGGCTGCGCAGCCTGGGGCGCATGCACACGCTGAGGGATTCCAAGCATCCCCACAAGCCATCACAAGCCGCTTTTTGAGTAAGAGAGAAAAAACGAGCAGTCCAACCAAATCCTCCAACTAAAAACTATGTAAGCAGCCCTTTACTTCATGCTTTCCCTACTCAAATACCTTTGTGGATGCACAACAATGTGAATGCCGCAACGCGGCTACACCCACTAAACAGAGCCCTTCGAAAGGGCGGAACCCCCTCCCCTCGTGGTGGATCACCAAGTTCCTCAGACGAAGGAAGTTCCATCCTGCTGCTGTCAACGGCGGGCTTCAGGAACTACACTCCCCCGCCTTTCCCGCTTCCCTCCCTCAGGTTTGGGAGCCCCTCCCCCTTCTTTCGGGTGCCTCCCCCCCCCCCAGTGCCAGCCCAGCCCAGAACATCCCACCATCTGCCCTTTTCTGTCTGCTCGCCTGCCCTCGCCCCGGGCACCCGCACACACTGAAGCCTTCCAGTTGTAACTCCCGAAGGGGGGTTCCAAGGGTGCCTTTCCCGAACTTCTGAGGGTTGCAGCAGGGCTCAACCTGGTCCCTCCCAAACCGCTCTTCCATCTGACCTCCCATCACTCCCTCCCCTGCCCTCACCCAGCCCTGCAGCTATAACCTCCCTCCAACCTGCCTCCCACAGACGTCCCCCAGGGTCTGTTTCCCAGCGACCCAACCCGCAAACCACCACCAGATTATTCTTGCTCACACAGAATTCTGGTCCTCTGCGACCGACTTCAAAACAAATCTTTCCATCTTTATCTCTTACCCTATCCCCTGCCCTGCACCCCTGAACACACCCCCAGGGGCGCTCATGATTCCACACCACCGAACTGCCCTTAAACCAGATCTGACCTCCCTCCTCAGGCCAACCCCCCATCCTTAAACACAAATTCATACTTCAACGGCCCCTTACCTCTGCTTTTGAAAGCATACCAAATCTTTTTTTTTGTTTGTTTGTTTATTTTTGAGAGAGACAGAGCGCAAGTGGGGAGGGGCAGAGAGAGAGGGAGACACAGAATCTGAAGCAGGCTCCAGGCTCTGAGGGGTCAGCACAGAGCCCCACGTGGGGCTCGAACTCAGGAACTGCGCAACTGTGAGATCACGACCTGAGCCGAAGTCCACGCTTAACTGACTGAGCCACCCAGGCGCCCCAAGAACCCCTTGCTTCGTAGTAGGTGGACTCACAGCCCCTACACCTATTACCTGCTGTTCAGTCCATCCTAACCATTCAGTGTCAAGTGCCCCTGGGAGCGGGCGTCCTGGGGGCACAGCTCTCAGGTAGGGACAGAGTTTGGGGGGCCTGACGCAGACAGGAACGATGGATGAGTCTAAAACCCCCCATACTGTCCAGTCCAAGGAGAGGGGGGAGGGTGGCTGTGGTCAGGATGCCCCACGTCTCCCCGGTCCTGATTGTGCATTCCCCTAATTCCTTCACTTCGCAGCCAGAAAGTACCCGGGACCAGAGACAATTGCTAGGGATCCTTTTTTTTTTTTCTTTTAAGTGTATTCATTTATTTTTAATGTTTGTTTATTTTTGAGAGAGAGAGAGAGAGAGAGAGAGAGACAGAGCATGAGTGGGGGAGGAGCAGAGAGAGGGGGAAACACACAGAATCTAAAGCAGGCTCCAGGCTCTGAGCTGTCAGCACAGAGTCCGACACGGGGCTCGAACCCACAAACCGTGAGATCATGACCCGAACCGAAGTCGGACGCTCAACTGACTGAGCCACCCAGGCGCCCCATGAAAACTTATCAGACCTTAAAGAGCTGCCTCAAGTGTCAGAGCTTCCTAAAATCTTCCCAAACCCAGAATATAAGTTAAGTTGTTGGCTGTGATCCCTGGCACCGTGTATTACCAAGTTTGCCATATTCTGGCTACATAAATTACTTTAGGTTTGTTTTTATAACTCAATTATATTGTAAAATGCTCAAGGAGAGCCATTAATTTGGGGTAGTGGAAATGTAAGAAGTCACCTGACTGCTCTAACATCTGAACCCTCAAGCATAAACCCCACACTTTAAACAACCAAGCTATGTACATGATTTCATACAGAACTTGCTGATTCACAGAAAGTCTGTACTAGGTACATCACCGTTCGCCAAAGTCACATTTAAACCTAGGCAGTTCCGGGGCGCCTGGGTGGCTCAGTTGGTTGAGCATCTGACTTCAGCTCAGGTCATATCTCGCAGTTTGTGAGTTCAAGCCCCGCGTCAGGCTCTATGCTGACAATTCAGAGCCTGGAGCCTGCTTCCAAGTCTGTGTCTCAATCTCTCTCTGCCTCTCCCCTGCTCATTCTCTGCCTCTCTCTCTGTCAAAAATAAATAAACTTTAAAAAATAAATAAATAAATAAACGTAGGCAGTTCCAGTGGGCGCACAATCACACTGGACTGTAATCACGCAGAGCGTGGGGTCTGAGAGCGGCCATCAGGAACAAAATAGTTCTAATTCTTGTCCCAATACGACTCGGCTTCAACAGGCACTGCTTTCTAGCTACTTCTCTTAACCCCCTTCCTTCATAATCCTGCACAGAACAGACAAGTTGAGACCCTTGCCTGGTGTCCAGAGTGGCGCTTTCGGACTTCGGCACTCAGGGGTCCCTACTCTAGACGCGCCACCAGGCTCTCCAGGAAACGTCCCGCGCACCAGGGCTCCGGTCAGGCCTAGCCAATGACATACACCTATTGCCACATTCTCCGCAGCGCGCCTCAGCAACACGGTCCTGTTTTATGACTTCAGCTGAAGTCGTAACCATGTGCTTATCCATGCTCTAGTTTGGTGGTTTTAAAACTTCACACAACTATTTCTTCACCTGAGTAGCAGTCACAACCTGCGTCATATGTACCTCTTAAAACCACGTGCCACACACACACACTATACACACAGACATACAGCATAAAAGTAAAAAGGACAAATACTTGAAATAACTGAAAAAAAAATTTTTTAAAAGAGACCTTGAAACAACTGAATTTTTTGTTCAAATTATATAAAATCCCCACCCAAAGAGATCTACAGATTCAATAAAATCCTTATCAAAATTTTGAAAACACTTTTTACAAAAGAAGATATACCCTTCCTAACATTCGTAAGGAGTCCCAAGGGACTCCAAAGTAGCCAAAACAATCCAGAAAAAGAACAAAGGTGAAAACCTCAAGACTCGTATTTTCCAAGTTCAGAACCTCCTACAGAGCTGTGATACTCCAACCAGTGTCGTGGTGGCATAAACAGACACACAGGCCAATGGATTAGAATAAAAGCCCAGAAATAAACCCTCGCACAAATGGCCACAGATTTTCGCCAAGGGGACCAAGACTGCTCGCTGGGGACAGGACAGGGTCTTCCACTGGCAGTGCTCTATAGAAGTGCCAAAGAAGGGGGAAAGATCAATCAGACCTCATCAAAACGAAAGCCCATGCGTCAAAGGGCACTCGCAGAGCGGGGGACACCTGCAGATCACCTGCCTGACCCGGGACTGGCATCCAGAACGTGCAAAGTTTATACACGTTCACACACACACCTCAAAGCTCAAAAACGGGCAAAGGACTTGAACAGACACATCTCTAAAGAACACACACTGAGGGAAGCACGGAAAAGACGCTCAACATCACTCACCATTAGGGAAAAGCAAACCAAAATTACAAGAAGACACCATTTCACACGGATTAGGTTGGCTATCATTTTAAAAAAATAATAATAACAAAATAACAATTACTAACAAAGATGTAGAGAAATTGGGAGCCCTTGTGCATTGCTAGTGGGAGTGTTAAGCGAAATTACAGATTGTGTACAGGAGTGCCTCCAAAAATTTAAAAGGCAATTATTGCATGACCCAGCAACGACACTTTTGGGTACCTACCCCAAAGATTAAAGGCAGAGACTCAGAGGTACCTGGGTGGCTCCGTCGCTTAAGTGTCCGACTCTTGGTTTCAGCTCCTGACCTCACGGGTCACACGCCGACGAGGCAGAGCCTGCTTGGGATTCTCTCTCTCTACCCCCACCCCGGCTCGCTCATGCTGTCTCACTCTCATGATAAATAAATACGCTTTAAAAGCAGAGACTCAAACAGATAATCGGCACACCCACATCCACAGCAGCATCATTCGCCGCCGGCGAACAACAGGAAACACCCAGAGTCCACTGGCAGAGGAGGGACCACACGACACACAGAAACAGCCGGTGGGATAGCACGCTGCCTTTAAAAAGAAGTTCTGACACATGCTACAACACGCACAAGCCTTGGAAGCACGACATTACAGCAAGCGAAATGGGTCAGACGCAAAAGAACAGGTTCTGCGTGCCTCTCACACAGGGCACCGGGACCAGTCAAATCCACAGAGAGGGGGGAGGAGCGAAAGGGGCATATTGTTTAATGGGTACAGAGGATGAAAAAGTTCTGGATACAGACAGCGGTGATGGTTCCAGAACAATGTGAATGTGCTTAACGCCAATGAACTGCACACCTGTGGTTAACAAATTGTTACATGTATTCATCACAACACAAAAGCCCAATAAACAAATCAGGTAAATGTGGACCCTGTCAAAGGGAAGCCAAGAGCAGACTGCAGGTACCACTGTGCCCACTCACGTCAAGCCCGTGGCGGGTGCCGCACGAGGGAGGCCCCGTCGATCACCGATCGTGGAACTCAACGTTTCTCACCAGGTGCTCAGCAGCCACTCCAGCCAAACAAACACGTCATGAGACGTTCGCCACCCTTGCCTTGATACGCGTGACCTTTGAAACACACGTGCCCTCTCTTCCCACGTGGGACTGTGTTCTCCTTTACTTTTCCAGAGATAAAACGTCCACGGGAGGGAGTCCCTGCCACGTACAAGGAAGCCAGCATCCTCACTGTCACTGTTAAAGACACGAGGGCAGAAACAACCCCAGATGGGTCCCCAGACCGCCTAGGTTTAGAAGAGATACCAAATCCCACCACGGTGAGGGCCTTTAGCTGTGCAGAGTAGGAAGTCACAGCCGGGACTAGAAAATTAACCGCCAGTCTGGTGCCTCCAGCTGAGAAGCAAAACGTGAAGAGCCAGAGTTGGCTTAAAAAAAAACCCAGATCCGCTTTTCACAAACTAACTTTTCAAATAAATGTACAAGCTGCAATTATTTTACACTCTTCAGAATACTGACATAGTGAGTGTTTTTTGCAAAAGCAGTCTAGAACCTCACGCATACCAAAAGCTCTTGCATTTACTGCGGGGGGGTGGGGGGGGGGTGGATAATGGACGCAATAAATGTCAAAGGAATTAGCAAATATCTCAGTGAAGCCCAAGATTTTGGTCAGAATTCCCAGCCCTGTGCCCTGACTACCAGAGAGAGGGACAGTGGTGGGTCCAGCCCGGCCCGAGTGCCTGCTTCTCGGCCCCCAGCGTCACCGCTGGGCACACCAAGAACCCGTGAGACTCTGACACTTTCTGCGTAGTTACTGAAATGTACACAGGAAACCTGAGCACCTATGTGGAAAACTGGAATTCAATGAAAACTTTTACAAGAAAGTGTAACTGAGAAATGATGTGGCTACATCGGCAGGACATCAGCACAGCCTAACAGAGCGTGTTTCCCGAGGAGGGTGACACACACGTGATGTCAAGATATGGAAACAAATGTGTATTAAAGTGGTTGGGGGGGCAGCTGGGGGGCTCAATCAGTTGAGCATCCATCCGACTCCTGATTCCAGCTCAGGTGATGATCTCGCGGTTCATGAGTCGGGAGCCCTGAGTCGGGCTCTGTACTGACAGCATGGAGCCTGCTCGGGATTCCCTCTCCTACTCTTTCTGCCCCTCTTACTGCTCATGCTCTCTGTGTCTCTCTCACAATAAATAAATAAAAACGGGGCCCCTGGGTGGCTCAGTTGGTTGGGCATCCGACTTCGGCTCAGGTCATGATCTCACAGCTTGTGAGTTCGAGCCCCACATCAGGCTCTGTGCTGACAGCTCGGAGCCTGGAGCCTGCTTCGGATTCTGTGTCTCCATCTCTCTGTGCCCCTTCCCTGCGTCCTCTCTCTGTCTCTCTCTCTCTCTCTGCCTCTCAAAAATAAAGATTAAAAAAAAATTTTTTAATAGAAATAAACTTTTAAAAAAAGTTTGTAACTTAAAAAAAAAAAAAAGTTGGAGAAAAAAAATACACCAAAACCGTAAGTATCGTGTTGAAGTGAAATCTCGCTCTACAACTGATAATCAACATCTCAGAAATAGGAATTTACTTGTGTAGGTTAAAGATTTTAATGCGTTGAAAATTCAAGACATTTTTACAGTGGTTAAGGATTTCAACCACAAAAAACAAGGATCCCTTCAAAGTAATACTGAAAGGTCCATGGGACCCATATACCCCGTAGTCAATTCATAAACCAATTTCTCTCTTCTCAGTATGACCTTGTTTACTATGCCGCCTGGTCCACTGCCCGTGGAGGCTTTTTAAAACTTCTTTTTAAAACATTTTTATACCATGTTGCTACTTACAAAGAGCTTAAAATGTCAGTAAAAGTGCTCTCGGTCTAAAATTAAATGAGTTAATTTTTCCCCCAGAAGGACTAAACTATCACCAGAAGTTCCTCATGGAATTACGCCACAGAGTGACAGACTCCCTGGTGACACTCCATGACGTTATCAGCCCAGACTGCCCAGGGCTGCCTGCTACCAGTCCTAGTAACTCCTCATAGGTCCAAAAAGCTTTGCACGTTATAAAGTACTTTCATGGAGCCCAAGTGTCCATGGACGGATGAATGGATACAGAAGATGTGGTATCTACACACAATGGAGTACTACTCGGCGATCAAAAAGAATGGAATCCTGCCATGGCAACTATAGGGACGGAACTGGAGGGTATTATGCTAAGTGAAATTAGAGAAAGACAAAAATCATACGACTTCACTCACAGGAGGACTTTAAAAGGCAAAACAGATGAACATAAGGGAAGGGAAACAGAAATAATCCAAACACAGGGAGGGGGACAAAACAGAAGAGACTCTTAAATACGGAGAACAAACCGGAGGGGTTGTGGGAGGGGCGATGGGCTAAGTGGGGGAGGGGCATTAGGGAGGACACGGGGGAGGAGCACTGGGTGTTATCTGTAGGGGATGAATCACTGCATTCTACTCCTGAAAACATTACTGCACTACACACTAACTTGGAAGGTAATTTAAAAAAATAAAAAATAAAAAAATAAAGTAATAGTTTAACACCTCCACAGTACAAGGCAAAGTAGCAACACACTAAAATTAAATTAGTATGATGGATATCTCTCAGCACAGACCAAAGGCCAGACGTGTTTAAAAACACTGCTGTCAAGTTTCCCACCCCCCCCCCCATTTCAAAGCCACCTTCAAATTTTCCATAGTCTTATCTGATCTTACAAAGAGGAAACATTCTAAGTGTCACAGAAAAGGAAGAAAAGACAGGAAGGACTAATTAATTGGACAACTAAAACAATTTCCATACCAAAATAGCCCAAAAAAGTTAAAAGGCAAGTTACTGCTGTCACGAACCTCTAAAACAACCAACAAACTTCCAAACTGTCAGGAAGTGTTCCAACTTTCTCAGGAATTTTTAAGTTTTGGGGTTTTTTTAATGTTTACTTATTTTTGAGAGAGAGACAGAGCATGAGCAGGGAAGGGGCAGAGAGAGAGGGAGACACAGGCTCCGAAGCAGGGTCCAGGCTCCGAGCCGTCAGCACAGAGCCCGACGCGGGGCTCGAACTCAGGAACGGCAAGATCATGACCTGAGCCGAAGTCAGACACTTAACCGACTGAGCCACCCTGGCGCCCTGGGAATTTTTAAAATAAAATTTCTTCTTACCTGTCAGAATCAGACATTTTCAGAAGTCCCTGATAAGCAGTAAGAATGAGAACACAGTAAGAGGTGGCATTTTAATTCAGTGAGAGTGGGAATATAAAAGAACATAGCCTTCCCAGAAGGGAACGGGAGACAGAACGTCAAAAAGGACAAGCCTCCAGCTATAAAGTGAGTCAGGTACGACATCATGGCCGTGGCTAACTCAGCCGTGCGGCATACCTGACACTTACAAGGACAGCACAGCCTGGAAGTTCTCATCACAAGGAAACAACAGAACCAAGCACAAACACAGTTTTTTTCTTTTTTCTTGTAGCTCTGTCCAGTGATGGAGGTTCACAATATGTCTAAGTCAGGACGCTGCACACCTTAAACGTGTACCATGTGAGCTGCGTCTCAGCAGAACGGAAAGAAAACATGAACCTCAAAACACGTTTATCTTCTCTGATGCAGCAAGGAGTACTCCTAGATATTTATCCTAAGCGAAGCAATCCAACATAACATGTAAATATTGTTCATAAGGAAAACCCATGGAAGCATTAGCTGTAATTTAAATAGTTTATAATTATTTATAATTTAAAAACCACCTAAAAGTCAAATTTGGGGGACTATTATGGTACCAGGATATGGAAAATTGCTATGCAACTATTTAAAGTACTTTAATGACACGGGGAAATGTTTAGAATTTGTTTTAAAAAGATAAAGTATTGTAAATATATCTCTAACTCTTAAAAAAGCACACACTGCACATATTTTAAAACAAAACAAAAAGCTGTGGCCAACCTCCAATCTATCTTCCAGTTCACGGCACCCACATGTGTGTGATCCCACATGTTCATTTCCTTTCCTTCCTAATAATTAAATTTATCGAACCAAATTTTAAAATAACCATTTAAGTGAAAATATTTTGTTTACAGACAAGGTAGGGGCACCTGGGTGGTTCAGCCGGTTGAGCGTCTGACTCTTGATGTCAGCTCAGGTCATGATCTCATGGTTCGTGGAATCAAGACCTACATCAGGCTCTGTGCGGACAGCACGGGAGCCTGCTTGGGTTTCTCTCCCCACTCTCCCCACCCCCGTTTGGGCGTGCGTGCTCTCTCTCTCAAAATAAATAAACATTGGGGCGCCTGGGTGGCGCAGTTGGTAAAGCGTCCGACTTCAGCTCAGGTCACGATCTCGCGGTCCGTGAGTTCGAGCCCCGCGTCGGGCTCTGGGCTGGTGGCTCAGAGCCTGGAGCCTGCTTCCGATTCTGTGTCTCCCTCTCTCTCTGCCCCTCCCCCGTTCATGCTTTGTCTCTCTCTGTCTCAAAAATAAATAAAACGTTAAAAAAAAACTTAAAAAAAAATAAATAAATAAACATTAAAAAAAAAAAAAAAAGACAGGTAGATTGCCCATGGTTCTGAAAGATGGAAAATGGGCGGCAGAGGGCAAAGTGATCATGCAGAGTGCAGGGAGCAGCACAGGGCACTCACAGAGGAGCTGCAGGGAGGAACGGAGTGGGGAGGGGGAGGGGGAGGGGAAGGGGGAAGGTGGTAGCTAATGTTCTGGGCAGAACCCCAGAGCCTGTCAGCAGTAGGAAGTGAGACTGAGAACATCTGTCACAGCAATAAGTCAACAGAGGATGCCTGAAGTTGGTAAACAAAAAATAAACACTATAAGCATATTATTTAGAAACATGGGGCCCCAAGAAATTTGCAGCAAAAAGATATTTTTAAGGTAGCCGTTTCTGAGGAGCCTCGGTGGCTCAGTTGGTTAAGCGTCCGGCTTCAGCTCAGGTCATGATCTCACGGTTCAGTTCATGAGTTCGGGCCCCACACATCAGGCTCTCTGCTGTCAGCACAGAGCTGGCATGGCATCTTCTGTCCTCCTCTCTCTCTGCCCTCCTCCGCTAGTTCTCGCTCTCCCAAAATAAATAAACATTAAAAAACATTTGGGGGGTGGTGCCTGGGTGGCTCAGTCAGTTAAGCATCATGGTTTCGGATCAGGTAATGATCTCATGGTTTGTGGGTTCGAGCCTCCCATCAGGCTCTGCACTGACAACACGGGGACTGCTTGCAATTCTCTCTACCCTCCTCTGCTCTCTCACTCTCTCTCTCAAATAAGAAAAGTTTTTTAAAAAAAATTTTAAAAAAATTTTTAATGTTTATTTACTTTTGAGTAAATAAATTTAAAGAAATATTTTTTTAAAAAATTGTAATGTTTATATACTTTTGACAGAGAGAGAGAGAGAGAGACAGAGACAGAGAGTGCGAGTGAGAGAGGGGTGGGAGGGGGGAGAGGGAGAGAGGGAGAGAGACACAGACAGACAGAAAGAATCCAAAGAAGGCTCCAGGCTCTGAGCTGTCAGCACAGAGCCTGACACGGGGCTCAAACTCACCGACCGTGAGATCATGACCTGAGCAGAAGTCAGGCGCTTAACCAACTGAGCCACCCAGGCACCCCCAAAAAATATTTTTTAAATAGTCGCCTCTGGTGGGTGAGGCTCTTCACGATTAGGCCTTTGTAGACCTCGTATTTAATTATTTTTTAAGCTAAGGATGCATTTGATATTGGTTTCTATTCTTTTATATTTTCGCGCTTTATTCATTTTCCTTTAACACACAACGCCCTACGCTCTCTTTTCTTCCTTCCCACCATGGCAGAGGCCGTATCTCGTTTAGCAGTGTTTCTCAATCGCAAGAAATGTGGTCGTGACATACATGTGCAGGGAGGGACACCAGCAGCATCTGTTTTCCTAATAAAAAGAAAACATACAATAGGGACAGCGCTGGTGAAGCTTTGCTATCAGTTACGAATGTTTACTTACACACGTGGGACGCCACGTACAACCCCTCTGTCGGGGTGTCTGTTCTCACACGTGAGTCTGGACCGCGTCAACACTCTGAGCCTGTGCCTTGTCTCCCTCTCAGTGAGGGTCTCCCGGGCTTCAGCTCACGATCTCCAGAACTTGCCCCCACGTCTCCTCAGCCTCCCCCTGCTGCCTCCTTCGCTGGCCTTCAGCCCGCTGCTCTCCTGCCTCTCCCTCCCTGCTTGCTACATCGTCCCGCGGTTCACTTCCTCACCTAACTCAATTCGTTGCCATCACCCTATTTTAAATTACACCCCCCCCCCCGCGTGCTTACACACTCCCTGTTTTATCCCCTCTCCCTGTTTTACGACCCCCATAGCCCTCTACGCCTTCCTCTTAACTTTGTATATCTCCTCCACCCCACCCCCCCACCACCAGAACAAGGCTCTGAATCAGCGGTGCGGATGTTTGTTTACTGGTGTAGCCCCAGGGACCCCATCCGTTCCGTGCTACAGCCTTCAGAAACTATCTGCTGAATTCACGGATTAGTAAAAATACATGTATCTTAGGAAGATGCCACATTACGGGCAATCGAGCACAGCTTAAGTGTGTGTTTAAGTTTTAAGTCTGAAACCCTTAGGAAGCTGATCATTTTAATGACAGAGATAAGCTGCGGTTTAGACTCTCAAGCAGTAAATTCAGGCTTTTCACAATACTGAGTACGTAGCCAGCAGACTTGTGTGCCACTCTCAGTGTGCAAGCCCACGAAAACAGTTAAGACAACCTTTGTTAGCATCCACAGTAACAAAAAGGAAGCTGTGTGTCCACCACCGTTGAAAACAAACAGAACCAAGGGAGAACCTATTCCCTAAGCAGCTAACAAGCTTCAAAGCGCAGAAGCCACAAAGTCTCACTGCCAGTAACCACAATGTGCGCACATTCAGTTTCACTACGTCCTTCAACCTGAACGAAGGTCAAGGGGCACAGTGTTGGTCACCTTCGTTTCTTCAGAATAAAACAAGAACAAGTCGGCAGGAAGGAGAAACTCACACACCGGGTCTGTTCCGGCGCCCCTGTCAGTCATGGTTTCAGTGAACTTTCTTGTAGTCTACATTACAACTCACTGGACGACGAAAAAGTCTTCAACCGATTTTCAATAATTAATAGGGAAAAGGCCTTTGAATACTTCTCCCCTGTACACAAAAGCACACCTGGCAAAAACAGATTGCTACCGAGCACAAAAGGAGTTTATCCAACTGCAAACACAAACATCTTTAAGCCTGCAAACGAGCGCAACAACGTATCTTGGTAGAACCACCTCCGAGTCGCTTAGTTGTGTTCTTGGAGAATGTATTTTGCTATTAGCTGCTTTGCAATTGGTTTTCCCCATCTTCGCAAAAACAATGTGGTTTTACCTGTTTTTACCACAAGAAGCAAAGGCTTTTTTAAAAAGAGGGAAATAAATGAGACAAATTGAAAGGGCTGCTCACAGACACAAATAGGTAAGACTGAGTGATGTACTGAAGCCACTGGCCAGGTGAAAACCACATCATATAAAGGAAGAGTAGACCTGATGGGACAAAGACAACGTTCTGAAAGCATCTCAAGACATCACACAGAACTCGGAGGAAAAGCGCAAAGGAAGCACCTGGAAAAATAATAAACGCATGACCGGAAACGAGGAGTGACAATCACCAAGCTGATCCTCCCTGAGGCAAGAACAAGAACAGAAGAAAAAGGGGTGTCAGAAACACCCCCGAATCACACACTGAAATGGCTCACCGTGTGGCAGGAACACATCACAGGGAGGCACACCCAGACCGAGGCTCATCCCGACGAAGTTACTGAACTTCCAGGCTGAGCAAAGAACTCTACCAACACCCAAGGCAAAAGCAGGTCACCTACAAAGGGGGAAAAAGTCAGGCTGGCCCCAGATTTCTCTAGAGTAACCCTCGATGCCAGAAGATAACGGAGTTAAGTAATGTTTACTGGGTATTAAGGGGAAGGTAACGTAGCTCAAAAACTCTTAATAAATATCGTTTCACTTGGGAAAGCCACTGACAGACATGTTTAAACAGACAAGAACTCTGAGAATACAACAAACCACTCCTCAAACAAAATCTATTTAATGAACATAATAGATTTAAGTACATGAAAGCTACAACTTTTTAATAGTAACCACAGAACTATAAACAAACCACCTTATTTCATCTAAGATGCACCGGTTTTCACCTTTTAAAAAAATCTTTTATTGATCATTCTATCATTTTTTAATGTTTTTTATTTTTGAGAGAGACAGACAGACAGACAGACAGAGACATAGCACAAGCAGGGGAGGGGCAGGGACAGAGGGAGACACAGAACCTGAAGCAGGCTCCAGGCTCCGAGCTGTCAGCGCAGAGCCTGATGCAGGGCTCGAACTCAAGAGATCATGACCTAAGCCAAAGTCAGACACTCAACCGACTGAGCCACCCAGGCGCCCCTGCACCGTTTTTCACTTTTTAGTGTACCTGAAATCAGCACGCGTATCACAATCGATGGCACGCGCGTTTCTTCAGCAGCACTTGACCACAGTGGTGGTTATCAGAATAGCGAGCCATGTTACCACCAATGGTACCACACACGTAATGAAACAGGATACATGACTTACCAAATGAGGTAAGGGACAGCAAATCAAGAAAATAATGTTAAGAGGAAAAAGAAATAAGCAAAATGATAGGCAATGAAAAAACAGTATTACAGACGCAAAACCAAACATACAACATTAACGAAAATGAATGCAAAGCAACTCACACTGGGTCCATAAAGACTAACCTTCATCCAACGACACAGGGTCTCCATGAGACAACCAAAAACAAAACATACTCAGAAATGTTAAAAGTGAAGGTGAGGCAAAAGTACACCAAGCAAGTATCAACACACTCCCAAAACCAGTGCAATTCAAAGGGCCACCTTCCATAACGATGAAGATCACAGTAAAAGGAAGACATGCTTATTAAAACTATGTACACTATAAAACTTCAAGACATACACTCACAGCCAAAACTTTAAATACAAGACAACTGGGCAAAGTAAACCTAGAAGGCCATCACCGTTTCAGTCCTGAAAGATCAAAAGACAAAAATAATAAAATGGCTGAACACATGACAGAATGAGAGCAGATTTGTCTATTTAGGCCACGACAGCTCAAAATTCAGCAAACTACTCCACTTCGGGGAGGGGACTTGACCATCTATGTGCTACCTCTCGCTGAATTATTCCATGCAAAGATGGAATCCAGGGGCACCTGCCTGGCCAGCTCAGTCAGGAGAGCCTGCGACTCTTGATGTCGGTGTCCTGAGTTTGAGCCCCACACTGGGCATAGAGCTTACTTTAAAAAAAAAAAAAAAAAAAAAAAAAAAAAAGGAAATAAAAAGGAAATAAAAATTAGTACAAATTACCTAGTAAATAGCAATTATAAGAAACTAACTATATAAAAGTCTTCGGTACACAAATAAAGTTATTCCCAAAGATCCACATCTAACTACTGTCAACTCATCAAGAATTAAAATTAAATGTATTAAGCATTCAACTCAAGTTAGAAAATAAACAGAACTAAAAAAATATCAATAGGGGTGCCTGGGTGGCTCAGTCGGTTGAGCATCCGACTTGGGCTCAGGTCATGATCTCACGGTTTGTGAGTTCAAGCCCCGCGTCGGGCTCTGTGCTGACAGCTCGGAGCCTGGAGCCTGCTTTGGATTCTGTGTCTCGCTCTCTCTCTGCCCCTCCCCTGCTCACGCTCTATCTCTGTCTCAAAAATAAATAAAACATTAAAAAAAAAAAAAAAAAAATATATATATATATATATATAAAGGAATTAAAGAAATGGATAAATTACTCAATTAGGAAAGCAGAAGATAGCATGTTTAATTCTAAAACCAAGAAGCTGAATTGTGAAGAAAAACAGATACACCGTATTACCTGGATTAAAAAAATAATTATGTAAAAATCAGGGCTGAAAAGGAATAAGATGGTAACAGAGGAAACCAAAATAAGTATGAAGTAAGCTTCCTGTAAATTTTAAGCTACTAAACAACGTAATGTAGGTGAAATAGAGGAAAATACAGAGTGCTCTCAGTTCCACATGGTTTCGCTTGAAGAACACGATATTGTCAGAACCTAGCTCCCAACCAGTCCAGACACGAGTCCCACACATTTTCAGAGTAAATCCAAAAGGTAATTCCTTTATTAAGCCATATCCAGAAAACAAAATTTCCTAATTCATTTCATGAAGCCTGTCATGCACAAACAGCACAGAGAATACTCTTGACAAAAATTCATACTAATAACAGCAAACACTATCACATAGTATTTACTAGATTGTAGACATCAATCTAGATAAGCAATGCATGTAACATCACCTCATGTTGTCTCCAAGCAATCTGACACGCTGGAGGGCCAACATGTCTAATGCAGGCACAGGAGAGTCACAACCCATCCGTCAAAAGGGTGCCAGAGCCTTCATCAGCTGGAAGCACCGTCCTCCAGGCCCTCTTTTGTGCCACGCATGACCCCTTCACTGGTTGAGATCACAAGGAAAAACATAAGGCCCAAGGCGGGGCAAGTATTCCAACAACCTGCACATCACAACGTTAGTGACAGTTCCCACGGACTGATTACCACTCTCCTGCCTAGGAGCTGAACACTGTTTCTTCTCATCTCACGGGTGTGGAAGCTGACCCAGAGAGGTTCTGTAACAGAGAGGCTGGGGTTTGAATCCACACAATGAGGCCTCAGAGATTAGGCAATTCACCTCTTTCTAAAACGAAGTATTAGTAAATATTACCAACAATAAATTTTAGAAGTGTGAATCTTCCACAAATTCAAGAAGCTCAATTCTTTGAACAGACATCCAATGAAAGCTCAAGGAGAAAAAGCATTCACGATTTCCACTGCTGCTGAAAATTTTTCATACAGTGTAACATACACGATCTACTTAATGATATTAATTGGAAAGAGAAACCCAATAAAACAGAGATAGACAGAGTACCAGTATTCCTAAGAAAGACTTACCACATAATATACACTATGCCATAGGGGCGTCTGGGTGACTCAGTCGGTTAAGCATCCAACTTTGGCTCAGGTCATGATCTCACAGATCACGGGTTTGAGCCCCGTCAGACTCTGCACTGACAGTGTGGAGCCTGCTTGGGATTCTCTCTCTGCCCCTCCCCTCCCCCCCCACACACATACTCTCTCAAAAATAATAAACTTAAAAAAAAACTTTAGAAAAAAATGTTTAAATATATACCAAGCTGTAAATATGTGTGCATTTATTAGAGATTTAGTATACACACAACACATTATGCCACTGAAGTAAAAACTACAAGCATTCCATTGAAGTCAGGTAACAAGACAAAACCAGGGCGCCTGCCGTGACAACTGTTAATGGAAGACAAGCCAGGAAGATGAATAATAAAACTAGGGTTCCTTTAGGACAGAAAAATAAAAATTAAAGTATATAACACAGTCAATAGTTAAACTATTACTACAAAAAAACACACAAATATTTAACACTGTTTTAGAACAACTGGGCAATGTACATAGGCTTAAAAACAAATGATTAAAGAGATCTGAACGTGATTATTACAGTTAGGAAAGCTAACGAAACCAAAAAAAAAAAAAAAAAAGTACAACAAACTGGTCACTTACAAAATTAAACAAATTAACATGTTTCTTAAACATAAATAGTCATGGGGCACCTGGGTGCCTCAGTCGGTTAAGCGTCCGACTTCGGCTCAGATCATGATCTCGCGGTTTGTGGGCTCGAGCCCCGTGTTGGGCTCTGTGCTGACAGCTCGGAGCCTGGAGCCTGCTTCGGATTCTGTGTGTGTCTCTCTCTCTGCCCCTTCCCAGCTCATGCTCTGTCTCAAAAATAAATAAAACATTAAAAAAAAAAAAAACAAAAAAAACCACCTATGAGGTAAGTTCCAAGATTTTCCACACTCCTCTACACAGACCCACCCTCTTCCCTAAACTTCAACCCATATCACCCTACCTTCTCCGTGTCCTAACGCACCCCTCTCTACTGAATTCAATCCCATCAACAAACATGCGATCATTTCTCCAATCTGTACAAGAAACAGGAAGCCAAGTTCATGCCAGCTACTGCCCCATCTCTGTTCCCGTTTTACAGCCCGGCTTTTCAGAGGGCTGCTCTGCGTGTCTGCCTCCACTTCCCCCATCCCGCTCTCTCAGGCTCCCACTGATCTGGCGTCTGCCCCCCACCACACCCCAGAAACCATCCTCCAAGTCACCCATCACCTCTAATGACCTTTACCAGTCCTTACCTTACCTGACCTCTCATTTAACACAGGTGCCCCCAGCCCTCCTCGGAACTTTCTTTGGCCGCTGACAGCTGCCATGTTCTGATTGCCAGTTTATCTCCCAGACCACTCCTCCTCACAGCCCCCTCACAGCCCCCTCACAGCCCCATCGCTAGCTTCTGCGAATTTCTCTGCTTATGCCGGCGTGCCAAACCTTCCTCCTTGATCCCCTGCTTACTGATCCCGGCCAGCCTCGTGGTTTCTATACAATTTACACACAGCTGCCCGGTGAGGTCTCCGAGCCAAAGCTCTTCACGGAATTCCTGATCATATGTGATAAGCTGCCTACGTGACTCCCCCACATCGACGTCTAACGAGCATCCCAACCCTCTGTGTTCAAAACGAGCCCCTGGTAATGTCCTGGTCCCGCGGTCCTTCCACCCCAGTCAGTGCCAAGTCCGCCCTTCCAGCTGCTCAGGCCAAAAACCCTGAAGGCACCCTGAAAACTCTCTCTCTCACACGCACACACGCACCACTCCAAAAAAATCTGATTCACCAGTAAATCCTGACAGCTCCATTTAGAAAACGTAACCAAGAGTTCAACCGTTTATCATCTCCACGGCCAGCACCCTGGTCCGAGCCACCAGGCATCGCGCCCGCCTTCCCACTCAAGCCTCATAACCACCAACCAGTTTGTTTCCGCTCGTCTCCCTGCAGGCCACATGCTCGCACCGCAAGCCAAGTGATCCTGTTCAAACGTCCGCTGGATCATGTCACTCTTCTGCTGGGGAATTTCTACAGGCTGGTCTCACCTCAGAGTCAGAACCCAAGTCTCACTGCTGCAAAGGCCGGGCCGCGAGCTGCCCCTCTGCCAGCCTCTCCCCCCACCTGGGAGCCGCAAGGTCGCTCCCTCAGCCTGCAGACACCACCTCCGACGTGCCATTCCCTCGGCCTTATTTTCTCTCCCGGGCACTTATCACGACCTAACACACCACATTTTTAACTTAATTACCTATCTGCCCACACGGAATGTAAACTCTGCGCAACATTTTTACATTCTGTTAAGTGTTACTCTTAGAGACGTGGGCGCTCAAATATTTGTTAAATGACTGCAGAATTAAATTTGAAGATTAAATCTGATATGTCAGCACTTTAAGTGTTATCTAAGGTAATTCTCATGATCCTATGGCTGAAAAGCTATAAAATTTTCAAACAAGGTCAAGCCCTCTTTCCCTATGTAAGAGGGTAAGAGATTTTACTATACTCTTCTTCAAAGCTTTTTTCCGGAAAGGAAAAAAATATATATTACTGGTAAATTTCTTTTCAGTTGCAACAGACGTAAAGTCTGGGGACGAAAGCTCCGAGGGCTCCTCTGGAAAAACGCCAGCAAAGACTTTTAGCCCAAGAAAAATACTGACGCAAACAAATTCATTGGTCCCCAGCAGGTTTCTAAACCAGCACGGAGTCCCCCATTTACTGAAGGCAGAGCCAAGGTTATCCTCAACAGTAAAGCAAGTCAGCGTGAGGAATAAATAGTATAACAGGAAAGCAAGCAACAAAGAGTAGCTAGTTATGCTATTAACACTAGGCACACAACATAACCGTCTGTACCTCAAAGAATTTACAACCAAGAAGCCCAATCAAAATTATGAAAAAAAGGGGTGCCTGGGTGGCTCAGTCAATTAAGCATCTGACTCTTGATTTTGGCTCAGGTCATGACCCTACAGTTCATGAGACTGAGCTCCACACGGAGCTCAGTGCTGACAGCTCAGAGTCTGCTTGTGATTCCCTCTCTCCCTCTCTCTCTGACCCTCCCCTATGCACACGCATGTGCACTCTCTCTCAAATAAGTAAACACACCTTAAAAAAATATATATGAACAAAGGTTCTCAATACAGCTTGCCTAGTACTCAAGCAGATATCTAATTAAAAGAAATGGGTCTCGGGTCACCTGGGTGGCTCAGTTGGTTAAGCATCTGGCTTCAGCTTAGGTCATGATCACATGGTTTGTGAGTTCGAGCCCTACATTGGGTGAGCCCTGCTTCTCTCTCTCTCTCTCTCTCTCTGCCTTTCTTTGTTCACTTGTGCCCTTCCTCTCTCAAGAGAACAACAAAAAAACTTAATAAACATTAAAAAAAATGGGTCTCAAAAGTTATTTTAATCCTAATAGTACAACTACAACAACAACAACAACAACAACAACAACAAAACACGGGCGCCTGGGTGGCCCAGTCATTAAGCATCTGACTTTAGCTCAGGTCATGATCTCACCGTTGGTGAGTTCAAGTCCCACATCAGGTAAGCTTGAGCTTGCTTCGGGTGAGCCCCACTTCTCTCTCTCTGCCCCTCCTGGGATTCTCTCTCTCATTCTTTCTCAAAAAAAAAAAAAAAAAAAAAAAAAAAAAATCCTTAGCCCAACCAGGAGACACATAAATAAACTAAGAAGGTGACAAAATAAAACTCTACAGAGAATCATGAAGATCCTCAAACATAAATTTCTTTCAAATATCATTTTCTTATTTTAAATTTTTTTATATTTATTTATTTTTAAGACAGAGAGAAACAGAGCATCAGTGGGGGAGGGGCAGAGAGCAAGGGAGACAGAATCCGAAGCAGGCTCCAGGCTGTCAGCACAGAGCCCAACGCAGGGCTGGAACCCACAAACCGTGAGATCATGACCTGAGCCGAAGTTGGATGCTTAACCAACTGAGCCACCCAGGCGCCCCTCAAATCTTTTTTATCTTAAAGATTAAGGCACATTTTTCACTTTAACCCTGTAATATATCCTTGTTTAATTCAATATTCATGGTTTTTCTTAAATCTTTCGGTAAATCTGTAGTTCAGGGGGTACCATGTTTTTTCCTGTAGTTTTGGGTACACCCTAGTAAAATGCACACCATTAGACAATCATGAATTGATGATGTTAGAGTTAATATTACGTTTGAAAAAATTAGGCATGAATTCAAGTTTCACAGATAATTCAAATTATAAACCATAACTACCATCACCAAAAGTTCTACAGGTCTTAGTCTGAGTAAGCAACTCAAAATAAAAAACTTAACAATTGAGAAAACACATTTCCCCACACAAAGCTGAATTTTATTCAATTCAGTTAGGATCAAAGCATCAACATATATGACTTTTAAAATTTAGCAAATTTTGGGGCGCCTGGGTGGCGCAGTCGGTTAAGCGTCCGACTTCAGCCAGGTCACGATCTCGCGGTCCGTTGAGTTCGAGCCCCGCGTCAGGCTCTGGGCTGATGGCTCAGAGCCTGGAGCCTATTTCCGATTCTGTGTCTCCCTCTCTCTCTGCACCCCCCCCCCCCCGTTCATGCTCTGTCTCTCTCTGTCCCAAAAATAAATAAACATTGAAAAAAAAAATTAAAAAAAATAAAATTTAGCAAATTTTCAGGGTGCCTGGGTGGCTCAGTTGGTTAAGCATCTGACTTCAGCTCAGGTCATGATCTCATGGTTTGTGCGTTCGAGCCCCACATCAGGCTCTGTGCTGACAGCTCGGAGCCTGGAGCCTGGAGCCTGCTTCGGATTCTGTGTGTGTGTCTCTCTCTCTCTGCTTCCCCCACTCGTGCTCCAGCACGCTCTCTCAAAAATAAATAAAAACTTTAAAAATTTTTTTAAAAATTAGTGAATTTTCAGCAGAAAAGTGGGACAGTAAAATTACGTGCCACCGTGCAGGTCCAGGTCACCTTCTTGGGCACCCGAGCACATGCCCAAGCTGGTTTTCCAGCACTGAGCCAGGAGCGGACAGTCCACCTCTGATCCCATTCCAAATCTACTGGAAGGAGCAGGCACTGGCAATTTCACTGGTCTCCCGGGGTCCAACCAGACTTCTTTGCCACACCACAAGACACCGGAGGCAAAGCCTCTCCTGAAGCCTGAGCACACTCTCGGCTGTGGCCGCGGCGCACAAGGAACACCAGCTGTCGTACTTCCATCTGTCAAAACTTTAATATACGCTCTAAAACATGACCACAATATTACACCCTAAGAAAGATTTACGTTTTGCTACTATCACCTATACGGCACTCACGTTTTCCCTTTTGCTCCATGAGACTCACAATTAGCTGGTTACAATCAAGATCCACCCAAATAAGATCCCCACATTTCATTTGGCTAGTAAGTCTCTTTACAGGTTCCCTAAGCCTTTTTCTTTGGTCACTCATGTGTGGAAGAAACCAAGACACCCGTCCTACAGAATTCACGTCTAGATTTTACAGACGTGTGTGTAAAAAGACCGGGTCTTTGAACACGTTCTGCTATACCTTGTGTTTCCTGTAAACTGGCAGATCAAGAGGCACGGGGGGCCACTGCCTCTCCCGAGGAGGCACCTGTCTGGCTGGCCCCTCTTTTTATGAGGTGTGGGTTCAGGAGCTGCCACTGTGTCACGTTGTGACTTCAGTAGCGGTTACTCATCATTGCCTACATCTATTTCATTACAGGCTGCAAAATGACGACATTCTAATTCTTTCACTGATTAGCTGCAATGTATAAAGAGAAACGTCTCTTTACCAACTCTTCAGTTACCTAGGAAAGTCTGGAAAGACAAATACTTGATTCTTTACTCTTATCTTCAGAATAAGTTGGTTGCACAGCATCTTCCAAAGGTGACCATTAGGTGTTTTGTTATTACTGCTGTTGCTGTTGTTTGTTATTGGCTTTAGTATTATGAAGTCATGGATTTTAACACAGTTCTGTGTTTTAATCCATGATTTCTACTCATTTTATCCACCCAAAATGTCCCACCGAGCAATCTATGCAATGGAAACCTTGCCCAGTGATAAAGCTGCCTGCCCATTGATCTTTGATTGCTTTCTTGCTTTCTGTTACCTAAACAGGATGTTCTGAACATTTCCAATCCCAGGCAAATCAGCCATTTCTCCATGGAGCCCTGGTTCCATTTAGTGAGAAACAGTAATAAATATGTTATCACACCCTGTGGCCCCTCTTCCTATCAACACCCTGGTGCTCCAACGTCAACATAAATACACAACTGTCTATCCAACAAACACAGTTCCATGCGGCTCTCCACCACGTCGGGTACGTCTAATTCGGCACAGATTAAGGAAAAAAGGAGCAGTGGCGAGCAGGGAAAACTCAGGGAAAAGAAAACCATACCTTAAAAAAAAAAAAAAAAGGACTGGGCATACCAACGTCAGAGAATACACTGTGAATATACAGACCAACCAAGAGTTTAGAGTTTGTAAAAGCGGGAAGAGTTAGAGTGTGGGAAAATGGTGGGGAAGTATCCTAGCTGCCTTTAGAAATGTCCTGTGAATCAAACAAGCTCTGCTCTACTGCATTCATTCACCTGCCCGAGAAATAAAAGATCAAACTTCAACTTTAAAACAAAACTATCTGAAAACTTGACTCAGTTTTGCAAGGTAAATGGACTCATAAACTGAAATCGGACACCACGTCAGGTCACCCAGAGACCCGGAAGGAGCAAGTCAGGAGCAAGTCGAAGGCCAGCAGCAGAGAGCCAGAAATGCAAGAAAGGCCCAGTCTCATCACACGGAGGGGGGAAAGTGTCATTAGGTCTTGTCTGCAATGTTTACCAAAGGTAATCTAACAAATAATCAAATAATCTTTTCAACCCCAGCCCCAAGCAGATTCTGATGCGCTGGGAAGAATAAATGTTGCTGGATTTGAATTTTAAACGGTACTGTTTTAGTTTCATTTTATAATGAAATGATTTTGCAAGACTTTTTTGTAAACTTTTTTTTTTAATTCAACAGTCCTGGCTTATTCCCAAGAATGTGTAAATATTCCACATAAATTACCTTCAGTGATCCCTTAAAGACAGATAAAAAATAAAACATATAGGAGATAAAGCTTCAACAATACTTCAAAAAATTACTTCTAACAATTCCTTACAGCAAAAAGCCAACTACTGAATATATTCTTGACTACCTTTAGTCACAGTACCAAAGACATTGCTAAAAATTGCTGTTACTGAAAACATATCTCAGTAAGTGTTTACCAACTACTAAGGGCTGTTTACTCTCCAAATAGTCACCCACTACACAATTCTCATCTTACAAGAGATCTCCTGTTGATCTGCAGAGCATGAAATCAGAGACCGCCTCAGCCTGCCGGATCCACAAGTAAAAATAGAACAGGCTCCAGAGACTCAAATTGAGCAGGGGGAGGAAAAACACAGGCAGCCTTATTTAAGAAAACAACCTACGGTACTATTCAAAAACAACAAAAGCAAAAAAAAAAAGATGGTTTCTGCTAATTTGAATACACAGTACTGAAAAATTCAGGACTGCACTCTTCAAACTAGTTTCACATCAGGACGGCCAACAGGAGAGTCCACATCTGCTCTTCACGAATTTAGCACAGTATTCAAAATTGCCACGTAACGTACAACTCTGATCCTCATAAAAACGAGCGTACCTCCTTTAAAACACAAATAGCATCTACTGCCACCAATCTGTGAAGACCAGTATTAGTTCTCATCTTAGAAGAAGGCTTTACATGCAGATCACTCTTTATACTAACCCAATGAACGTCAAATATTAACGCTAGTCAACAAGTATAAATGTTGTATCCAGACCTAAACTAAAACAACCCTAAATATATGGATTAGAGAGTCGATTTCATGGTCCCTCAAAGCAGGTAAGACAGTGCAGCCTCATTTATACAACTTGTACTCTCAAAAGGAGCCAAGAAAGGAGAAACGGAGAAAAATAATAAAGATGCTTCAGAAAAAAAGGTATCAATGAGGAAGCAAACACAACTGTAGAAATTCAAAACAAAAGACCGTCGAGTCGTAACACCATCTGCAAGGAACTCCCTCCCTAGATGCAAAGTTAGCAGGGGCCCATCCTTTGAACAGAATGGTACCGAGCGTTCAGTGCAGCTCAACCAGCCAGTCACGTGCCAGAACAGGAAGGAGCAGTCGTCAGCGTGGCTGGCAGGCACAGTTAAGGGTACATTTCCGAGCCCCCTTGTGATTGGGGAGGCACCATGTGACTACATTTGGCCAATGACTTGTAAGTGGGAGTGCATCCATTCACTTCTGGCCAGAGCTTTTACTCCTCCTGGGTGGAAGAGCCTCCAGAAAAACAGGGCCTTCCTCTGGCAATGTGCGAGCGGCACTCTTACGGAGCACCCTCGTGAGCAGAGACCTCTGCCAACCTGAGCCAATGACAAATAAAATACCGAAAATACCTTTGTATTTTAAGCCACTGGGACTTTAGGCGTGTGTACGTGTGCGCATATGTGAATTTAACCCCTACATAACCTAGCCCATTCTAATGTAAAAAGTGATCAATAGAGGTCTTTTTCTCACAAGCTGCCTACTGCTAACCTGGGTCTCCCTGACCTCATGCTGGCAATTTTTTAAAGACAAATAACTACTATTACTGTTTTAGCAAATATTCTGCCCAACTACAGAAAACTCTAAATTCTGATTTTATCAACCAACCTAATGGTTATTCAATTTCTGTGATTCCTACAAACTTAGTATATACAGCAATGGCTTCAACCAAGTGACTATTTTTGGGACTCTGATCAAGTTCAGGAACCCTGATGCAAACCAGTAAATATCCACCATGACTAATATGAACCAACCAAATCACCACTACGATTACAACTGTTCACCTGCGTGTGCATCCAGGCCTCCACTGGCTCCCAGGAGCCATCCTGTAAGTGTCTTAAGAGAATCACCACAAAGATTACACACAACTGAAGAAGGAGGAGGGGATGGGAATTACAAAATAGGATACTAATACTGGACTGACCAGTTAAGATCACACGAAGGGGTGAGGGCAAACACGTATATAAAGATCATAGCCAAGCACAAAATGATAAATGCCTTAAGGATAAAAAAAAAAAAAAAAAAAACCACTACATCACAGGGCGCCTGGGTGGCTCAGTCGGTTGAGCATCCGACTTCGGCTCAGGTCATGACCTCACAGTTCATGAGTTTGAACCCCGCGTGGGACTCTGCTGACAGCTCAGAACTTGGAACCTACTTGGTTCGGATTCTCTCTCTGCCCCTCCCCTGCTTGCATTATCTCTCTCTCTCTCTCTCTCAAAAATAAATAAACATTAAAAAAAAAAATACTGCATAGAGAGGGAAGAAGTTCACTAAAAATGTCAGGCCCTAATCTAGACATATTCTCAATGCCAACAGACTTGAAAACTACTTTGCAAGGGTCAGGGTATTGCATAAGACATCTAAGCAGCAGAAGCATTTAAACTAGTCCTTTACCATAAAGGGTGAGTGTATTCTTCTAAGCAGAGACAGGAAAAAGAAAAGTCCCAAGTAAAAAGTATGTGTTACATAGGAAAAGGAATACATAACAAAAGAGAACAACATTTTTCCAAAGGGGAAATCTCTAAACACAGATGGCTTAAGGTTTATTTTTAAATATCCTACCTTGCCCCCAAGTATAGTATGCATTACAGAGATACATAAAACACAAAATAAATTACATGAGAAAAAGAGAGACAATGAGGGACATTTAATGGAATCAAAAATATGGACATTATAAAAATGCATCCAAAATGCATATGAATCGTCTACATTCACAGAGTTAACAGCCTACAATTTCGGCTCTAAGCTACTGGGTGCTTACTTTTGATGAATGACTAGTTCATCATACTCAAGATTTCTAACAGCTTATATGAAAGAGGAAGTATGATCAGATAGTCAAACTGAATGCCACTAAGATTTAAAAAAAAATTTTTCTGACAGATTAAAGGGATTTATTTGCATTGCTAACAAAAAGAATGAATTTAATCCTGAAGGTACCCCCCCTTTTTCTTCATGTTTACTTATTTTTGAGGGGGGGGCAGGCAGAGAGAGAGGGAAACCCAGAATCTGAAGCAGGGTCCAGGCTCCAAGCTGTCAGCACACCTCCATAGGTGGAGACAGCAGTGATGGCATCCAAAGTACAATTCAGTAAAGACCCCTCCACATAGGGGAGGTGTGCAGCTCTCTCTGGGGGCAGGGGGAGTTAAGGGAGTTCAGCAGGTAGGTGGTTTCAAACCCCTATGAAAATCTAAATCAAGAGACAGAGCCTCCCCTCCCTTCACCAAACGCACAATTTTGAATACAACTTCAAGGGATTCCAGACTACAATGTCCATCCAAGGCCTCTAGAAGGGTGGACTGCAGAGCCCTTAGTCAGTTGTCAAAAAGAGAGCTTAATCCAAGTAGAATTGAGTGTGGTAGCAACTGATCTCTGACTGCACTCGCTGGCCAGATACCCAGAGTGCAGTTTCGCACCCTCTGTGTGGACAATAGAGGGAAACCCCAGCACAGACTGTCCCAGCGATCACCTACGATGGTTTAACACTCTTGCCGGACATCCACCATCGCCCCCAACCACTCTGGACTCTCAGATGCCTCCAAAGTCCTGGCATCTTCGAACATCTGGCCGGTTCCTACCGATTACTCTTAGACTCAGCCATCGCCTCCACAGTGATGCTTCCCCCACCTCCTCCTGCTGTACGACCCTCACATTTTATGGCCATTACACGTGTCTGTCTTCCTGCCCAGCAGACACACTTCCTACAAGAAGCAGCTTCTCGGGGAACCAGGTGGGGTGGGGCGGGGAGTGGGGCAAAAAAAGGCAGTTTTCTCCGAGGTCTTCCCCACCCAACAGCACAGCTGACCCTTGAACAGCAGGGGTTTGAGCTGTGCAGGTCCACACAGACATGGATTTTTCTTCAATAAATATACCTGGAAATTTTTTTGGAGACTTGGTAAACTCCAGTTCGGTAAGTGTATTTTCTCTTACAATTTTTTAAAATACTTTATTTTGAAGTAATCTCTTTACCCAACATGGGGCTTAAACTCACAACTCCAAGATCAAGAGTCACATGGTACCCCTCTTATGATTTTCTTAGTGACATTTTCTTTTCTCTAGCCTACTCTGTTGTCAGAATACAATATATAATACATACAACATACAAAATATGTGCTAACTGACTGTTTATGTTGTCAGTAAGGCTTCCAGTAAACAACAGGCTGTTACTAGTTAAGTTTTGGGGGAGTCAAAAGTTATACGAAGATTTTCAACTGTGCAGGGGGTGGGCTCCCCTAACCCCTGAATTGTTCAAGGGTCAAATGTACTTCAGATCAGCACCCAAATATGTACCTGAAGAACGAGGCTACCTCTGATGAAGTGAATCAGCCTCAGAAATTTTATCATCTCCTGATACACAAATGACCAAACTTCTACTCCATACAGTATGGCTCAGGTACTAGCTGAGAACACTGTCAAGACAGTTAAATCCAAATGCCACTTTTAACATTTCCAAACACATAATAAAGCATTCACAGAACGTCTGACTTTGAGCAGTGTTACTTTCTGCTGTACTCTCCAAACTAAACTATTTGTAAAAAGAGCACCAAAGGGCTGAAAGCAGCAGCTTAATTAAATGGCAGGGCCACTGTAATTTATTTAAACCACTCTGAGATAATATAACCACATCATCTTCATCATAAGGCTGTCTTCCCATTCTGTAGAGAGAAAATGCTTCTGTATAGTCCACTCAAAAGTGGTACCATCAGATCACGAGGGAACCATTAAAAAGGACACTGGCCAGAACACATTTTTGTTACCCTAATGTTAATTATTACTTTACCCATAAAGAAATAGTCTCCCAAGAGCCCTAAGAATGATCCATATGGTAAATTAAAGTGTATCAGTCAAAGTTCAGAGCAGAAACAGATTAGGTGTTTTAAGGAGAAGGAATTTAATGAGGAACTGGATGCTTACAAAGTTACTAGAAGGGCTAAAGGAATAGGTTAGAGAAAGAACCTCCAGGAAGACAACCAGAGAAACACAGAACTGACCCACCAACAGCCCCTGGAGCTAAGAGTTCAAGAACAGAGTACAGCAACCGCTATCCGGATTCAGAAAGGTGAAACCAAGAAGAAATCACTACACCACTTGTATGCAACACTGTACTGCAGATCACAGTCAATGTGACAAGAAAAATAAAATAAAGGTGCACAAATCAAAAATTGTGTTTATTTGCAGACCGCTGTGTATGCAGAAAACACTACAGAAAATGTACAAAAAGTTAACTCGGGGGCGCCTGGGTGGCTCAGTCGGTTAGGCGGCCGACTTCGGCTCAGGTCATGATCTTGCGGTCCGTGAGTTCTAGCCCCACGTTGGGCTCTGTGCTGACAGCTCAGAGCCTGGAGCCTGCTTCATATTCTGTGTCTCCCTCTCTCTGACCCTCCCCTGTTCATGCTCTGTCTCTCCCTGTCTCGAAAATAAACGTTAAAAAAAAAATTAAAAAAAAAAAAAGTTAACTCAGTTTAGCCAGACTGCACAATACAAGGTCAAAATGCAAAAAAATATTTTATTTCTATACATATACGTAAGCAAGAATAATTGGAAAATAAAATTTTCAGGATTTAAATTATGACAACATTTTCAAAAATGATCTCTTTGACCCATGCCACAGCAACTTCTTACTAAACATGTCTCCAGAGGCAAGGGATACAAAAGCAAAAATTAACTACTAGGACTTCATCAAGATAAAAAGCTTCTGCACAGTGAAGGAAACAATCAGCAAAACTAAAAGGTAACCAACAGAATGGGAGAAGATATTTACAAATGACATATAGGTTAAAGAGTTAGTATCCAAAATCCATAAAGAACTTCTCAAACTCAACACCCCAAAAACATACTTCTTCAGGTGAAGAAATGGGCAAGAGACATGAACAGACACTTCTCAAAAGACAATACCAAGATGGCTAACAGACACATGAAAAGATGCCCAATATCACTCATCATCAGGGAAATACAAACGAAAACCACAACGAGACACCACCTTACACCTGTGAGAATGGCTAACATTAACAACTCAGGCAACAACAGATGTGGGCAAGGATAAATAGAAAGGGGAACACTTTTGCACTGCTGGTGAGGATGGAAACTGGTGTAGCCACTCTGGAAACAGTATGGAGGTTCCTCAAAAAATTAAAAATGAAGCTACCCTATGACTCAGCAATTACACTACTAGGTATTTATCCCAAGGATACAAAAGTACTGATTCAAAAGGGCACATGCACCCCAATCTTTATAGCAGCACTATCAAGAATAGCCAAACTATGGAAAGAGCCCAAATATCCATTGACTGATAAATGGATAAGGAAGATGTGGTGTGTATATATATGTATGTATGTATAAGGTGTGTGTGTGTGTGTGTATATATATATATAGTATATATATGTGTGTGTATGTATAAGGTGTGTGTGTATACATGTATGTGTATATATATATATATACCTATGTATGTATATGTGTACATATACATACACACAGTGGAATATTACTCAGTGATCAAAAAGAATGAAATCTTGGGGCACCTGGGTGGCTCAGTGGGTTAAATTTCCGACTTTAGCTCAGGTCATGATCTCACGGTTCATGGGTTCGAGCCCCGTGTTGAGCTCCGTGCTGACAGCTCAGAGCCTGGAGCCTGTTTCGGATTCTGTGTCTCCTTCTCTCTCTACCCCTCCCCCACTCATGCTGTCTCTCAAAAATAAACATTTTTAAATTTTTTTTTTTTTTAATAATGAAATCTTTCCATTTGCAACAATGTGGATGGAACTAGACTGTATTTCGCTAAGCGAAATAAGTCAGAGAAAGATAAATACCTAATTTCACTCGTGTGGAATTTAAGAAACCAAACAGATGAACATAGGGGAAGGGAAGGGAAAATAAGATAAAAACAGAGAGGGAGGCAAACCATAAAAGACTCTTAAATGCAGAGAACAAACTGAGAGTTGCTGGTGGGGTGTTGGGTGGAAAGATGGGCTAAAATCGGTTATGGGTACTGAGGAGAGCCCTAGTTGGGATGAGCACCGGGTATTACCTGTAAGTGATGAATCACTAAATTCTACTCTTGAAACCATTGTTATACATTATATGTTAACAAACGTGGATTTAAATAAAATGTGTTTAAAAAACATGAAATACTGATGGATGCATTCAATAAAACAGGTGTAAGAGTTACACAAAGGAAGCAACAAACTTTGCTAAAATGTAAAAAGACATAAAAAAATGGAGAGGTATGCCATGTTCACAGAACAGAAGACTCAATACTGTTAAGAACGTTCATTCTCCTCAAATCAGTCTACAAATTCACTGTAACTCCACTCAAAATCATAGCAGGCTTTTTTTGGAAATCCTCAAACTGACTTGAAAAGACCTCAAAAAGCGAAAACAATCTTTAAAAGGGAAAACAAAGTTCAAGGACTTATATGCTATGTAATTTCGAGACTTACTACATAACGACAGTCCAGAGACTCTGACACAGGCTGGAGGACAGACACACAGACCAGTGTAACAGAATGCAGCGCCCTACAGAGACCTGCACGACAGGTTGCTCAACAGATTTCCAACAAAATTCTACGCTAATTCAGAGCAAAATTACAGTGTTTTCCACAAATGCTAGAACAGATGTAATGTACTACAGCATAGATCAACCTAAAAAATAATATGCCAAGTGAAAGAAGCCAGACACATTTCTAGGAGATGTCCAGAAAAGGCAAGTTCATGGGGACAAAGAGTAAACCAGTGGTTGACTGAGGCTGGCGAAGTGACTGCTCACAGGGACAAGGGTTCTTTCTGAGGCGACGGAAATGTTCTGAAATGACACTGTGATGATAGATGCAAGTCTAAATGTACAAAAAGCACACAATTATACACCTAAACCAAGGAGATTTTATGGTAGGCAAATTAAACCTCAATAAATCTGTTTTAAAAAATAAACGTCTGGGGCGCCTGGGTGGCTCAGTCAGTTAAGCGTCCGAGTCTTGATTTTGGCTCAGGTCATGATCTCAGTGTCATGAGATCAAGCCCACCATCCAGGCTCAGCACTGGGCGTGGAGCCTTCTTAATACATTCTCTCTCTCCCTCTGCCCCTCCCCCACTCTTAAAAATAAAGAAGTAAATAAGGTTCTAGGGGAAAAAGGGAGAGAGTAAGTTCTTGGAAATTAGAAATATAATTGCCAAATAAAACATTAAGTGACCAAACCAAATTATAAAACCAAGTTACTAATATGGCAGAAGAAGGAGAGAAAATCTCCAAAATATATTAACAAGAGATAGAAAATAGCCAATATGAAAATAAAGGGGCAAAGAAAAGAGATTAGGGAGTTCAAACACCTGAGTAGAAGCTCCAAAGACAATGCTGGAGAATCCAGACGGCAAAAAAGTGAAAGAAGGAAATTTCTGAGCTAAAGACAGACCTAAGCCTGTACCCCAAAAGAGCCCATGTAGAGACTAAAACAATGAATGAAAAAAGTGTTGTACTTAAGAGACACACATGGAAAGTAAAACTTTCTAACTGCCAAGCATGAAGAAAACTCTCTGAACTTCAAAACAGTATCTACACAGGAACAAAAATTAGACTGACATGAGTCCCTCTTCTTTTACTATCTGCTCCTGAGGAATTCTGGGCGCCACAGCCAATGGGACAATGACATCCAAGTTCTGTGAGGAAAAGATGTGGAAGCCAGAATTCAATTCCCAAAAAAACTAACAATCCAATGTTAGGACAAAATAAAGGCACTCTTCAATACGCAAGGACTCCCAACTGTCACCCACTCTTCATAAAACTGAGAAATACTATAACCAGGACAGCATGAGGTAGGAGAGAAATGGGGGGTGGGTGAGGGCAGAAGGAAGAAAGATTCGGGGGCTTAGAGATTCTCCGCCAACAAAGTTTCAGTGATGAGAATTATACTTCCTCTTTAGGTCCAAAATCATTATGTGGTATTACGGTAACAACCATATAAATGCTGTTTTCTGGTTTTCCTTGTTTGAGACTAGACAAGCCCTGAAGACCACTTCAGTTATAAAGAGAATATAAATATTATAAACCTTGACAATATAAAAAATAATATAATTAGCAAAATCTGTAGGAGGGGGAGAAATCACTGAAGGGGAAATGAGCTAATTTACCTTTTATATAGCAGGGACTCCTATGTAAGGTTGATAAATCACTTCATTAACAAAAATAAAGACAATCAGAAAAGCTACAAATATGTGGTAAGAATTAGGAAAGGAGTGTTACTACACTAAAATCTTTATCTTTCACAATAAGAAGTTAAATAAACTCACGAATTAAAAGGTAGCATGTAAATTATAGTGGTAACCATGCATATGAACTCTTTGATTCCCTCTGGAGAGTGGGAAAAGGAGGGTGTGGGTAAGAGACTTAACTTTTCATTCTATTCTCTTCAGTAGAACTTACATTTTTTGCCATGAATATGCACCACTTTCATGATTTAAAGAATTGTTTTAATAAAAAGAATTATGTGGGAATGCAAGCTGGTGCAGCCACTCTGGAAAACAGTACGGTTCCTCAAAACACTAAAAACAGAACTACCCTATGACCCAGCAATTGCACTACTAGGCATTTATCCGAGGGATACAGGTGTGCTGTTTCGAAGGGACACATGCACCCCCATGTTTATAGCAGCACTACCGACAATAGCCAAAGTATGGAAAGAGCCCAAATGTCCATCGATGGATGAATGGATAAAGAAGATGTGGTTTATATATATACAATGAGGTATTACTCGGCAATCAAAAAAGAATGAAATCTTGCCATTTGCAACTATGTGGATGGAACTGGAAGTTATTTTTTTTTTTTCCAACGTTTATTTATTTTTTTGGGGACAGAGAGAGACAGAGCATGAACGGGGGAGGGGCAGAGAGAGAGGGAGACACAGAATCAGAAACAGGCTCCAGGCTCTGAGCCATCAGCCCAGAGCCCGACGCGGGGCTCGAACTCACGGACCGCGAGATCGTGACCTGGCTGAAGTCGGACGCTTAACCGACTGCGCCACCCAGGCACCCCTGGAAGTTATTATGCTAAGTGAAATCAGTCAGAGAAAGACAAATATCATATGATTTCACTCATATGAGAACTGTAAGAGACAAAACAGATGAACATAAGGGAAGGGAAACAAAAACAATATAAAAACAGGGAGAGGGACAAAACGTAAGAGACTCATAAATACGGACAACAAACAGAGGGTTACTGGAGGGGTTGTGGGAGGGGGGATGGCCTAGGTGGGGGAGGGGCATTAAGGAATCTACTCCTGAAATCATTGTTGCACTGTTTGGATGTAAATTTAAAAAATTAAATAAAAATAAAAATAAAAATAAAAATAAAAATAAAAATAGGGGCGCTTGGGTGGCTCAGCTCAGGTCATGATCTCACAACTCGTGAGTTCGATCCCTGCATCGGGCTCTGTGCTGACAGCTCAGAGCCTGGAGCCTGCTTCAGATCTGTGTCTCCCTCTCTCTCTGCCCCTAACCCACTCACATTCTGTCTCTGTCTCTCTCAAAAGTAAATAAAGATTAAATAAATAAATAAATAAATAAATAAAATTCAAAGAAAAAATAGTGTAGGACATGTAATGTTAAAATAATATGTTGAATAAATGAATAAATTTATTGAAAAAAAAAGAGAATTATGTTTTAGCCATACAGTAGAATACTGTGTAGGTTTCAAAGAACAATGTTAAGTCTGTGTGTGCAAATACATAAAGATGGCTACCCTGTTTTAAGTGAAAAATCAAGATTAAGAATAATGCACTGAGATGGTAATGTGTTTAAAATAAAATGTACAGTACAGCCACCTGAGAAGACAACGTGGAGGGCACTTGGGTGGCTCCGCCGGCTGAGCGTCAGACTTCGGCTCATCATTTCACGGTCCGCAGTTCAAGGGTTCGAGTCCCGCGTCGGGCTCTGTGCTGACGGCTCAGAGCCTGGAGCCTGCTTCAGATTTTGTGTCTCCCTCTCTCTCTGCCCCTCAACTCTTGAGCTGTCTCTCTCTCTCTCAAAAATAATAAACGTTAAAAAAAAAAACTTAAAAAGAAGGTAACTTGGCAGTTTCTTATCAAGTTAAACACAGTCTTACCATGCAATCCACATTCACACGCCTAGGTATTTATACAAGTGAACTGAAAACACGTTCACACAAAAACCTGTC